>NC_092708.1:101991076-102312951 GCF_047496885.1 Scyliorhinus torazame
GGACCTCATTATAACGGGTCTCCGCCTTGGTCACAGGCCGCCGCACCAGCGTCATTAACCGTGGCCTCAACGGATATCCCTTGTCCTCCATGAGCCAACCTATCATCCTGGGATGCTCCTCGAAGACACAGGGGATCTTCGAATGCCCCAGGATGTAGCTGTCATGCACAATCCCGGGGTAGGGCACAGTAGGCAGCACTGCCGCTTCACAGCGCCAGCGTCTCAGGTTCGATTCCCGGCTTGGGTCACTGTCTGTCCAGAGTTGCACATTCTCTCAGTGTCTCCGTGGGTTTCCTCCGTTTGCTCCAGTTTCCCTCCACAAGGTCCTGAAGACATGCTGTTAGGTAATTTGGACATTCTGAATTCTCTCTGTGTGTACCTGAACAGGTGCTGGAATGTGGCGACTAGGGGATTTTCATAGTAACTTCATTGCAGTGTTAATGTAAGTTTACTTGTGACAATAAATATTATTATTATTATAGTGGGCAGGCATGCATGATCCTAAGGCAGTGGTTGCACATGTTCTGGACATTCAGGAAGTGGAACCCCTTCCTGTTTATATGGGACACTCCTTGATGCCCCGGTGATTACAGGGCGACATGCGTACCAGCGATTGCCTCCTGGGCCATCTCGGCAATGACTGCAAATCCTGCAGTCCAGGCATCTTAGTGGGACACTTGCTGCTGGAAAGTGTCATAATATAATAATAATAATCCCCCCGCCTCAGTAAAATGGAAATGGCTACCCACTTCCTCACTTCCCTATAGTAGCCATTGCGCCTGCTTCATGTTTTTGAAAAGGAGTTCCAAACAACGGCCAGATGACTTCCTGTCGGGGAATTTCCAGGAGGCCGCTGCATTCGACTTCAATCTCATCAATGAGATTGTAATCAATGCAAATGAGGGTTAATGATATTCTTGCCATTTTTGGGCATGATCCAGAACGGCCACGCCATCAGGGGCGGATCAGATGGATCGCAGAATGGATTCACACCGGGTCCGAATTTTGATTTTGCCCTCTCCCACTTTCAACCGGAACGCCTAGATCCACGCCAAGCGTAACATGATTGCTGAACCACGTCCAATGCTTCAGGTCGTGATCATTCATCAGAAAGGTCACAAGCTGAAAAGTTGACTGTTTTCCTCTCCACAGATGCTGTCACACAGAGTATGACCAGTTTCTATTTCAGATATTCAGCCTACACAGTATTTTGCTTGTAGATAAAAGTAGACTTCCGGTGACGGGGATGTGCTGAGCGGATGTATTAAAGGTGGCTCTTCTCCTGAGAATTTAGTTTTAGGCACTTTTGGAACATAGAACACAGACCATACAGTGCAGAAGGAGGCCATTCGGCCCATCGAGTCTGCACCAAACCACTTAAGCCCTCACTTCCACCACATCCCTGTAACCCAATAACCCCTCCTATCCTTTTTGGTCACTAAGGGCAATTTATCATGGCCAATCCACCTAACCTGCACGTCTTTGGACTGTGGGAGGAAACCGGAGCACCCGGAGGAAACCCACGCAGACACGGGGAGAACGTGCAGACTCCGCACAGTCAGTGACACAGCGGGGTATCGAACCTGGGACCCTGACGCTGTGAAGCCACAGTGCTAGCCACGTGTGCTACTGTGCTGCCCTGAAATTAACCAAAATTAACCCACCGGATCGCGGAAAAAACACTCCCTCATCCACTTCCAACTACAGCAAAATGAACTATGCCTAGCAGTAGCAGTGCCACGGTCCGAAAAGTGGCAAAAGGCAACTTGGAGAAATGAACAGAGGTGATTGCGAACACATGAGACAATGAAGACCCACCTACACCCAACAAAGAGAGAACGCCAGGCTGTGCACAGAGCTTCCCCTCGCCGGTGGGCGGGTGGAGAGAGTTTGTCACGAACAAAGTGCAAGAGCTCAAGGAGGCCATCAAGACTGATACGAGGGCAATGGTCAAGGTGGAAGTGGCATAGGCACTAATTGCCATGCTGGCGGCCTTGGACAAGGTGGAGAGACAGCTGGAGGCCCAGGGCAACACCATAAAGGAGCTGGAGAAGGCCTCAATGGACCAGAGTGACCGGATCATTGCACTGAAATCCGAGGAAGCAAGGTTGGTGGCAGCACAAGGACCTAAAAGGGAAAATTGTGGACCAGGAGACTAGGTCGAGGCAGCAGAACCTGCAGATAGTGGGCCTACCGGAGGGGACTCAGGGGAGGAACCCCAGGGAATACGTTGCCCAGATGCTGGGAAGAGACAGCTTCCTCAAGCCGCCAGAAATAGACAGGGCCCACAGATCAGTCTGGCCAAAGCCCAGGGCCAGCAAACAGACAACGGCCAAAATTGCCAAGCTGGGCAGGGGTGAGGACAGACATACCATTCATGCTGTGAGATGAGAGCTAGTGAGGTGGACATACTGCTCAGTAAGAGGGCAGTGTTTACTGCGAAAATTATAGGCCGGTTAGCCTTACTTCGGTTATTGGTAAGATTTTAGAGTCCATTATTGAAGATGAGATCGCGGAGTACTTGGAAGTGCATGATAAAATAGGACCGAGTCAGGCTTTATCAAAGGGAGGTCATGTCTGACAAATCTGTTAAGAGTTCTTTGGGGAGGTAACAAGGAAGTTAGACAAAGGAGAACCAGTGGACGTGATTATTTAGATTTCCAGAAGGCCTTTGACAAGGTGCCGCATAGGAGATTGTTAAATAAATTAAGAACCCATGGTGTTAAGGGTAAGATCCTGGCATGGATAGAGGATTGGCTGACTGGCAGAAAGCAGAGAGTGGGGATAAAGGGGTCTTTTCAGGATGGCAGCTGACGACTAGTGGTGTGCCTCAGGGGTCTGTGCTGGGACCACAAGTTTTCACAATATACATTAATGATCTAGAGGAAGGAACTGAAGGCACTGTTGCTAAGTTTGCAGATGATACAAAGATCTGTAGAGGGACAGGTAGTATTGAGGAAGCAGCTGGGCTGCATAAGGATTTGGACAAGCTAGGAGAGTGGACAAAGAAGTGGCAGATGGAATACAATGTGGAAAAGTGTGAGGTTATGCACTTTGGAAGGAGGAATGGAGGCATAGACTAGTTTCTAAATGGGGAAATACTTAGGAAGTCAGAAGCTTAAAGGGACTTGGGAGTCCTTGTTCATGATTCTCTTAAGGTTAACGTGCAGGTTCAGTCGGCAGTTAGGAAGGCAAATGCAATGTTAGTATTCATGTCGAGAGAGGTAGAATACAAGACCAGGGGTGTACTTCTGAGGCAGTATAAGGCTCTGGTCAGACCCCACTTGGAGTATTGTGAGCAGTTTTGGGCCCTGTATTTAAGGAAGGATCTGCTGGCCTTGGAAAGGATCCAGAAGAGGTTCACAAGAATGATCCCTGGAATGAAGAGCTTGTCATATGAGGAACAGTTGTGGTTCTGGGTCTGTACTCATTGGAGTTCAGAAAGATGAGAGGAGATTTTATTGAAACTTACAGGATACTGCGAGGCCTGGGTAGAGTGGACGTGGAGAGGATGTTTCCACTTGTCGTAAAAACTAGAACCAGAGGAGACAATCTCAGACTAAAGGGACAATCCTTTAAAATAAAGGTTAGGAGGAATTTCTTCAGCCAGAGGGTGGTGAATCTGTGGAACTCTTTTCCATAGAAGTTGTGGAGGCCAAATCACTGAGTGTCTTTAAGACAGAGATAGATAGGTTTTTGATTAATAAGGGGATCAGGGGTTATGGGGAGATGGCAGGAGAATGGGGATGAGAAAAATATCAGCCATAATTGAATGGCGGAGCAGACTTGATGGGCCGAGTGGTCTAATTCTGCTCATTTGTCTTATGGTCTTATATGTTGGTTGGCCAATAACAAGAAAATCCATGCCTTGACTGTGTTAAATGAACTGTCATCATTGCTTTCTGTCAAGAAATAACAAAGGTCTTTTTACAGCTGTAACGAGCATGGAAAATAATAATACGGGATATAGTAGATTATACTAAAACTACATAATGAAGTTAAAGGGAACATTTCACTTTCAACATGATTTGTTTTCCTGTTTTTTGAATTTTGAAATAAAATCCTTAGAATAGAGCTTCAGTTTCAACTTGCTTCAATCAAAATTTAACTGTAGGTATTTTTATTCAAATTCAATGGGTTCAGAACAAAGTCTAATACAGGAATCTAAAATGCTACCTAGTTTTATATCAAATAATTGTTAAAATTCTACTCACTTAAGCTGCAGGAGTCTTGACTATAAAAAAAGGTCTTATGGGCATAAAGATTTATAGAAAATCATTGGTGAAAGGTGAAGATTTCAGTAATCCGAATAGGGATAATACAATAAATGACAATGGGAATTATTTTGAGGTACAGGATAGATTTGACGGGCAATGTGCAGAACAATAAGGGCACCCGTCAATTGTCACCAGTAAGAGACTTAAAACCAATTTGCTCATTGGGTGTCATTTAGATTTAGCTGTGTGAGTTTTCTGTGTTTTTCTGGCATTGATCGACTTGCCAGTAGGTGGAGTAGGAAAGTTGGCAGCCTATTTAGGGAGCCAAATCATTAAAGAGCTAGGCTGATTGGGATGGGGACAGTGTAAAGTGGGGCATTATTATGTTTACCTAACTTCAAAGAATCCAGTATTTACATTACTACCAGCTTCTAGCATTCTCTTTGAGATGCTGGATTGACTATGTTCCACTTTATTGTTTTGCATGGATCTTGCACAGCATGGGCACCGTCGATTTATTCATGAAAATTGTATTGGGATTCTATGATAGAACTCCAAACTGCATAAAGTGACGAGGCCCTTGTCTGTTTCTGGAAGCTTTCGCCATTTACTTTAAGTTTTGTTCCAAAATGAGAGATGGCGCAAAAACAAAAGAAATATTGCAATATGTTTTCCAATGCAATTTTGTTCTTGCTGAAAATCAGAGTGATACAGAGACCAAAATTGGCCCCAATATAACCCAGTTATCGTCTTACCTTTTGCTTAATATCACAAACTTCAAATGAAAACGTGCCATTTTCAACAGCAAGACACTTTCTTGTTCCAACATTAAAAAGCTAGAAATTGATAACAATCATTAATTTAATGCAGAAAATGTTGCATTGTTAAGTACAGTTGACCTGTGGGCAAAATATTAAACAATCAATATCCACCTACCTATATTAACGACATTGAGAGCTACACTGAAATTGTCAACCTCTTAAAACAATAGTTGAAAGTGTGATAGCATGAAAATTATGTAAATTCCTTTGTTGAATAGCAGCCAATGGAACCTAACACAAACATGTTAATATATTTTAATACTAATATCATATTGTATGATTTCACATGGATAAAGTTTTAAATGGTTGAAACATACAGAGAATAAGGATTGACAGGAACAGGATCAAAAATGATAGATCCTGCATTTCCTGAGCAGAAATTAATGATGTGGCAAATAAATTTACTTCAAAATTACAGTAAATGTCAATATACTTGGTATGAAATTGCAGTGTGCCATAACTAAACAAATCTTAAACTATTTTCTTCAATTTAAAATGGATTTTTCTCGTGATATTGGAAGGCAACAATATGTTAACTTGACAATTGTTCTCTGTGCATGTCAATTAACGTATTTTCTATGGCAATCATGGAATGGTTACAGAACAGGTGGCTATTTAGCTGGCTCTCTACATGAGAAATTCACCTAGTCCCACTACCCTGCTTTTTTCCTGTGACTCTGCAAATTTTCTCTCTCCAGAAGAACATGGTGGTGTAGTGGTAATGTCACCGGACTAATAAATCGAAAGACGTAGGCTAATACTTTAGGACGCAAGTTCAATTCATAAATCTGGATTATAAAGCTAGTCTCAATAATGGTGACCATAACAACTATGATTAAATAGTGTAAAACTTGCCTGGTTCACTAATATCCTTTGGGAAAGGACATTCACTTCCTTACATGTGACTCCAGACTAGTGAAGCCCATATCCCATGAAAGGAGAAAAAAATAAGCGAATTGACCAAATCATTTTTGAAAGCCATGATTAAATTTGTTACCACCTTACGATCAGGCAGATCTTAACCACTATGATTGATAAAAAAAGTAATCAGAGAACATCAGGAAGTTAAATACACATCAAAGCTGCCATTAAATTCCCGGGCTCCTCTGACTGTTATTTCCTTAAAAACAATTCTTCTCCAAAATAACTTACCAAACCATCAGTTCTCACTAAAGATGTCTGGAAATCAGGGTAGACATTTTCTAAATACCATTTAAAGCTCTTACACTGGAGCTTTTTCCGGAGTTCCTTCTGCTTTCTTAAGTCTCCAATGTTAAATTCAATGTTATTTGTGTTAAGAAGGTGGTGGTAACCATGGCCATAAAAAACATCAACATATTCATCCAGCCAAACTTCTGCCACACGGGCCAGATTCCGCTCCACTGTTTTAATTCTGTTCTTTGGAAATGTGTATGGATTACCATCACGGAAAATATGGCCCACTCTTGAACATGGGATAATTTCAATTTCTCCTCCACACATCCAAACCTGTTCCATGAAAATAAAGAAAATATTTAAGAACATAAGAAATAGCAGCAGGGGTAGACTATTCAGTCCACTGAGCATGCTTCATCATTCAATAGGGTAATGACTGACCAGATACTCCAACATCACTTGCCTGCCTGTCCCCATATTCCTTGATTCACTGGGCAACAAAATATGTCCGAGTCTGAAATATACTCAATAAAAAAATATCCACATCTCTCTGAGCTGAATCCAAAGATTCACAACCTTTCTTGCAGAGAATTTCTAACTCATTACAGTCCTAAAATGATCAACCCCTCCTCATCCTGGCATAAACTCCTGGGTGGGATTTTCTACTCCTTATGGTGGGCATCATGGTGGCCGAGAGCGGAAAACATCGCAAGAGCAGGAAAATTGGTTTAAGGACACCGTAAAACCAGTTTACAATAGTGCTATCCAGACTGCAATGGCGGGTTGCTTTTCCCACCACTCAATGTTGGGGGCATGTTTTGAATATTATGAATACCTATTAAAAGGACTCCTCTTCAGTGTCTCCCCCCCCCACCCCATGTAATCATGAACCAAGGGAACCATGATATAGCTGCACCCTCATTGACCTTGAAGCTGGAGCCGATGGGGCAAAAGAGGGGATTGGGATCGGATGGACACTGCTGGAGTCACCTGGTTAATGACCTGCGGAGTGCAGCTGCTGATCCTCTTCCCCATGGGTGCTCGAATGCACCTGGCAGACTCCTTGAGGAGGAGGGGCTGAAGTGAAATTGAGCTGCCCAACCACCTCTCATGTAGTCAATGATGGATGCTACCAAGGGCTACAGTGAGGGAACACTGCTCCTGCAACAGTGCAGGACTGATGTTTCGCAGCAAGGTCTCCATCCACGACAGTCACCTGCCAGTGTCGATCTCTGTGCGTTGGCATGCCGACGCTATCGCCTTGAACTGAATGCGGATGGTCTCCATTGTTATGAAAACAAAGGTAGTTTTAATATTAGAAATAAGATATGAAGGCTACTGCTAATAGGGAATTGGCAATCGTGGTTATGTTAGCACTTCACTCAACCCAAGTGGATTCCAGTGGGTGGACATGCCATGTAGCATGAGGGAGGTACTGCCTAGCATCCAAATCAGATTGTGATGCCTGGACATGGTGCCTGAACACTGCAGAAGGCAACACCACACAAGCATCAGCCAATATCGAAACCAGGGGATGGGACACGCCACCAGGGACACTGCCGGAGGGTGGGGAGTGCAATGCTGTGAGGACCAGCTGCTGGTCCAGGTGATGTTATGAGCATGTGTTCGGGGAATAGGGTTTGCGGTCCGGTAAGGGGGACCCGCTGCGGCTGGGACTGCGTGGGCTGGCCGTTCCAGGGACCGGGGGGGGGGGGATCAATGGGCAAATGGACGGTCCCAGGATGGGAGCCACTGCTGTTTGTCAGTCTAACACCCTCTCCCAATGTCTTACAGATATTGAATGCTATGGCAGGGATTTTTGACCCAGCAGAACATGCCCTATTGGTGCTGCTGCTAGGCCTGGTGGGCAGACGTCGGAGATGGCAGCATCAGCAGATGCTCGAGACGGCAGCCCACGTGACAGGCTCTGCCCCACACCCCGAGGACCTGGCCGCCCACCAGGCTAGGGAGGGACCCAGAGGGGGAGTCCTGCAACAGCCCAAAGTGCGCAAGCGTCACTGGTCATTTGAATAGATAATGGACAGCGCGTGCTGCAGGAGGCTCCGCCTCAACAAGGAGACGGCGCGGAACCTGTGTCATGTTCTCGTTGATTTGGCGCCACATGGAGGAGGAGGACCCCCTCTCTCTGTGGCCAGCAAGGTCACCGCAGCCCTGACCTTTTATGCCTCAGGATACTCCCAGGACTAGAGCAGGCTACAGCCCACAGGTGTACCCGACAGGTCACAGGTGCCCTGTTAGCCCGGGTGGAAAACTACAAAATCTTTGACATGGGCCAAGCCCAACAGGATGCCCGGGCAGCAGGTTTCTCCGCCATCGTCAGGATGCCACAGGTCCAGGGGGTAGTGGATGACATACATGTTATCCTGCGCTCACTGGGCCATCTGGAAATGCCTTACGTTAACAGAAAGGGGTTCCAATCCCTGAACACACAGCTCGTTTAACACCACCACATGAAGATCATGCACGTGTGCGCACGCTTCTTGGGGAGCGCCCACGATAGCTATTAGTCGATAGCAGTCGGTCATCTCCGACCTATTTGAGGACAACCCCAGGATGGGCATGCCCAGCTGTACCGCCCTGGTCCGGATGCTGACTGTGAGATGCGGCCTCATCAGAGGGGTGGGACTTAGGGGATGGGTCCAGCTTGGCAGCCAGCACCCCCTCCGCCCGCTCGGTGCACATAGAGTCCTGGGTTTCACCTTGGGACAGAGGGGCAGCCAGGGCTCGAACCAGCTGCCCGTGTATCATCTGACTCTGTCAGCCCTGGTGGCTCTCCGACATCTGCACCGTTGTGTCGACACCCACGGCGATGCTCCTCAGTGACTGGGCCATGCTCTGCAGTGCCTTGGCAATGCCCAACTGCGACTGGGACAAGCTCCACAGCGCCTTGGCCATTACCATCTGATGAGCGGCACCTCATCAAGGTCAGCCTGGTACTGGGTAACAACCCCCAGCGAGTTGGACATTCTGCCGAGACCCCCAGCCATGGCCGTCACCGGTTGTGCAATGCCTCGGATACCCTTCACTAATGGTGCCGATGTCGTGCACCAGGCTCTCCACTGCGATCGCACACTAGCAGTGTTGGCCTCGGTGCCACACATTGCCGGCGACATCTCCTGCACCCATAGCCTCTGGGACTCCTCCAATTGGCTATAGATCTGCTGTAATGTCGCGGACATCTCCCTCTGAATGTCCTGACTGCATCCTAACGTCTCCATCGGATCCAGGAATATCCCTTCCATAGGCTCAGCATCAGGCTGGGACCCAGCAGACCTCGGACTGCTGTCTCGACTGGGGGTTTCTGTTTCCACCTGATGTACATCAGCAGCTCTGTGGTGCTCCCAGATTGTGCCCCAGAAGCCTGACCACAACGTTTCCCACCGAGGTGCTTGGAGGATGGGGTGACAGCTGTGACACCTCGATCGTGTCTTCCTCGAGTTTCCCTCCGGGGGTGGGCTCCTGCGAGGCTGGAGAGGGGCCCACCCGAGATGGGCTGGTGGCGTCAGCTGGAGGACTTGAGGGAGAATCGACATGTGGGCAATGAGAGAGATGGGTCAGTCAGCAAGGCAATAACTCACCCTCCGGGTGGGGCCTGGTGGTTCCTCACCTATGCAGCATTCACCAACGACCGCGTGGGTGACCGCCCTATCCGCGGCCATGATAGTCGCTCCACGGTCCACTCCTCGAAGGAGGGGAGGATTCTTAAGTCCGGCACCCCTCTGCCAGTCTGGGCCCTCCCCTGGCGATTGTGGGGGAGCTTTTCCACAGGACAGACAGAGAGGGAATTGACAGCAGAGAGACGGGGGTGTGAAGGAAGGGGGGGTGGTGGAAGTGTGGGGCGGATCGCATGGAGAGTTGGGGGTGGCTGGGAACCCGTGTGGGATGGAAAGGTCTCCAGGGGGAAGGGGGCGCGTTGATGTCTACTCACCCGTGCTGCCCGGTGTAGGTCGTTGACTATTATTCGGCACTCGAGGTCAGTCCTCCTGGTCACACTCCCAGAGTTACAGCTGCCACCACGTCGCCCAAGGCAGCACTGGCTAACCTGGGGCTCACCCTCAGGGACCCTCTGGGGAGCAGGTCATTTCTCCTGGCGACTAGCATCTGCATCGCCAAATCTTGGGGCCGGTCTCCTGGGCGCCATTGTTGCGAGCTGACTGGGGTTGGCTGAGCATGTGCTGCTCCACCTTGTTAGTGGGGGGCTGGGAGCGTGGTACCAGCGAATTGGCTGGTGAGCCTTCGTTTGCGGCAAGAAGCCCGTGGGGCCTTGTTAAGTGAACCAATTAACATTGAATAGCATTGCCGGCCTCACTGGGCCGAGCACCGGGAAGTTTGCGGCAGTTTCCGCTCACTACCACACTTAGAAATCTTTCCGGAGAATTGCGCCCATAGTTTTAAATGGGTGTAATTTAGCGTTTCTATGTCAGAAAGGGTGAATCTATAGTTAGATTCCTCCTGGACAAAGGTGTTGTATGTGTGTGGCATTTGGTTTCAATTCAACTGTTTTTCTATTGTGCTTTGAGATGTTACAATGTGAAGAATAAATAAAAGCTAGCAGAAGCACGAGTTCGTTGATTAGCAACCGAGGGCCCTTTTGAGGTAGGAAGGTTTTGAGTTTAGTCTTTAGCTGAATTAATTTTCAGTTTAAGATGGGACAAGGCACGAGTGAACATCTTTCAAGTTTGTCTCAACATACAATATACCTATTGGTCAGTCACCACTCCTGGGGTGAATTTTCATAGAATCCATAGATCCCAACAATGCAGGAGGCCATTCGCCCCTTGGGTCTACACCGGCCCTTGGAAAAAGCAGCTTAAGCCCACGCCTCCACCTCACACCCCGCAACACCACCCAACCTTTTTGGACACTCAAGGGCAATTTAGCATGGCCAATCCACCTGACCTGGACTATGGGAGGAAACTGGAGCACCCGGAGGAAATCCATGCAGACACGGGTGAAAGTGCAAACTCCACACAAACAGACTCCTGAAGCCTGAATTCGACCCGTGTCCCTGGAGCTGTGAGGCAGCAGTGCTAACCACTATGCCACTGTGAAGTATCCTTTCCTCACAGTTTTACAAATTTAAAAAAGTTGCTTGGGGTTCTTGTAGGGGTCCGTTCCAGTGTCCTATATAGAGGCAGGGTTAGAAAACAAGTAAAATGTTGTAACTATTAAATGTAAGCTATCTCTTTGTTGCGACTATGCTTAATTCTGTGTCTAAGTTAAAGTTTGTTTTACCATAAAGCTGTGTCCTGGTAGAATGTTGTCACTACTGTGGTGCAGTAAAATTTCCTCACAATTTTCCAAAGTTAAGTTAGGTTCTTGTCCGGAATTCCATTAAAAAACTGGGGTTCTCATTCTTTGACCCATAACAATTGGGTTCTAGTCCAGGATCTTCAAAAATTAGAGTTCTGGTCCTGACACAAAAAATGGTGGATGGGATACCAATCACGTGGGCTACTTTGTCAAACATTGAGTGTTGTTAGAACTGCACTCATCGAGGCAATTGGAGATTTTTCCATCACTTTCCTGGCTTGTGCCTTGTAGATGCTGGTTAGGTTTTTTGGGGAATCTGACTGAAAACCAGAGTATTTATACGGCCGGTTCAGTTTCTGTGTAACAGTGACCCTGTGGATGTTGATAGTGGAGGATTTAACACTTTCACAAAGTGCTGCCTTGATGTCAAGGGTAAACACTCTAACCTCACCTCTTGTATTCAGCTCTTTTATCTATATTTGGACCAATGATGTAATGGGGTCACAAGCCGAGTGGTTCAGTAGAGTAAACTTTGATTAGGCAACAATAATGACAATTCTCCCATAAAAAAGCCCATGATGGGCTATACATTCCAGGGTAAGCTAATGTCATTGAATCTCATGGGAAAATGGTTAATTTTCTCTTTCTGGAGATGGTCATTGCCTGGCTTTGTGTGGCACAAATATTACTTTCATTTATTTCTACTACTTATGTACTGTGTACGTTCCCTTGGCCGCAGAAAAATACTTTCCACTGTACTTCGGTACATGTGACAATAAATCAAATCAAAATCAAAATTGAATCATCAGCCCAAGCCTGGATAATGTCCTGGTCTTGTTGCAAATGGATATGGACTGCTTCAGTAGCAGAGGAGTCGCAAATGGTGCAGAACATTGTGCAAACATCAGCGAGCACCCCCCACTTCCATCATTGATAAAACAGCTGAAAATGGTTTGGTCTAGGACCCTCCCTAAGACCTCCTACAGCAATTCCTGAGACTGAAATGATTGACCTCCATCAACCACAATCATCTCCCTTTGTGCTAAGTATAACTCCAACCTGTAGAATGTTTGCCACCCGATTCCCACTGACTCCAGTTTTGCTAGGGTTCCTTGATGCCACACTTGGACAAGTGATGCCTTGATGTCAAGGGTAAGCACTCTAACCTCACCTCTTGTATAAACTTTGATGAGGCAGCAATAATGACAATTCTCCCATAGAAAAAGCCCATGATGGGCTATACGTTCCAGGGTAAGCTAACAGTTGGACAACATTTAAAGCTTTGACATTCACCTGATAAGGCAATGATATCTTCTCTGAGGCACAGCCACTTTGCCATTGGTGACCTACTGCTCAAATAAGCCTTTCTGAAAACCTGCCTTATATTTGTGTCTGGGTCACACAATCTGCCCCGGTCCTGCCTCTGAGCCCTCACTACTTTCAAAGTTGTCTGCCCCAACTTCTATTCTATCTGCCCCACAGACCAAAAACTGGAAGTTTGGGCAGTCCATTTTTAAAGGTCAAGCTCGCAAAGCTAGTAATTCTCTTGTCTCTGGGGCAGCTTTCCTGGAAAACATGCTGCGGTTGGAGGTGAAAACGCACCCTCGGTCTTTCTCAGATCCAAACTTTACCACTATGAGGTTTTTCTACTTACGTAGTCTTCTATGTACCCGAGTAACTTTGACTGACCAACAAAACAAATTACCATGTTTCCCAACAGTGTTATCAGCAAACTTAGATATACAACTCGCTCTTATTTTTTCACGTATAATGACGTGGGTAAAGTAAGACAACAATACTGGAGAACACCACCTTTCATAGCATGCCAATCAAAAAATGAATCTCATTATCTCTACTCTTGTGTACCTTCTTCCAATCAATTACCAACCCTTGTTACAAGATTACCTGTAATTCTACTGTCATAATAGGGAGATATTAAGAACATGGGCCCAGAAATGGCAATTTAGCAGGCAATTTAGGGGTTAGCCAGACTGAACAAAAGACTGCTAGTAGCAGACTCAGAGGGATACACACACATCCTGATTTACCTCTTCCTATTAAGTCTTAAACTTGTTAGTGGGAACAGACAGGAGGCCTCGGTTCAGCCAGGATAATCCACTCGAGATCCATTGTCATTCGGGACAACTTTGTTCAACCAGCCAACAGCCCAACAGAGTTTGATGACCTACTTGTTTGTTAATGCAAGGTTCGTTGCATATCAATGGCATTTCTTCTTTTGTATAAACAGGAGTGAGCAATCAGATAACGTAAGGGCAGCACGGTAGCACAAGTGGATAGCACTGTGACTTTCAAAGCGACAGGGTCCCAGGTTTGATTCCCAGCTGGGTCACTGTCTGTGCGGAGTCTGCACGTTCTCCCCATGTCTGCGTGGGTTTTCTCCGGGTGCTCCGGTTTCCTCCCACAGTCCAAAGACGTGCTGGTTAGGTGGATTGGCCATGATAAATTGCCCATAGTGACTAAAAAGGTTAGATGGGGATATTGGGTTGCGGGGATTGCGTGGAAGTGAGGGGTTAAGTCGGTCGGTGCAGACTCGATGGGCTGAATGGCCTCCTTCTGCACTGTATGTTCTATGTTCAAAGTAATGATAAGGGATTCAAGTCTGACCACCTCAGGGAAGAACCTTTGTTTGAGATGGTGGGTGGAACTTAGAGGAAGAGTTTTTTGAACAGTTACAGCAGAAGGCTACGAAGGCCACCCTGAGAGATCATGAAGGAAGCTGCTCCAGATAGACTTTTGAAAAAGGTTCTAAACAAACTTGACTTACAGCAGAGAACTGCTTCGTAAATACACGTATCATCTTTGCCTGTCTATGCAAGTGGAATGAGGCCTGTATGTTTATTGGACGTGTTGTTTAATTTGAACTAATGTGTTAAGGTTATGAAACTGAATGTAATCTGTTAGTGTTAGCTGAAGTAAACGTTTAAATATTGTTTTCTTTTCTTTTAATAAAGTTTGTTTATAAAATAACAAAGCCCTAGTTCTTATATTATCACTCCTGGGCTGAGTCAATCTTTCCACACTGCATTGAAACTTTATAAAGTTATGGCATCTGGTCCAGTCTCTTAACCTATGTTGAGAGCTGACCAGGTGTCCCGAACATTACAGTCTTATTTTGCTAATATGCTGTAATTACACCACCCCATCAGCATAGCAATTGTTTTGTGGCTTCCTTTGCTTAAATTAAAGTCTAGAGAAATTGATGATTCAACCCATTCCGCTTCTCTACTTTCCAAATTGTTGTACATTTTGCTATTTCACTGCATAATAGCAGAAATCAAATTGTACAAAAATATATTTCATTAAAAAAGACTGTAACCCTGCCGCTGACCACAACATTACCTCACTATTACACTGGAAGAGCAGCATAATTTATATGCTTAAGTTTCTAGAGCCATAACCTTCTGACTCAAAGATTGGCATCGTTAAACCAAACCAACAACAGTGAAAGTGTACTTTCACTTGGAAGATTCAGTGGACATTTGGAAGAACAATTTAGGATACATTATTGTACTTACCTTTGGTCGAGCATTTTTTAGTGTTATTTTAAATAAGTTAACATTATAAATGGCCAACATGCATGAAATGAAATCTGGTTAATGGAATTTTAGAAAAGTAAAAATATAACAGCCACTGCACTTTACTGATTTACCATGACTGTAGTATGTTTGAAAAGCTTTATTAAGATGTTTAAAACAAAATCCTGAATTCACACTTCTGTCGGTTATCAATTTATGCTTTTGAGGTGTCCTTTCATTCTTTAAATTGACTATTTGGGCCTTTTAACTGTGTTTAATTAATGAAGATATAATTTCAATTATCCATTCTTTTTGGCCAGTATGAGATTATTTTTGATGAAGGTCGATCATCATTATTACCAACTTACACTTAAATTAATATTTTGGAACATAACTGTCTCAAAGAAAATGCAGCTATGTAAGAAAAACTAATGGGGATTACTAATGATTTTCTGAATCTCAAAATACTTGAATATTCTCAAAATTTAAATACTTTGATGTAGCCAAATTATGGTACTCAAGTGCAGAAATTATTGTTACAGCTCATTTCCTGGTGAGTAAAAGCTTCAGTTGTCCTAAAATGTTAGAAAAATACTTTTAACTCTAAATAAAATTTTTAAGTTCAATAATACATGCATGTTTCTGACTTCTGGTGAAGGATTTTTATTGGTACCTTAAAAGATAGCTCCATGTTTTCTCCACCCCAGACTTCTAAGCCTGCATCGTAAGTACCCAGTTCATAAAAGTATTTCTTATCAATTGAAAATAATCCTCCTGCCATTATTGGACACCTAAAAGAAAAATCGGTATAGAGTTGAAGCAATATTACACATTTTATTGACTTTTTATTTTTGGACAATACAAAAATTAGAAAATGCTGCATTAACAAAGCAGCCATAGCTTCACCTGGAGAATATGCAAATAAACATGAAACCAGTACAAGTGGATGATTCGAACATTACTCACTCTCGAGGCACTTTCCAATAATTCCAAACTTTTGGTTAAAATTTGACTAGATGAAATTAATAGGTCACAGAAAAACAATGAAATAAAAGCAAAATACTGTGGATGTTGGAGAAAATAAAAGCAAAATACTGTGGATTCTGGAGATGTGAAATAAAAACAGAAAGTGCTGGAAAAACTTAACAGATGTGGCAGTATCAGTGAAGACAGAAACAGAGTTATGGCATTTGTCATATTTGTCCAATATGACTCTTTTTCGGAACCAGAAAACCCTGACCTAGATAAGAAACATATTGATAGAGTAGGGAACAGAAACAAGGAGCTGCTCAAAGAACAGAGCAGAAAACAATGGGAGATTGGCAAACGAGGGATAAACACAAAGTACCAAGCTGTGACCTTTCTCCTAGCTAAGCAAAGCTGAACAATAACTCATATTAGATAATGATTAAAATAGATAGGATTTATAGGATTCAGCAAGTTATAATGCGCCATAATCATGAAAGTAGATCTTCATTTTTTTTACTCTGGCTTTATCAAATAGCGCAAATAAGAAATTTTGAAGGGACGATTTCATAAATGCTTTATGGGGAATTGCAAAGATGGATTAACAATTATTATCTTTAATATGCTTATTTACCTTATTGGGTCCATTTCTTTTAGATTGTATTTTTTAATAATTTCATCAGGTATTGCCTTCCATTCAAAATTCATGGGCCAGGTAAATACTCCCCGGAGAAAACCAGTCACTCCTACATAGCTAAATTAGAAACAAAATTTAATTAGAACAAGCATTCTACATAGTTGAATGAAGAAATCAAAAGCGCAGCTATTTATTCCCTTAAATACAAAATAGCAAACTTTCATAAATGCAGAAAACTATTTTAGAAAAACAAATCAGACGTTCATAAATATTTTTGAATGATTCTATGCAGAACACAACAGCAAAAGCAGAAATTACTTTCATATGTCTGGCTTCAAGCAAGAATTTTGGTCTTTTGTGCTTATAAAAAGGTGTTTAAATCATTCTATTCGACTGAAACAGTCAGCACACTTTTATAATGCTGTGGTATGTGGAAGTACAATTCATGTGCAAAAACCAAATTTCATTGATTTAGATCTTAGTCGTCCTAAAGTTCCACACAATGAGTTGTATTAGGTTTGTATCAATGCACCAATAGTTGCTGATCCTATGGCCAGTTCAGATCCCTCCCTGAGAGAGTGTATTCCATGCAACATGCATGTGATATCTGGTAGCAGAGCTGGTTCAGAGCCTATCCTACATTTTATACTCTCCTCTATATCAGAAAACTTCTTAAGTTAGTTCAGACCTAACAGACTCCTTTCAAACTGTTGGCAACCCCTATCCAAGATATCTGAGCAGTTTGAAGTAGAATGGTATTTCTCTCCTTTGTTGCAACTCCAACAGTAGCACCTCCAAGATAACACCACCAAAAATGGAATATTTCCCCATATTCCTCCGTGTCATGATATTCAAACACACACATCATGATAGACACACCAACAGACAAATCAGAACACACAACACCACAACCAATGACAGAAAGATATAAAAGCACAGACATGACCCCCGGTGGTCAGTATTAGCTGCAGAGGAGAACCAGGACACATCTGTTGCCAAACACACTTAGGGAGACAGCACGTGCAGAGTATCCAGAACGAACTGTATTATAAGAGTTATAATAAAATAGAGTTGTACCACATACAACTGTGTTGGCTCATCTGTGCACCAGAGCACCCAACACCACATGGTACAGGAGTGGATCGATACCTGCCGGCATACCTCAGTGTACACAGACAACCAGCAGTGCCCAGGCATGATGTACGAGCTCCCGGTTCCGCAGCCGCTCCAGTGCCACGGCGACCTCCGCGAAAACTGGCGGCGATTCCGGCAAATGTTCGAATTGTTCCTGGTGGCAGCTGAACTCCAAGACCTGGATGATAGGGAAAAAATTGAATTTCTCCTCACCATCGCCGGTGCAAGGGCAAGAGAAATATTCAGAAGGTTCAGGTTCTTCAGGAGGCAGCAAAGGTACGATTACCAGGCAGTCCTGGGCAAATTCTCCAAGTACTGTGAAGAAAACGCAATCCAATCGGCACATAAAGGTAAGAAAAGCTGCAGTACTCACCTCGTGGCTGGGATCCCGGAGCCCGAATTCCCAGAGGCCGAAATCCCGGGCCTGAGAGAAGGCTGGGTCGAGGTCGGCGGCCATCTTGCTAAAGGTATCACGCTAGCACAGTTGCGCGAGCAGTGCGCAGAACCGGAAGTTTCGTTTGCGCGAGATGCTGCGCATGCGCAGTCCAGAAAACGGCCATCGGTAAAGGAACAGCGATCTGAGCATGCGCAGTCGCTTCCTACGTGCTACATACCGAGCGTCAGGATGTCAGAGGCCCCAGACTGCACCAATTTAAAAGGGAAACGTCCCAAATCCAATTTAAAAGGGAAACGTCCCAAATCAAAAAAACAAAAATCTGTAAAACAACCTTCCCTCACCTGGAATGACAGCACAGTGCCGCAAATTGACCCAGGAGATGAATTTGACCTCCGAAGAACCCTCCGACAAGCAGTTACCTACGCACAAGCCGATGATTCCGACCTTGAATACTTCGATGACGATCTTTACAGTGTTTCCGGACCTCGCGAGCCCAATGATAGCTCCGTGGTCCTATATGACTATGACTCGGACGAACCTTTCGTGTTGCACATTGGCGGCCCCCACATTGAATCCGACGCAGATGCGGATTCATTTTTTGGATTTGAGGATCTTCAATCCAGCAGATATGACGTTCCAACTTATCAGTACCGGATGATGCTGCAGCCTGACATTAACAGACAGGGAGCGGTGCAAGCACACGGAGAGTGCCCTGCTGCCACACAGAGCGTGGTCCACGTCCCGCTCAACGTTCCCGACTCTATGAAAGAAGACATGCAAGACTCCAGAGTGCAGTCCTCGCATGAACCAGAAGTGACTCCAGTGTCACAAGCTTCCACAGCAAGCTCGTGGACAGACTCCACAATTGCAGAAATGCAAGACTCCAGAGCGCAGTCCTTGCACGAACAAGAAGTGACTCCAGTGTCACAAGCCTCCACAGAGAGCTCGTGGACAGCCTCCACGATAGAAGCAACGCAAGACTCCAGAGCGCAGTCCTTGCACGAACAAGAAGTGACTCCAGTGTCACAAGCCTCCACAGAGAGCTCGTGGACAGCCTCCATGATAGAAGCAACGCAAGACTCCAGAGCGCAGTCCTTGCACGAACAAGAAGTGACTCCAGTGTCACAAGCCTCCACAGAGAGCTCGTGGACGGACTCCACGATGGAAGGAACGCAAGACTCCAGAGCGCAGTCCTTGCAGGAACAAGACCATGAGGGTCTAGCAACCTCTCCTGACCAACCAGCGGCAGACGATGCAAGTCTGCCATGCTCACGTGAACAGCAAGAAGGCTATAACAGCCTACCATGCTCCACTACACAGCAGCATGAACATGACGGTCTCTCATGCTACAATGAAGGGCACAGCGCTGAAGACTGTTCAAGCCCAACTGAAGACAAGCCAAAGGAATCGCCTCGTCCAAGCCAGAAGAAAAAAGGTTTATGCGCTGACCTTCAGGATCATTATAGCCGAACAGAGATTAATAATGCTGCACGGCCACAGAAGGATGCTGAGGATTTGCTAACAAAATTAATTGAATGTTTAACTTGCAAGGAGCAGACTGAGAATTGCCAGTGTTTTAGTACGGATCGAAAAAATGGACAAGACATTGATCCTCAGGCAATGGAAATAACACAACCTGAATCATATCTACAGCAGGGACAAATGTCTCCCTTCAACACAACACCGCAAAATCCCAACTTCGGAGACCAGCAGTTAGTCAGTAATGACTCTTCAAACCTTGAGGGGAACATTAATTGCATTGAACCTATACACGCTCCACTGATTATTGAGCAGAACATTGGAGCAAGAATCCTGAGGACACCGACATCGAGTAGCCAGATAACGAATTTAAAACCCACAGCAGTTTCAAGTGAACCAAGTGTGCTTTCCACTAATGGTGAAGATGCAGATAAGGTCGACCCGATTATCCATTGTACCACACTAACCCCAGTAATTAAGCAGTTATGTATGGGGAGTATAATGTGGGCAATTGAGAACAGTAAAAGAGAGACTGTGACCATGCCAGTCCCAGCAAAATCAGACCCAGAGACCATGAAGGCATGTACATTAGACAAAGATACATATGAGGCACCTGAGAAGAAAAGTGAAACGGAATGTTCTTTGGAAAATAGTACAATGTCGATAGAAACATTGGATCCTATATTCGAGACCATACCTATGGGAGAATTTGGGGGTAATAAACAAGGTTCTGCAATGTCTGGGGGAAGATTTAAAATTCCAAAGAAAAGCCCAAATGAAGGACAACGGCAAGACAATGACAGTCCACCGACATGGTGTGCACCACCAGATGAAAACTCTGACAATTTACCCAACCCTAGTGAACAGCAAGCTGCTAATGAGGATCTATCCACGGGATGTGAGACGAGTGACGACAGCATCCCACTTCCCATGCAAAAGGTGCAAGGTGACGGACCTCGCCTAGTGCGTACCGAGGCACTCGACGATCACGGTGGGACCACTGACGACTGCGGTGGCGGCGCACCGCTTCCACCCTCGATGGCTCGACCCTCTCCACTGGTTGGTGCATTCCTGCATGCTCCGACTCCAGAAGTGCAGCTTCAGGGAATCTCGGCTGCCTCCAGTGAACCTGTTGGGACTCCGGACGGGGGGCATCGACGGAAGGCAGACCGGACTCCAGATGGGGAGCAGCCAAGCGCCGACTCTGATTCGCGCACGCCAGACCTTGCTCCGGACGGGCGGTGTCGCGGCCTCGGTGATGGCACGCTCAGGGTGACGGCGGATGCCACGACGACAGGGAATGGATCGCGTGGCAGTCCCACTGGGTCGGCAGTGGCAACCAGCACCGGCGGTCCAAGATGGACACACCAATTCGCGCCATCGCCAGACGTTGATGCGAGCAACAATTCTCTCTCCAAGGCGACATGCTTCGACGTTTCTCTGCGGAGTCGCCCTTCCGGCACAGCAGGTGGCCGGAACCAGCGTACACGGTCTCGGCCAACTTCCACATCTGGCACAGTCATCGCCTTGCATGATATTAGTGATGGTGCTACTTCGATGGCGACGACCCATCGGCTACAAGATGCCGTCCACCACAAACATAAAAAGAAAAAGACTCCACCTTGTTCCTGGCATGCAGGGCGGATGGATTGGTGCGTAGGCGCAATCAGCGAGCTTTGCGCCGCCTTCCACGCTCGCAACTGAACCGTACGCACACGCCGGATCCTCCACTGGTTCCCAAGGATGACTTTGTGGAGATGCCACGGATCATGCCCCTTCCATCGCCACCAGAACCAAACCACAGCCAAGGCACCACTAACAAAGATGTTGAATGTTATATTTGCACGAATGAAAAAACCAAGCACTGCACGAAGTACAACAAATGGTAAAGTAGAGACTTCGGCAACAGCATCACCTCCAACAGTCCAAGGTGAACCAGTGTGACCCCAAATCTCCACAGCTGAACCGGCTTGAGGACCAGCCCATTCTTGAGGCGATCACCCATTAGACTGGACTTATAACGCTGTTCATACGTTCAAAAAGTCAAACACTTCTGTATTATAACCTGTTGTTGTTTATTGTTCCAGATATCGTCTGACCAGACCAATGTTCAAGTTTTTTTTTCTCTCGCATCCAAGTTTTGTTATGGTACAACCTTGTTAGTGTGACGCACCTGACATCGCCCCATGTAAATAGTTACGTCATATACACACGCTGTACATAACACACACACACACTCTTCGATGCACTCACGACACAATTATATTTATAACCACGTAGGCACATATCTTTGTAAAAAGGGGGGATGTCATGATATTCAAACACACACATCATGATAGACACACCAACAGACAAATCAGAACACACAACACCACAACCAATGACAGAAAGATATAAAAGCACAGACACGACCCCCGGTGGTCAGTATTAGCTGCAGAGGAGAACCAGGACACATCTGTTGCCAAACACACTTAGGGAGACAGCACGTGCAGAGTATCCAGAACGAACTGTATTATAAGAGTTATAATAAAATAGAGTTGTACCACATACAACTGTGTTGGCTCATCTGTGCACCAGAGCACCCAACACCACATTCCGGTCAACATTTTTATCAAAATACTGCTTGTTCTTGCTACAAAAATGCATTGTGCTTTAATGCTAAGCAGTTACTATTTAAGAATCACCGCCTCACTAGATTTACCACTAGATTTACCAGTGGCAAAGACAACTTGCTTTATCAAATCTTGATGAAGCAAGTTGTCTTTGCTACTGGTGCAGGATTAATGTGTCCGGGACAGATGCAGATTTGATTGATATTGAAATATCAGTACTCTTATATTGCTCGTACTCACAATCCCTTTAATCTCTCTGTGGAAAAAGCATTATTTTAATCTTACAGTATTGAGATTTTGGAAGCTTTTAGATTTTGGAAGCTTTTAAAGAGTACACAAAAAACAAGTGAAGAGGGCACTCAGTAGAAAGCATGCACTTGCCCCGCTATGTCAATGCAATGGTATTCCAATTACAAACCTCTTCCACGAGTCTTTCCCTTGCCTGGTTGATGCTCAGCAACTACAAAACGAGAAAAACTCAAATCTTTTTATCAAGAGGTTCCACCTCACTGACGAAGTCAATCCACATCCATCAATCTGCCCTAAAAACTGCTCGCATTTTGATAGTTGTGACAATTTTCACCACAGTAGCTGAGACAATTCAGAACATTCTAAAAGAATCGACCACATTCTAAATAAAATAACCCACAACATTCCAAACCCACAACAGTCCAAAGATGTGCAGATTATGAGGATTGGCCATTCTAAAATGCCCTTTAGTGTCCAAAGGTTGGGTGGGGTTACAGGGGAGTGGGCCTTGGCAGAGAGTTCTTTCAGAGGGTCGGTGCAGACTCGATGGGGAGAATGGCCTCCTTCTGCACTGTAGGGATTCTACGATTCTGCTAAAATGTCACTTTGCCCTATTTCCTTATGTTAATGGATCCTTTAAGATTCCAAGATTCAGATCTACATCTTGGCCAAAAACTAATCAGTTCTTCCTTGGGTCATATTATGACTACCAAATTTTGTTGAAATCATCTATGAATTTTAGAGATACCTTATTTAGACACTCAGGCGAACGAATGGGCAAAAACATTGGGCGGGATTCTCCGACCCCCCCGCCAGCCTGAAGAATTGCCGGGGGGTGGCGTGAATCCCGGCTCACCAGCGGATTCTCCGGCGCCGGTTGTTCGGCGGGGGCGGGAATCGCATCGCGCCGGTCGGGGGCCGTTGGCAGCGGCCTACCCGGCGATTCTCCGGCCCGCGAGAGGCTGAGTGGCCGCCCGTTTTCGGCGGGTCCCGCCGGCGTATGTTACACCAGGTCTGTACCGGCGGGACCTGGCTCTGCGGGCGGCCTGCGGAGTCCTCGGGGTGGCGCGGGGGGGATCTGCCCCCGGGAGGGGCACGGTGGCCTGGCCCGCGATCGGGGCCCACCGATCCACGGGCGGGCCTGTGCCGTGGGGGCACTCTTTCCCTCCGCGCCGGCCGGTGTAACGGTCCACCATGGCCTGCGCGGAGAAGAACCCCCTCCGCATGCGCTGGAATGATGCCAGTACACGCTGGCGCTCCCACGCATTCACCAACTCGCGTCGGCCGGCAGAGGCCCTTCGGGCGCCGGCAGGCATGGCGCAAACCCCGCCGGCGCCGGCCGAGCCCCTGAAGGTGCGGAGGATTAAGCACCTTCCGGGCGGTCCAATGCCGGAGTGGTTCACGCCACTCCTCGGCGCCGGTACGGCCCGCCCTGCCGGTTGGCGGAGAATCTCGCCCATTACATCGGCACACCTTCAGTGACAGAGGTAATGAGTTTCAAGAACATTGTAATTTATGCATAAGTAAATTAAGATGCATTTTGCAGTTGTATGGTGCAGAAAAGCTGGTTGTGGGGAAACTTTTCCGGATGACTACAAGACATAAGCGAAGAAATGCTGTTTTGAGAGTGCTTGGCATGCAACCTCAGTTGAGTTAACAGGATGTGAGGAAATTTACTTTGGGACATGCAAGCTGTCCATCTATTTGATGCAATGTAATTCAAATCTGACCTACTGTGGCTGTCAATCCCATCAGCTTCCATGTGCTTTGCTCATTGACAGAGTAGTGACTCTGTCGACCACCTAATGCCAAGCAGACGGAGTACAATTAGGTATTGTGAGGTGCCAAACAGAGTAAATTTTCTGTTCTGTAATGTTTTCACAAGCACCTCCAAAGTAGCATTAGAAAAGGTACTCTAATGATAGTAGATCGGTTTTGTATTGTTCTTGAACAGTAATCTCAGCAATTTGCACTGTAAAGCATCTTTAACATAAAATAATGTTCCAGTGCCACAGAAAGACAATAGAAAAAATTAAAGGAGTGATGGATAAGCAAACAACTATTGCCTCCTCCAAGAACAAGGTCCTGGTGTTTTTCTCCACCTTACATGCAAAGTGTGTCGGCTCTCAACACTTCGTCAGCCCTTGGCTTCCTCATCACTAGAGAAGAGTGGCAGACATGAATGGCATGGAGCTTGAGGGTCCAGCCCTAATTGTGGGCTGCATGGGTGTTGCAGTGCTGCCTTCGGTGTGCTGAGCTAGATGTGTGTTGCTCACAGGGTGGGTATGTTAGATGGGTTGGACACACCCAGGGTTTGCTAGGTGGAAGGCCCTGGGCTGCGCTCCTGCCGATTCTCTCCCCTTCAGGTGCCCAGGAGCCCCTGGGCTCCTCCATGGGATAGAGGGGAAGCTGGAGTGAGATCCAAAAGCCCCTCTGTCCTCTGGCATTGGCACTTGTGAATTCTCACTGCACCATGCAGTTGAAATCCTGCACCTTGTAGCTCATGCCCACTCCATGGAGTGCATGAGCTGAACCATGGAGTGGGCATCCCCTGCCATGGAGTGCACATCTTGCGCCAAGGTCTCCACTGCGGACGCCACCTTCGGAGTGTTGGCCTCGTCGCATTGGGAGTGACGCCACCATCTCCTCAGACAGAAGGTGATGGGGTTCCTCCAGTCAGTCTTGCAGTCCGATGAGGGATGCTGTCATCTATTCCGAATGCTTGCGACTCTGCTTTTGTAGTTCCAGTGGCTTTGGGACGACCGGACCCAGGGGCATACCATCAGCAAGAGGCTCAGCTGAGTCTTGGGCTCCAGCATCCCTCAGAGTGCCGGTTTCCTGGGACATTCCTTCCTCCATCTGCTGTAGATCTTCAGCTGTGAGGTCCTGACCAGTCAGTGACCAAAAGCCTGCCTGCTAATAAATCCAACCAAGGTGGGAGTATCTGGCTGCTGTAGAGTGCAGGTGACAGCTGTGACATCTTCTCCTCAATGCTGGTCTCAGAGATGTCATCTTGGAGCTGCTCGAGTTTGTGGTGCCCAGAGGGCACAAGGATAATCCAGGTTGGCCAACTGATTGACCTGCAAGGGAAACAAGTTGGCATCACCGCATCACGGGGGGATAAATGATGGGAGAAAGTTAACTCACTTGAGGCTTGCATCATGGCTGCATGCACTGTGGCTGCATGTCTTGAAGGTTCCTATTTTTGTCTGCTGCCCCCACTTCAGTCTCTGCACAGGTATGGTCCTGCTAATCGCCTACTAGATCAAGGGCTCTCACCCCAAAGGGCGTTCGGCATCTCAGCTCGGGCCTGACTCTGACAGGCTGCGGCTGCTCATGCTCATTGTACTCAGGTATGTCCTGCACTGAGACAAGTAGGGAGAGTGTAGGAGGGAGTCCTGCCAAGTCAGATGGTAGCGAACACTGACATCCGTGAGAGCGGGGATATGAGGAGCAGATTATCCATTGGGGGGGAACATGGGAGTAGGTGTGGCGAGAGGTTATTGCCAAGAGAAGTGTTGGAAATCCATGAGGTGGCTGGGTGAGAGATCACCGTGAAGATGTGAAGGGTGTACAGAGGGGTACAGTGGAATACATCAGGAGGCAGACTTACCCTGTCTGCATGAAGAAGGTTGTTAATCTTTTTCCGGCACTGTTGCCCCGTCCTCTTATGCAGCAAGCTCACACTCACTTTGTGGTAACTGTCTCCCTGGCAGGGCTGGTGACCTTGATTGATGGATGTCTTTATTTTATATTGTTCCTAATCCATGCCTTGACTATTCCAATGGTATCCTCAATGTTTTTCTGTCTTTCACCCTCCATAAAGCTGAACTCATCCAAAACGGTCATCTGTTTCTTAACTCGCATCAAGTCCCAAACATCCATCACCCAATAGATGCAAGGACCTGCATTGGCTTGTGCTCGAACAAAACCTTGTTTTTAAACTTTGCATCCTTATTTACAGATCTCTTCAGTCTTGCCCTTCCTTCTCATTGTATCCTCCCCCAAACTTACAATTCTCCAAGATAAGGACATATGAAACAGGAGCAGAAATATGTCACTTGATCCTCAAGCCTGCTCCATCATTCAATATAATCGTGTTCCATCTTCTGCCTCAACTCCACGTTCCTGCATTACCCCATATCCCTTAATATCCACCAATCTATTGATCCCGTGTTGAATATAGAGCATCCATTGCTCTCTTGGGTACAGAATGTCAAATATCCACAACCATCTGAGGAACATCAGTTCTAATCGTCAGAGGACCCCTTATTCTGAGAATATGATCCCCAGTACTCGAAACATCTTCCCAGCATCTACCCGTATAATTTTATGGGGGCGATTCTCCCATGCTATGGCGTCTGGGAGAATCGCTGAGCATGACACTTTTTCTCGCGACGCCGGTCCGACGCCATTCAGCCATTCTCCCAACCGGCGAGAACTGCGTCATCGAGGTCGGCGCCGCGCATGCTGGAGAATCTGCCGAGCAAGCAATAGATGGGCCGAAGTCCCAACAGCGTGAGCCCAGGTCACGCCTTCGCCGTTCACCCCTACTAAATAAATTTGTCAGCCAGTCGTGCTGGCTGACACGATGTAGATGAGGGAGGTGAGTGGGCAAGCCCATCCCAGGAAGCAGGAAGCTGCGTGAACGGCCAGTGATGGTGGGGGGGGGGGGGGGGGGGTGGAGAGAGGAGGGCTCTCTGAAGCGTATGCCGCGATCCCCCATGGGGGGTGGGGGGTTTGGGGGAGGAGTGGTTGGGGGAGGTGAGGACAGGGCTAAGGAGGATGGGGTATGGAAAGGAGTAGAGGGAAGGGGGAGGAGGAAGGAGAAGGGGGGAGGAGGAAGGAGAAGGGGGGAGGGGGAAGGAGAAGGGGGGGGAGGGGAAGGTGAAGGGGGGAAGGAGAAGGGGGGGGAAGGAGAAGGGGGGGGAAGGAGAAGGGGGGGGGAAGGAGAAGGGGGGGGAAGGAGAAGGGGGGGGAAGGAGAAGGGGGGGGGAAGGAGAAGGGGGGGGAAGGAGAAGGGGGGAAGGAGAAGGGGGGGAAGGAGAAGGGGGAAGGAGTAGAGGGGAGGGGGTGGGGAAGGAGTAGAGGGGAGGGGGTGGGGGAAGGAGTAGAGGGGAGGGGAGGACGGAGTAGAGGGAGGGGGAAGGAGAAGGGGAAGGAAAAGGGGAGGGGTGGGGAGGGGGAGGGGAAGGGGAAGGAAAAGGGGAGGGGTGTAGGAGGGGAAGGGGAAGGGGGAGGGAAGGGGGAGGGGAAGGGGGAGGGGAAGGGAAGGGGGGAGGGAAGGGGGAGGGGGAAGGGGGGAGGGGAAGGGGGGAGGGAAGGGGGGAGGGGAAGGGGGGAGGGGAAGGGGGGAGGGGAAGGGGGAGGGGAAGGGGGAGGGGAAGGGGGAGGGGAAGGGGAGGGGAAGGGAAGGGGGAGGGGAAGGGAAGGGGGAGGGGAAGGGAAGGGGAGGGGGAGGGGAAGGAAGGGGAGGGGAGGGGAAGGGAGGGGGAGGGGAAGGGGAAGGAGAAGGGGGGGAAGGAGAAGGGGGGAAGGAGAAGGGGGAAGGAGAAGGGGGAAGGAGAAGGGGGGAAGGAGAAGGGGGGAAGGAGAAGGGGGGAAGGAGAAGGGGGGAGAAGGGGGGGAGGAGAAGGGGGGAGGAGAAGGGAGGAGAAGGGGGGAGGAGAAGGGGGGAGGAGAAGGGGGGAGGAGAAGGGGGGAGAGAAGGGGGGAGGAGAAGGGGGAAGGAGACGGGGAAGGAGAAGGGGGAAGGAGAAGGGGGAAGGAGAAGGGGGAAGGAGAAGGGGGAAGGAGAAGGGGGGAAGGAGAAGGGGGGAAGGAGAAGGGAAGGAGAAGGGGAAAGGGAAGAAGGAGAAGGGGTGGGGGAAGGAGTAGAGTGGAGGGGAGTGGGGGAGGGGTAGGTGGAGGGGGAGTGGAGGGGGTAGGAGAAGGGGGAGGGGTGGGGGATGGAGAAGGGGGAGGGGTGGGGGATGGAGAAGGGGGAGGGGTGGGGCAAGGGGGTGGGGAGGAGAAGGGGAGGGGTGGGGGAGGAGTAGGGGAGGGGTGGGGGATGGAGAAGGGGTAGGGGTAGGGGAGGGGGAAGAAGGGAGGGGGAAGGAGAAGGGGGGGGAAGGAGAAGGGAAGGAGAACAGGGGAGGAGAGGAAAAGGAGGAAGGGGAGGGGGAAGGAAAAGGAGAACGGGGGAGGGGGAAGGAGAAGGGGAGGGGGAAGGAGAAGGGGAGGGGGAAGGAGAAGGGGGAGGGGTGGGGAAGGGGGTGGGGGGAGGAGAAGGGGAGGGGTGGGGGATGGAGAAGGGGTAGGGGTAGGGGAGGGGGAAGGAGAAGGGGAGGGGGAAGGAGAAGGGGAAAGGAGAACAGGGGAGGAGGAAGGAAAAGGAGAACGGGGGAGGGGGAAGGAAAAGGAGAACGGGGGAGGGGGAAGGAGAAGGGGAGGGGGAAGGAGAAGGGGAGGGGGAAGGAGAAGGGGAGGGGGAAGGAGAAGGGGAGGGGGAAGGAGAAGGGGAAGGAGAAGGGGAGGGGGAAGGAGAGGGGAGGGGGAAGGAGAAGGGGAGGGGGAAGGAGAAGGGGAGGGGGAAGGAGAAGGGGAGGGGGAAGGAGAAGGGGAGGGGAGGGGGAAGGGGAAGGAGAAGTGGGAAGGGGAAGGTGAAGGGGTAGAGGGAAGGGGGTGGGGGAAGGAGAAGGGGAAGGGGGAGGGGTTGGTGAAAATGATGCCACCATCCTGTCGGGTGGGGTGGGAGGGCCTCCACGGGTACCCGCGGGACCGAGACCCCAGCTGGAGTGCCATGGCAAGGTGGCAAAGACACCCTTCCAATTCGATGCCATGGTGAAGGGCTGTGGCCGCTGACGCAGCAATGAGGAGGTGCGGGAAAAGGATACTGTGGCCAGGTGTAACGGTGCTTGCGTGAATGAACCGTGACCAGGCAGCCGGGGCACCCATTCATGGATAGGGCCCTGGCTGCCTACGTGCCAAAGTGCCCTCCTAACAAATGTCGTTGCCTCTCCCTCCCAAATCCCCCCCCCTTCAAGTTCGTGATGTTTGCACAACAGCCATCAATGTTTGCCGCCGTGGCGGCAGCAGCTGCCATGCAGATTGACATTCGGCGCAGGCGACCAAGGCGGCTCAGTGAGGATGCTGCAGAGGGAGTGGCTGCAGAGGGCCCCGTGCCACGCGCTCCTGCTGCAGGCCCTCGGGCCCAACAGGTCCAAGAGGAGGTGGAGTGTGAAAATTACCCCCACGTCGTCGGCCAGGAAGAGTTCGACGGCTCAGATCCTGATGAGGTACCAGGGGAGGAGCACGAGCAGGTGGTCGTGCCAAGGCGGCGGAGGCGTCCTATGCGGCTTCGTGTGTACCGGGACCGCATTTCTTTCGGGGTCCTAACGGAGCGGCATCCAGGAGGAGACTCAGATTGAGCCGTGAGATGGTGGGACATGTATGCCACCAAATGGCGCACCTGGCACCACGTGGAACGGGGGAGGACATGCCATACTTATGAGAGTGAAGGTCACGGTTGCCCCCAATTCTTTTGCGACGGGCTCCTTCCAGGCGCCAAGCTATGTGGAATCTCTCAGATATCGGTGCACCAGTGCATCCAGGCTGTTACCAACAGCCTATATGCCGTCGCGGGAAGACACAGATTTCCAGGAGGACCACGCACACCAGGCTGCCAGGGCAGCGGAATTCGGCGCAGTGGACGGGATCCCGATGGTCCAAGGCGTCGTTGATGAGGTGCACGTCAACCTGCGTGCACCGTCGGAGAACAGGGACGCCTTCCTGAACAGGAAGGGAACTACTCAATGAATGTACAGGTGGTCTGCGACCATCAAATGCGAATAATGCACGTGTGCGCCTAATACCCGGGCAGCGTGCATGACGCCTTCATACTGGCGCAGTGCTTCATACCCGCAATATTCGAGGGTCACACCCCCCCCGAATGAGGGACTGGTTGCTGGGCGACAGGAGTTATCCGTTGCGGCCGTGGCTGATGACGCCTATACGGAGGCCACAGACCAACGCGGAGACCCGCTACAATGAGGCCCATGCTGCAACCAGGGATGTCGTGGAGAGGTGCTTCGGCCTCCTCAAGATGAGATTCCGGTGCCTGGACCGCTCTGGAGGCGCTCTGCAGTACGACCCCGACAGGTTCGGAAGAATCTTTGTCGCATGCTGCGTTCTGCACAACATTGCATAACAGAGGGACAATGTCATGGCAGAGGATGAACCAGGTGAGCCCGATGAGGGCGACGCCTCTGAAAATGAGGATGCGGAGGATGGGAGGGCGGCGGGGCACAGACACCACCGGGGTGCGGGATATGGCCGGGAGGCCGCACTACGCCACCGGCTGGGATAGCGAGCACACGAGGTGTTGATCGATGCACGTTTCGCACACTAAGGGGAGGGCATCATTGTGCAGGGCACTCGCACCATCAATCGCGCACAAAGGCACCATCCAGCAGCAGCACCCCCCCCCCCCCCCCCCCCACCACAATCGCACAACCCTACCACCCACAGCACCGCTCTCACGCAACACTACACCTGCGGCACATCGTTAATCTCGTCACACATGTACTTCCATCAGCGGGTGTGAACAGTGCCATGTTGGATGATGACAACCCGCTCTGCGATGAGCTGTGAGCTACGGATCGCGACTGAATATCTGACTCATGGCCATATCGGAACCCCCCCCACCTCGGTGTCCCCTCTATGCATCACGGACACTCCATCACATGTCCATGTGGGGCTGCGGGCATCGGAGCGCTGGGGATGACGGCATGCTTGGGGTTGGGGGGGGGGGGCCACACCTGGCCTCACCCTTGTAATGCATTTCGAACACCATCGTCACCGGGCCCCCTCACGACCCCCGCAGGCACCGGACAAAGAACAGACGCATCTAGGTTTGGTGTAACAACTTTAATAGTGACATTGAAAGACAAGTGCCCTAGCCCCTATTACTAATCTGTGCCCTGCACCCTTGCCAACTTACTACGTGTCTAACCTTTTGGCTTTACGGGCTCTACCACAAGTCTAGGTGTTTCCCCAGATGGTACAGCAGGAGTGGAGGCGGACAGCTGAGAATCCTGCCCTTTGACGTGGCTCCCCGCCGGCACGCGTTTCCTGGGGTGGACCGGCCTGGATGGGCCAGGCTGCTCGGCGGGCATGCTGGATGGAGTGTTGCCACCCTCCTCTGCCCACTGCCCACCAGATGCACCAGGGACATAACGGGGGGAGTCCGAGTGTTCCGGTCCCTCCTTTGCTGGGGAAACCGGGACAGGCACCGGAACCTCCTCCTCCCCTGGGGAGCCCGGGGGCCCCCGGGCCTCTCTATGGGACGGTGGTGCGCGCGGAGGCAAGCCCCATTGCACCACCGACACCTGGCGCTGCTAGTCCTGGAGGCCCGCTGTGGAATCGACCAGGGTCTGAACGTTCCCGGCGATGGAGCTGAGGGACTGCGCCACCTCCCGCTGGGACAGTGCGACGCCATCCATCACATGGGCAAGGCCGCCGATGCTCTCAGCGATGGCCTGCTGAGACTGGGCCAGACCCCGGCGGCAATGTCCAGCTGGCTCTGGGACATGTGAGAGGGCAGCCCTGCCGTGGGCCACGGATGACGCATGCACACGGAGACCCACACCTTGAAGAACCTGACCCATGGCCGAAACCGTTGCCCCCATCGCGGACGCCATCCGTGCGTTGTCAGCCTGGGTGGCAGCCATGACCGGCACCACTCCCTGCTCGTGGACGCGGATGGACTCCTCCAGTTGCGTCTGCAGTTGCCGGCAGACAGCCGTCATCCTGTTGTCTGGTCCCTGGGGTTGCAAATGCATCGGGTCGGTGGGTGGGTCTGGAAGGCCCAGGAACCCGGGAACCGTCTGGGCGGCAGCTGGGTGCTGGGCCTGGGCTGCCCTCCGACCATCCAGCCCCTCGGCTGCTCCTACCTACACCTGCTGTACCGGTTCGGCTGTATGGTGCACACCAGTCAGTGAACCAGCGGCCTCGTCACTTACTTGCCCAACCGAGGTGAGTGTGTCTGCGATGGTTGAAGTGGTGGGTGACAGCAGTGCCGCGGCTGCTAGGTCCTCGTCTGTCCCAAGGTCTGGGGTTTCCTGGCTCGAACCTTGGCCCGGTGCATTCAGTCCACGGCCCATGCTAGGTGCCGTACCCCTGTGCCTCGTCTGTCGCAACGTCCTCTGTGCGTCACTGTCCTGAGGAGCTGTCCTGTCATCGTCACTGTCCTGGCTCGCTGTACTCTCCTCCTCCATCTCACTGTCATGTGTGTCATGACTGTCCGTCCAGACATCTGTCTGTCCTCTGTGCGGCACCCTTCGGTGGCCCGGCCTCAGAGGAGGGCCCTCCTGCCCGAGATCCTTCCCCTCTGTCCCGTGCGTCCCTGAGGCTGGAAGTGGTTGGAGCTGGACGGCGGCGGGGTAACCGAGCAGTTCCACGACAGTGCTCTTCTGGCTCTGGAGAACACAATAAGGCACATTTTGTTAGACACCCAGGGTCGTATTTGAGGGGGTGGAGGGGGCAGTGTGAGGGTGTGGACTGTGGGGGTGGTGCAGTGTCAGGCGGTGGTGTGGACTGTGACGGTGGCGCAGTGTCAGGCGGTGGGGTGTGAGGGTGTGGACTGTGGAGGTGGCGCAGTGTCAGGCGGTGGGGTGTGAGGGGGGGGGGGGTGGAATGCGAGGGGGTGGACTCTCACTTGGTGCTGCGCTTTCGACCTGGCATGGCGCTACCTCCCGGCTGGCGGCTCCCCCAGCAAGGTCCAGGGCCCTCTGCTCGTAGACGGTAAGGGAGTGCAGCTCAGGTGACCCCCCCTCCGGTTCTTGAACGCTGCCTGTGGTTGTGAGCAGTCTTGCCCTGGGGGTGGGGGATGAAACTCAGGGTTAGGCGGTCATCAGCTGGACGCACACATGTAAGCACCATTATCATGAGGTGTGGACACTCGGACCCACGCCATGGCACCTGCCCACGGGGTGGGGGGGGGGGGGGGGGGGGGGGGTTCCATGAGTCCCGGGTGGAATGTGGGGCCCCACCCTCCCCTGGGGGGGCGGGGGAAAGAGTATCAGGGTACTTACCCTCGCTGCCCTCGGGAGGTCGTGCAGTTACTTCCTGCACTGGTCTCCCGTGCAGGGGATGTGCCCCACAGCGCTGACCGCCATTCCAACCTCTCCCCATCCTCGCCTCACAGTGCTGCACGGCTGCCGGTGGCTACGTCTGGGGAAGAGGATGGCCCTGCGCTCCTCCACTGCGTCTAGCAGTGCCTACGGGTCGCTGTCCCGGAAGCGGGGAGCGGGGCTCAGCCATCTCTGACCTCGGTGCCTGTGTGCCGATCGCGCACTTCCTATGACACGGCGCGTCGTCATCCTGGCGTCACGCGATGACGACACAGGTCCTGCGCAACGCCCACCGTGTTTCTCGTGGCGCCGCTGCTGGCCCCTTTTCTGCGCCTGAATCGGTCGCGGCGGGGGCCGTTTCGCGCCGTCGTGAAACGCAACGCCGTTCACGACAGTGCAGGCATTTAGTCCCGCGATCGGAGAATCACCCCCTTTATCTTTCTATGAGATTACCTCTCATTCAATTCTAAGGAATATAGGTAAAGTCTACTAAATCTCTCCTCATGGGACAAATACCTGCTGAAGGAATCTTGGGGGTCGGTTAGCTCAGTTGGCTGAACAGTTGGTTTGTGACGCGGAGCGATGCCAACAGCATGGGCTCAATTCCTTTACCGGCCGAAGTTATTCTGCCTTCTCAGTCTTGCCCCTCACTTGAGGAGTGTGACGCTCAAGTTAAATCACAACCAGTCATTTCCCAAAGGGCAGAGCAACCCACGGTGGTCTGGAATTGTGGCAGTATTATTTTATTTTTGTCCATTCATTTAAATTGTCTGCGTCATTTTGCAATCTCTCTACGCCCTCTTCGCAACTTACTTTCCCACTGAACTTCATATAATTAAGAAACTTAGATGAGTTACACTAGGTCCTCTCATCTAGGTCGTTGATACAGATGGTAAATGGCTGAGTCCCATCACTGATTCTTGTTGGATCTTAATTATTAAAACTTGCTAAGCTGAAAATGACCGGTTTATCATGACTCTGTCTTGTTAATTAACCAACCCTCAATCTCATAAACCCTCATTTTGTGTAATAACCGCACGTGTGCACTTTATCAAATGCTGTTAGAAAAATCTAAATACACTACATTTACTGGTTCCTATTATGCTACCCCTCTAAACAACCACATCCCAATAATACATTCGCGTATTTTACCCGCTATTGAAATTGCTGATAACTGGTTTACAGTTTCTTGTTTTATCTCCTTCTGTGGTTTGGTGTCAAACTTTACGAAGCGCCTTTGAATGGTTCAAAATCTATAATGGCACGTTGCTGTTGAAGATTCACTTGTTGCAATTCACTTTTCCCGCCAGGAGCGCATCCCCACCAGCGGGCTTTGCGGCGCCATGATTTGGTTACAATCGGAAATCCCATTGACAAGCAGCAGGAAGATAGAATTCCCGTCAGCAAACTGCGTGCGGCCAAGGAACACGCAGCTAGGAACTGGAGAATCCCACACATTATTTCCTTTGTTATAAAGTACATTTAACTTTGGAAACAAATACTGGTAAGAAGTATATGGACCTTAGCTGGAAGGAAAATAACTTTAGTAAAATGAGTGTCACTAACTTGATAGAGTTTTTCGAGGAGGTCACAAAGATGATTGATGCAGGTAAGGCTTTGGATGTTGTCTATATGGACTTCAGGAAGGCCTTTGACAAGGTCCCTCCTGGTGACTGGTACAAAAGGTGTGGTCACACGGAATCAGAGGTAAGCTGGCAAGATGGATACAGAACTGGCTGGGTCACAGAAGGCAGAGAGTAGCAATGGAAGGGTGCTTTTCTGATTGGAGGGCTGTGACTAGTGGTGTTCCGCAGGGATCAGTGCTGGGACCTTTGCTGTTCATAGTATATATAAATGATTTGGAGGAAAACGTAACTGGTTTGATAAGTAAGTTTGCGGACGACACAAAGGTTTTTGGAATTGCGGATAACGATGAGGACTGTCAGACTGTACAGCAGGAGTTAGCTCGTTTGGAGACTTGGGCGGAGAGATGGCAGATGGAGTTTAATCCAGACAAATGTGAGGTAATGCATTTTGGAAGATCTAATACAGGTAGGCAATATACAGTGAATGGTAGAACCCTCAAGAGTATTGATAGTCATAGAGATCTAGGTGTACAGGTTCACAGGTCACTGAAAGTGGCAACACAGGCGGAGAAGGTAGTCAAGAAGGCATATGGCATGCCTGCCTTCATTGGCCGGGGCATTGAGTATAAAAACTGGCAAATCATGTTGCAGCTGTATAGAACCTTAGTTAGGCCACACTTGGAGTATAGTGTTCAATTCTGGTTGCCACACTACCAGAAGGATGTGGAGGTTTTAGAGAGGGTGCAGAAGAGATTTATCAGGATGTTGCCTGGTATGGAGGGCATTAGCTATGAGGAGAGGTTGAATAAACTCGGTTTGTTCTCACTGGAACGTCGGAGGTTGAGGGGCGACTTGATAAGAGATTTACAAAATTATGTGGGGCATAGGCAGAGTGAATAGTCAGAGGCTTTTTCCCAGGGTAGAGGGGTCAATTACTAGGGGGCATAACTTTAAGGTGCGAAGGGCAAAGTTTAGAGATGTACGAGGCACGTTTGTTTTTTTTTTTACACAGAGGGTAGTGGGTGCCTGGAACCCGCTGCCGGAGTGGGTGGTGGAAGCAGGGACGATAGTGACTTTTAAAGGACGTCTTGACAAATAGGCTGGGAATAGAGGGATAAGGACCCTGCAAGCGTAGAAGATTTTAGTTTAGACGGGAAGCATGGTCAGCACAGGCTTGGAGGGCCGACGAGCCTGTTCCTGTGCTGTACTTTTCTTTGTTCTTTGAAAATACAAACATACATCTGTTTCTACTAGATGGATACTATTTCACGTCCCATCTGGCATCACAGCCATGGCTAGACCATGCCCACAGGGATCAACCCAAGGTTGGATAGAAGTTAGGGATGAGGTCCAATCACACAAATACTTTGTTACATTAACTGAATACAGAGAACTTACTTTGGACATTCCTGATCAGTACATGAAACTTTAGTAGCCCCATTTAGGCATTTTTCCAGGGCCTTATCTCATACTCTGTCAAAATTACAGTAGTCAATTGAAAGAACACCTGAGGCAGGGGAGGTGTAGTGGTATTGTCACTGGACTAGTAAACTAGAGACCCAGAGGTTCAAGTCCCGCCACTGTAGATGGTGAAATTTGAATTAAATAAAAATCTGGAATTAAAAGTCGAATGATGACCTTGAAACCATTGTCAGTTATCATAAAAAGCCATCTGGTTCACTAATGTCTTTGGGGAAGGAAATCTGCCATCCTTACCTGGTCTGGCCTACATGTGACTTCAGACCCACAGCGATGTGGTTGACTCTCAACTGCCCCCTCAAGGGCAATTACGGATGGGCAATAAATGCTGGCACAGCCTGCGATGCCCATGTCCCAAGAACAAATTTTAAAACAAATTCCCAGTGTAATACTCTACTAGTAATTCTGCTAAAGTTAGACATCCAAACCAAGCTAAAGTAACTTTAATGATCCAGATTTGTGCCAAACAGAATTGTGTAATAGTACCTCATATCCTCATCACTAATAACTTCAATCACAGGGCATGCTACTTTTGTTCGCTTTGAATGGATTATTTCCAAGAGTGGTTCTAGCCAGCCAACATTGCATTCAACATGGGAATCCAAAAACGTCAGCACATCACCTAGAAATGAAAAGGGACTTGTTAGCTCCATCCTTGATTAAATTACTACAGCACTCAATGTTTTCAGGTCTTGCTAATAGACAAATGATTTCGGAACAATCAACTCAAGAACATTTTGTTCAAGAAGTGCTCAACACAGCAGTTAGTGGACATGAGAGAAACTGGGGCTGTAAAAAGCATTAACCTTCAAACAGAATACAGCTAAGAAATTCTTCAGAATTTCCCTTGGTCCGCTGAAAATACAAAAAAGATCAACAGCTCAAAAAATAACTATAGTGTAATATTCAAAAAGCTTACTCACAATTTTAATATGTCAGTTTAATCAGGCATGCTGTGAATTTCAATAAATTTCCATTTCTATAATGTGGTGGCTCGAGGCAGTACCCAGTAGACAGTAGTAAGGAACAAAGTGTTTATTGGCAACTAACAAGGGTAACTTATGTACAGGCACAGAGTCTCCAATATAGATGTTAACACTCTGGCTCCAAGGCGCACTCTGGCTAAAACCCCGCTCCCAGGGTTCTCTGCTTTTCCCTCTTTGGTCGGGGTTCACGTGCCCCGCATGATAGGACCCAAGACAATCACATGGACAGCCAAGAGCACGCCAGTTAAAAGGGTCGTGCTACTACTTATTATATATCTTTATTACAATAAAATGAAACAACGCTCTCAGTGCATGTTTGAGAATTGCTTTAATTGCTGAATGGCAGTTATCTGTCAGTCACCTGAAGCATGATTAGAGGCAAAAGATGTAAATTGCATTCTTCTGCTTCAAACTTAAGCAGTGTGAGTCATCTGAGTTTAGCTGGGTTCTATAGCTGGGCGGAGAGATGGCAGATGGAGTTTAATCCGGACAAAAGTGAGGTAATGCATTTTGGAAGGGCTAATGCAGGTAGGGAATATACAGTGAATGGTAGAACCCTCAAGAGTATTGAAAGTCAAAGAGATCTAGGAGTACAGGTCCACAGGTCATTGAAAGGGGCAACACAGGTGGAGAAGGTAGTCAAGAAGGCATACGGCATGCTTGCCTTCATTGGCCGGGGCATTGAGTATAAGAATTGGCAAGTCATGTTGCAGCTGTATAGAACCTTAGTTAGGCCACACTTGGAGTATAGTGTTCAATTCTGGTCGCCACACTACCAGAAGGATGTGGAGGCTTTAGAGAGGGTGCAGAAGAGATTTACCAGAATGTTGCCTGGTATGGAGGGCATAAGCTATGAGGGGCGATTGAATAAACTCGGTTTGTTCTCACTGGAACGAAGGAGGTTGAGGGGCGACCTGATAGAGGTATACAAAATTATGAGGGGCATAGACAGAGTGGATAGTCAGAGGCTTTTCCCCAGGGTAGAGGGGTCAATTACTAGGGGGCATAGGTTTAAGGTGAGAGGGGCAAAGTTTAGAGTAGATGTACGAGGCAAGTTTTTTACGCAGAGGGTAGTGGGCGCCTGGAACTCACTACCGGAGGAGGTAGTGGAAGCAGGGACGATAGGGACATTCAAGGGACATCTTGACAAATATATGAATAGGATGGGAATAGAAGGATACGGACCCAGGAAGTGTAGAAGATTGTAGTTTAGTCGGGCAGTATGGTCGGCACGGGCTTGGAGGGCCGAAGGGCCTGTTCCTGTGCTGTACATTTCTTTGTTCTTTGTTTGTTCTTATATAAGAGAGGCATAAAGCGCACACTCAGTAAGCTTTGCGCACGTGAAATCGAGACAGCCTGAGTGACTGAGAGAGCCAGAATGAGGATTGGAACTTGGTAATTTGGAACAGTGTGGTAATTTGGTGCAGAGTGGGACAAGGTGAGTTTTCCCCTTTTCGTTTTGTTTTCTTTCTTCTGGCTTTGTAACTGGTGATCTGCAGGGAGAGATTCAGAGTGCATCCTGGGAAGGGGAGTGATACAAATATCTTTTCAAATTGTGGGGGGGAAAAACTGAAGTGACATCATAGTAAAGCTGTGACCGGATTGGCTGGTAGGGAATCTGTTAAATTTGAGAAAGAAAACATTGAGAAAAACTAATTAAAACGTATTAATTAACTAGGTAGAGGAGTAATTAAACCTGAGGGCAGAGATTAGTATTTAGCTTTTAACTTTACATTAAGAATCTAGCACCAGGGCCATATAGTTAATTGTAACTTAATCTAACAATAATTTAAGTATTTATTTTAAATTAATTAACTAGTGCTTAAATGTCACTCAGCGGGGTGCAGTGCTGTGACTGTGAGATGTGGCAGATCTGTGATGCTTCCAGCATTCTGGTCGACTACATCTGCAGCAAGTGTAACCAATGGCAGCTCCTCACAGACCACGTGGTTCGGTTGGACCAGCAGTTGGATACACTTAGGAGCATGCAGGCGGCGAAAAGCGTCATAGATAAGAGTTATAGAGATTTGGCCACACCAAGGTGCAGGCAAACAGATGGGTGGCGGCTAGAAAGGGCACGCAGTCAGTGCAGGAATCCCCTGTGGCTGTCCCCCTCTCTAACAGGTATAACCGTTTTGGATACTGTTGGGGGGGGATAGCCGATCAGGGGGAAATAACAACAGCCAGAACAGTGGCACTACAATTGGCTCTGTTGCTCAGCAGGGTAGGGCAAAGTGCAGGAGAGCAATAGTTACAGGGGACTCTATAGTAAAGGGCACAGATAGGTGCCTCTGTGGAAGTGAAAGAGACTCTAGGATGGTGTGTTGCCTCCCTGGTGCCAGGGTCCAGGATGTCTCTGAACGAACACAGGACATCCTGAAGGGGGAGGGTGAACAGCCAGAGGTCGTAGTGCACATAGGTGCTAACGACATAGGCAGGAAGAGCGACGAGGTCCTGCAGACGTTCAGGGAGTTAGGCAATAAGCTACAAAACAGAACCTCTAGGGTTGTAATCTCAGGATTACTCCCTGTGCCACGTGCCAGTGAGGCTAGAAATAGGACGATAGTGCAGCTAAACCAGTGGTGTAGGAGGGAGGGTTTCAGATTTCTGGACCATTGGGATCTCTTCCGAGGCAGGTGGGACCTGTACAAGAAGGATGGGTTGCATCTAAACTCGAGGGGCACAAATATCCTGGCTGGGAGGTTTGTTTGCCAGTGTCACTCAGGAGGATTTAAACTAGTATGGCAGGGGGGTAGGAACCAGAGCATTAGCTTAGAAGGTGTCATAACTGAAGGGGAAATAGAGAACAAACATAAGAGATCATCACACTCGGGTAGAGCAAAAAAGGTGACAAGTGTGAGAAGGGAAATGGTCAATGCAGGACTGAGGGTATTATACCTTAATGCGCGCCGTACACGGAATAAGGTAAATAACCTTGTTGCGCACACTGAAATTGGCCGGCACGATGTTGTGGGCATCACAGAGACATGGCTGCAAATGGATCAGGGCTGAGATCTAAATATCCAAGGATATAAATATCCTATCGAAAGGACAGGCAGATGGGCAAATGGGGTGGGGTTGCATTGTTAGTAAGGAATGAAGTTAAATCGATAGCAAGGAGCGATATAGGATCAGAAGGCATAAAATCTCTTGTGGGTAGAGTAGAGAAATCACAAAGGTAAAAAGACCCTGATGGGAGTTATGTACAGGCCCCCTAGCAGTCGTCAGGATGTGGGGCAGGAAATAAATCAGGAGATGGAGAAAGTATGTAAAGAAGGCAATATCACAATAATCATGGGGGACTTCAATATGCAGGTGGACTGGAAAAATCAGGTTGGTAGTAGATCCCAAGAAAAGGAATTTGTGGAATGTTTAAGAGAGTTCTGCTTCTGTATTCAACTAAGGCATAAAAGAGGAAACATTTGCACATCTTTCTTCAGGAAATTAATGTATTGGATTATAATTCACAAAGAACAAATAGTACTTTGCCCATGACAGAAATTTGGATTGGTGGTCAAATAGCCTGTTATGAGTGGAAAAAAGTTTGTGCTTGAAATTTCAATAGCTATTTGTTGACATAATGTCTGAGAGTTATTGCTATAGCATTACTACTGCTTGACTGCATCAACAACCTGTCATTATCACAGTAAGTTCACAGGTTCAGGGATTAGTTGTCTTTGATGCAGACTACCATGTTTGTTTTTAACCAGGGATCAAGTATTTGAAGGGATCTAAATGTAGAGCAAACTTTAATTAATTAGAGTATAGTGAAGTGTGTAATATATATTGTTATGAAATCCATTTGTTGCTGTGTCCTCTATGTGCTAAATTAGCAGACTATTAATATTGTAACATTTAAGGTACAGGATGTTCCACGGCTTGTTACATTTGTTCCTGCAGGACGGTCTTGAAGTTTTTGGATAGCCCACTAGGTCAGTTCACGGATAAGTGAACAGTCAGTTTGAGTTAGTCAGCCAGCAAATGTCCCAGATAAATGACCAAGACGGGACAGAAACAGAAAAATGAAAAGCGCAGAGAACCAGCGACTAAGTTAGAGAAAGGGCTGCAGGGAGCAGACTTTAAATGAAATGGGTAGAGAGAAGCCCATAAGACCCATGAAGGCAGACAAAGGTAGGCGACTCCATGCTGTGGTCCGTGGGGGCAGAAGTATCCCTTTGGATTGAATTGATTTGTTCAGTACGTGTACCGAGGTAGTGAAAAGTATTGTTCGGTGTACAGTTTAGACAGATCATTCGAAACATGAAAAGAAAATACATAGGGCAAAAATAAAATTACCATGTAAATACATAGACACAGGCATTAGGTGAAACATACAGGAGTGTAGTACTGCTCAGTAGAGGAGATGTGTGAAGCTCGTCCATAAGAGGGTTGTTTAGGAGTCTGGTAACAGCGGGGAAGAAGCTGATTTTGAATCTGTTAGTGCGTGTTCTCAGACTTTTGTATCTCCTGCCCAATGGAAGAGTGAATAAGCCGGGTGGGAGGGGTCTTTGATTATGCTGCCCGCTTTCGCAAGGCAGCGGGAGGTGCAAAGAGAGTCAATGGATGGGAAGCGGGTTGGTGTGATGGACTGGGCGGTGTTCACGATTCTCTGTAGTTTCTGACAGTCTAGGGCCAAGCAGTTGCCATACCAGACTGTGATGCAGCCAGATAGGATGCTTTCCATGGTGCACCTATAAGTTGGTAAGAGTCAATGTGGACATGCCGAATTTTCTTAGTTACCGGAGAAAGTATAGGCGCTGTCGTGCTTTCTTGGTCATAGTGTTGACGTGGGTGGACCAGGACAAATTGTTAATGATGTGCACACCTAGGCATTTGAAGCTGGCAACCATCTCCACCTTGGCCTGTTGATGGAGGCAGGGGTGTGTACGATACTTTGCTTCCTGAAGTCAATGACCAGCTCTTTAGTTTTGCTGACATTGAGGGAGAGACTGTTGTCGTTACACCACTCCACTGAGTTCTCTGTCTCCCTCCTGTATTCTGACTCATCGTTGTTCGAGATCCGACCGACTACGGTTGTGTCGTCAGCAAACGTGTAGGTGGAGTTGGAGCCAAATCTTGCCATGCAGTCGTGTGTGTATCAGGAGTACAGTTGGGGTTAAGTACGCAGCCTTGCGGGCCCCCGGTATTGAGGGCTATCGTGGAGGTGTTGTTTATCCTTACGGATTGTAGTCTGTGGGTCAGAAAGTCGAGGATCCAGTTGCAGAGTGACAACCAAGTCCTAGGTTTTGGAGCTTTGTGAGCTTGGCTGGGATTATGGTGTTGGAGGCGGAGCTGTAGTCAATAAATAGGAGTCTGAATAAATAAAAGTGCTTGTTGTCGAGATGCTCCAGGGATGAATGTAGGGCCAGGAATATGGCATCTGCTGTAGACCGGTTGTGACGGAATGTGAATTGCAGTGGATCGAGGCAATCTGGGAGTTGATGTGCCTCATGGCCAACCTCTCTAAGCACTTCATTACGATCAATGTCAATAGTCATTGAGGCACACCGCCTGGTTCTTCTTTGGCACGGGTACGATGGTAGTCGTATTGAAGCAGGTGGGCACCTCGGAGCGGAGTAGAAAGAGATTGAAGATGCCCATGAGCACATCTGCCAGATGGTCTGCGCAGGATCTGAGTGAATTACCAATGACCCTGTAGAAGGCCGATCTGAATTCGGAAGCACCAACGGTGGGTATGGGTGTGTCCGGGGCTGCTGGGGCAGTTGACAGCGGTCTCATGGTTTCCTGCTTGAATGAGCAGTAGTGTTCTGCTTGGCACAACCAAAAAGATGAAATTGTGCTTGTGAGCTAGTGTTTGGGTGTACTCGGGAATTCAAGAAAGAAAAGTCACGGAAGGCGAGATTGAAACCCTGCAAAGTTGGCTGTTGAAGCCGTCCGAGTTGGAATGACTTTTGGAGAGAATTTCAAATAGGGGGCGGAATTCTCCCGCAACTGGCCGGATGGCCCGACGCCAGCGCCAAGAGCGGCGGGAACCACTCCGGCGTCGGGCCGACCGGAGGGTGCGGAATCCTCCGCACTTCCGGGGGCTCGGCTGGTGCCGGAGGGGTTGGCACTACACCAACCGCCGCCGAAGAGCCGGCGCGAATTGGCGCATGCACAGAACTGTCGGCCAGGCCACCGTGGAGGCCCCCCCCCCGGGGCTGGATCCCCCTGAGGATTCACCTAGCCGGCCTACAAGCCAGGTCCCACTGTGATGGAGCATGTCCATTTCACGCCGGCGGGACTGGCCAGGAAACGACAGCCGCTCGGCCCATCGGGGCCCAGAGAATTGCCGGGGGGCCGCTGCCAACGGCCCACGACCGGCGCGGCGTAAACCCCGCCCCCACCCGAAAAACGGCGCCAGAGACTACAGCAGGGGGGGCCGGAGAATCCTGCCCAGGATCTTTGAAGATGAAATAGATGGAATTTCAGTAAGATTTGTTCACTCGGTGTGACTAACGCCATGATGGATTGTTGAGAAATCCGTGAATCATTTTGGTCGTATTTGTCATTTATTGTGTAGTGTGATGTGTTCAGTCACAGTTGGCTTGTTAACTCACAAGTGCCTCATCCTTAGCCTGAGTGTTACACTATAAGATAACTATTTGAAATTGTTTTTATCATTTTGATCTTGTATAATAAAGTTGATTTTGGAAGCTCATAACCCTTGAAATCTTGTGACTATCTTCACTTAGTAGGCCTCTTGAATTTCAAACTTGGCCTACTTTAAACAAAATGTTATTGGTTCTTAACCGGATCTTACCAACAACTTGGGTACTGGCCAAAGTCACAAAAGATCTTGTAACTCATTTTATTTAATCTGAGAATGGTTCCTGAGGTCTGTCCATGATGGATACTGCCAGTAAGTTGGTATGGAGGATGTAAAGGCATGTGATGGTGGGCTGGCATTCATGGGTTCGCACCAAGTAGGCATAGGGGCTACCAGGGATCATGGAGGTGGGTAGAGAGGAATAGGTTTGCATGAAGTGTATAAGGGGTTGATGGGACATGGGGAGTGGGTGGGAGGGGGAATGAGTGCTCGAGGTTCGACCTGTTTATATTACACTGGGATGAAATTCCAGAACACTGCGGTGAGCCTTTTTAACCAGCCTGCCTCAATGCTCAGCAGTCCTTGCAGTTATCCCTGAACTGTTGCCACATGTGTAGGGCCTGACTCCAACAAACATTTAAACTTCCCACCGGGAGGTGGGTACACCAAGCCAGGAAATTTCTCGGCTCTAAATGCATAAGTCTCGCAAAATACAGAAAGGCATTATCGTAATGAATTCCTAAATAGTAGTGCTGGAACCTGTCCCTTTGTTTCAAAAATAAAAAGCATGCGAATGAGAGATAGCATTTCTGCTTGGATACAAGACTAGGGTGTTTCCTGAAGCTCTGGAGAAGAGGAAAGAGAAAATCATTTTAAGATCAAATTACCAGCTTTTCGCTAAACCCAGAGATATCACAGATAGAAGACAGTTGCAGTCTTGATCTGAGAAGATTTGCAGCCAACTGAAAGAAGAGAGCAAAAGACAGGCCTGCAACTTGAATAGTTAAATTGCCAATTCTATCATTTACCACATGCAATGTGGCTGATGCCTCATGCTCAATTTGAAAACCAAGGAGGACTGGAGAATAGCCAATGTTGTTCCTTTGTTTAAGAAGGGTAGCAAGGATAATCCAGGGATCTACAGGCCGGTGAGCCTTATGTCAGTGATAGGGAAATTACTGGAGAGAATTCTTTGAGACAGGATCTACTCCCATTCGGAAGCAAATGGACGTATTAGCGAGAGGCAGCCCTTTTTTGATTTGATTTGATTTATTATTGTCACATGTATTAGTATACAGCGAAAAGTATTGTTTCTTGCATGCCAGACAGACAACGCATAACGTAACTGGGGAAGGAAGGAGACTGCAGAATATATTGTTACAGTTATAGCAAGGTGTAGAGAAAAGATCAACTTAATACGAGGTCGGTCCATTCAAAAGTCTTTTTGTGAAGGAGAGGTCGTGTCTCACTGACTTGATAGAGTTTTTTGAGGAGGTCACAAAGATGGTTGATGCAGTAGGGCAGTGGATGTTGTCTATATCCACTGCCTTCAGTAAGGCCTTTGACAAGATCCCTCATGGCAGACTGGTACAAAAGGTGAAGTCACACGGGATCAGAGGTGAGCTGGCAAGATGGATACAGAACTGGCGAGATCATAGAAGGCAGAGAGTAGCAATGGAAGGGTGTTTTTCTGATCGGAGGGCTGTGACTAGTGGTGTTCTGCAGGGATCAGTGCTGGGAATTTTGCTGTTCGTAGTATATATAAATGATTTGGAGGAAAATGTAACTGGCCTGATTAGTAAGTTTGCGGACGACACAAAGGTTTTTGGAATTGCGGATAGAGATGAGGACTGTCAGAGGATACAGCAGGAGTTAGCTCATTTGGAGATTTGGGCGGAGAGATGGCAGATGGAGTTTAATCTGGACAAATGTGAGATAATGCATTTTGGAAGCTCTTATGCAGGTAGGGAATATACAGTGAATGGTAGATTCCTCAAGAGTTTTGACAGTCAGAGAGATCTAGGTGTACAGGTCCACATGTCACTGAAAGGGGCAACACTGGTGGAGAAGGTAATCAAGAAAGCATACGGCGACTTCCGGTGGCGGCTATGAGGGAGTAGTTCGCATACTTGGTGGCTCCCGCTCTGGCCGGGCTTTTGGACCTTTTTCCCCGAATTCTTTGTGGTTTTGAGTCTTGATTTGGAAAGTTCGGACATTTAAGTACTGGATCCACACAGTGGGTGCATGGAACGGAGAACCCCAAGGGACCGTAAGGGAAGAAACAGAAAGATAAGCAAGGGCTGGATAGAAGTGGCTGCTGAAGTTAACATGGCCGAGGTTCGGACCCCTGCTGCGACGGCCCAGCCATCGATGAAGGAGCTGATGCAGGTCATTCAAGAGTGCTTCGCCAGACAGAAACGAGATTGTTTCGACCCAATAAAGGAGTCGATTGATCGGGTGGAATGGAGACTAGATGCCCAGGATCGGACGATCCAGAAGTTGGAGAAAGCGCTGGCGGACCAGGAGCACCAAACGGTGGTCGAGCTGGAGGTGGGGATGCTGAAGGATCAGCAGAAGAGGCTGTTAGAAAAAGTGGAAGAGCTGGAGAACAGTGAGCACCGACAGAATTTGAGAATTGTTGGTCTCCGTGAAGGGGCTGATGCGGGCGCTTTTGTGATAAATATGTTCCAGAAGCTTCTGGGGGAGGGGGCTTTTCCCTGGCCACTGGAGGTGGACAGGGCGTACAGGGCGATGGTGAGGAAGCCACGGCCGGGGGACCCCCAAAGGGCGATGTTCATGAGGTTCCACAGATTTCTGGATAAGGAGTGTGTTCTCCAGTGGGCCAAACGTACCAGGAGCTGCAAGTGGGACAATAGCATATTGTGTATCTATCAGGACCTGAGTGTGGAGGTGGGCAGAAGGAGGGCAGGCTTCAGGCAGGTGAAGGAGATCCTGTTTAAGAGGAAAGTGAAATTTGGGTTCCTCTACCCGGCGCGCCTCTGAGTCACCCATGAGAACCAGAACTCTGAATCGGCCGAAGAGGCGATGGACTTTGCCAAGAAGAAGGGTCTGGCGCAGATCTGAGGACTTTTTCGGACTTAAGCGGCAGCGTCTTTCTCGATTTTCTTTTTTGAACGATGTATATATGGTTTGATTGTTGTCCTTTCTTTTTTGTTTGTCTTTGAAGTTTGGGTGAAGATGGGGGAGTAAAAGATATTCGGTCGTTGTTGGGTTTTTTGGTATTTTGATGGAGGTGGTTGGTGGCGGCTTTCTATGTTTTATTTTGTATTATTTTAATTTGCACTATTGAAGGGTGTGCTGTGGGGGTCTCTGTCTGTCTTGGGCTGTCTCTTATGGTAATTAGGAGATTGTTCGGTCTTGGTTTGATGAGGAAAGTGGTTTTGATGGGGGGGGGGGGGGGTAGGGAACAATAGGCGGGAGACTTTGTGGCGCCGGAGGCGAGGGCCACCAGGCTAGCTGAATAAGCTAGTTCACAGAAGCACAGTGGGGGGTGTATACTGGTTCAATACAGGGCTGGGGTTGGGCTAGGGTGATGTGGTGTTGCGGGGGGGGGGGGGCTATTCTGCTGACGAGGGAGGGACTTGGGTCTGGGGATGGAGAGCAGGTCGGGGGTGGGGGCTGCCTGGAGGCGGGCAGTTGGCGGCGCGACACATGGGTGGGGGGCGGGCCCAGAAAGGGGGATGGCTGATCGGCGGGGAGTGGGGGGGGGGGGGGGGGGGGGGGGGGGCGCGGTGCCCCCCAATCAAGCTGATCACCTGGAATGTTAGAGGGCTGAATGGGCCTGTCACGAGGGCCCATGTGGTCACGCACCTGAGGGCTCTAAAGGTGGACGCGGTGATGTTGCAAGAGATGCACCTGAAAGTGGCGGATCAAGTTAAGCTGAGGAAGGGTTGGGTCAGTCAGGTCTTCCATTCGGGGCTGGATACTAAGACGAGAGGGGTAGCGTTTTGAACTAATAAGCGGGTGCAATTCCAGGCGGGCAGTATTGTTTCGGATGGGGGTGGGGGCCGTTATGTCATGGTGAGCGGTAAGCTGGAGGGGAGGAAGGTGGTATTGGCGCGCCAAACTGGGACGATGTTCCTTTCATTAGGGGGGTACTGGGGAAGATTCCGGATTTGGACTCGCACAAGCTGGTGATGGGAGGGGATTTTAATACGGTTATTGACCCTGGCCTAGATCGGTCGTGCTCGAGAACTGGGAAGGTGCCAGCGATGGCAAAGGAGTTGATAGGGTTCATGGAGCAGATGGGGGGGGGGGGGGGGGGGGGGAGAAAATCGACCCATGGAGGTTTAGACAGCCGATGGCTAAGGAGTTTTCTTTCTACTCGCATGTACACAGTGTATTCCCGGATCGACTTTTTCATTTTGAGTAGGGGTCTGCTGGCGGGGGTGGTGGACACGGGGTACTCGGCCATCACTATCTCGGACCATGCCCCACATTGGGTGGAACTGCAGGTCAGTGAGAGCTTCCAGCAGCCGCAGCGGCGATTGGACGTGGGCCTGTTGGTGGATGAGGCACTGTGTGAGAGTAAAAAAGTGTGTGCTGGACTACCTGCAGGTCAATGACACGGGGAAGTCTCAGCAGCGGTGGTCTGGGAGGCGCTGAAGGTAGTGGTGAGAGGGGAGTTGATTTCAATCCGAGCTCAGAGACAGGATGAATAGGACAGAGATGGACCGACTGATTAAGGAGATCCTACGGATAGATAGGAGGTGTGCAGTGACCCAGGGGTGGAACTGTTAAGGCAGCATCTGAGGCTGCAGGCGGAGTTTGGGGTACTGTCCACGGGCAAGGCAGTGGAGCAGCTTAGAAAGGTGAGGGTGACGCTGTATGAATATGAGGAGAAGGCCAGCAGAATGCTGGCACAGCAGTTGAGGAAGAGGGAGGCGGCCAGGGGAATCGATAAGGTGGTCGACGGGGATGGGAACATGGCAGGGGATTCGGCTGGGCCAAACAGGGCGTTCAGGGATTTTTATAGCGGACTTTACCAATCGGAGCCCCCCTCGGGGATGAAACGCTTTTTGGACAGGCTGACTTTCCCAAGGGTGGGCAGGGAGCAGGTGGGCGAGTTGGGGGCTCCGATTAGGTCTGAACAAATTTCTGAGGGCTTGGAGGCAATGCAGTCGGGCAAAGCTCCGGGGCCGGATGGATTCCCGGAAGAATCTTATAAGAAATTTTTGGGGATATTAGGGCCGTTGCTGGTTAAGGTTTTTAACGAGGCGAGGGATAGAGAGGTGCTGCCCCCGACGATGTCACAGGCCACCATTTCATTAATATTGAAGCGGGACAAAAGCCCGGAGCTGTGTGGGTCCTACAGGCCAATCTTGTTGCTCAATATGGACGCTAAGCAGCTGGCGAAAGTGTTGGCCTCCAGGATTGAAGATTGTGCGCCGGAGGTGATTATGGAGGACCAAACTGGATTTGTTAAGGGTAGGCAGCTAGTGGCCAATATTAGAAGGTTGCTTAACGTGATTATGATGCCCCCGGAGGGTGGGGAGGTAGAGGAGTTGTGGCCATGGATGCAGAGAAGGCGTTTGACCGGGTAGAGTGGGACTAATTATGGGAGGTGTTGGGACGCTTTGGGTTTGGTAGGGGCTTTATCGACTGGGTCAGGCTGCTGTACCAGGCTCCGGAAGCTAGTGTAAGGACAAACAAGATGACCTCGGACTATTTTAGGCTGTACCGGGGGTACAAGACAGAGATTACCCCTCTCCCCGCTGCTGTTTGCGCTAGCCATAGAGCCGCTGGCAATTGCTCTGAGAGCTTCTGGGGGGGGAAGCATAAGGTATCGCTGTATGCGGATGATTTACTCCTATATGTGGCGGATCCAGGGGCAGGGATGAGGGAGATTATGCCGATTCTGGGGGAATTTGGCCGGTTTTCGGGATACAAACTGAATATGATGAAAAGTGAGATGTATGTAGTCCAGGCAAGAGGCCAGGAGGGTCGGCTGGGGGAGCTACCGTTCAGGTTAGTGAGGGACAGCTTTCGACATCTGGGGATCAAGTTGCGCGCGACTGGGGCCGGCTACACAAGTTGAATTTGTCCCGGCTGGGATGCGCTCCCTTTATCACTGGCGGGGAGGGTGCAGACGGTTAAGATGATGATATTGCCGAGATTTTTATTTGTGTTCCAATGCCTCCCGATTTTTGTACCGCAAAGTCCCCACGGGTGAAAAAGGTGATGCTCAAGAGGAATCGGGGGAAGGGGCGGCTTGCCCTGCCAAATTTTAGTAATTATTACTGGGCGGCCAATATTGCGATGATAAGAAAGTGGGTGGTGGGGTTGGGGGCGGCTTGGGAGCGGATCATGCAGGGGCACCAGCTTAGGGGCGCTGATAACGGCACCATTGCCATTCCCGCCGGCGAGATATTCCATCAGCCCCGTGGTGGTGGCAGCCCTGAGGATCTGGGGTCAATGGAGGAGATTTGTTGGTGCAGTGAGGGCATTGGTTTGGTCCCAATATGCAACAATCATCAGTTCACTCCAGGGAGCTTAGATGGGGGATTTTGGGTATGGCAAAGGGCAGGGATTGAGAAGATGGGGGACCATATTTCTGGAGGGGAGCTTTCCTAGCTTAAGGGCGCTGGAGGAGAAGTTTGGGCTGACGGCAGAGAATGATTTCAGATATCTTCAGGTGCGGGACTTTCTGCGCAGGTAGGTACCATCCTTTCCACTCCTGCCACAAAGAGGGATTCAAGATAGGGTACTGTCTAGGGGATGGGTGGGGGAGGGCAGCATCTCGGACATCTACAAAGAATTAATGGGGGCGGAGGAGACACATACAGAGGAGCTGAAGCGCAAGTGGGAGGAGGAACTGGGGGGTGAGATGGAGGATGGCCTATGGGCGGAGACGCTGAGCAGGGTCAACGCGACCGCTACATGCGCAAAGCTCAGCTTGATCCAGTTTAAGGTGGTTCACCGGGCACACATGACAGCGACCCGGATGAGTAGATTTTTTGGGGTGGAAGATAAGTGTGTTAGGTGTGCGGGTGGACCAGCGAACCATGTCCATATGTTCTGGGCATGCCCAAAACTTGGGGGATATTGGCAGGGGTTCGCGGATGTCATGTCCAGGGTATTGAAGACAAGGGTGGAAATGTGTCCAGGGGTAGCGATCTTTGGGGTGTTGGAGGACCCGGGTGTTCAGGAGGAGTGAGAGGTAGATGTTCTGGCCTTTTCCTCCTTGGTAGCCCGGTGACGGATACTACTGGCTTGGAGGGAGTCTAGGCCTCCAAAGTCAGAGGCCTGGTTAACCAACATGGCGAGCTTTCTCGGCCTGGAAAAGATCAAGTACTCCTTGAGACGGTCGGTGTCAGGGTTCGCCCAGAGGTGGCAACCATTCATTGACTTCTTCACGGGGAACTAATCGTCAGCAGGGGGAGGGAGGGGGAGAGAGAAGAGGGGGGGCTAGGGTACTATAGAGTAGGGGGTTAAATAGGAGGACCGGATGTCGGCGGCTGTTTTTTTGATTCCTGGTCTTTGTACTCTATTGCTTTTTGTACTGTGGTTGTTTGTTATGCCAAAAATACCTCATTAAAAATTGTTTGTTAAAAAAAAAGGCGGCATATGGCATGCTTGCCTTCATTGGCTGGGGCATTGAGTATAAAAATTGGCAAGTCATGTTGCAGCTGTATAGAACCTAAGTTGGGCCACACTCGGAGTATAGTGTTCAATTCTGGTCGCCACACTACCAGAAGGATGTGGAGGCTTTCGAGAGGGTGCAGAAGAGATTTACCAGAATGTTGCCTGGTATAGAGGGCATTAGCTATGAGGAGAGGCTGAATAAACTCGGTTTGTTCTCACTGGAACGGCGGAGGTTGAGGGGCGACCTAATAGAGGTCTACAAAATTATGAGGGGCATAGACAGGGTGGATAGTCAGAGACTTTTTCCCAAGGCAGAGAGGTCAATTACTAGGGGGCATAGGTTTAAGGTTCGAGGGGCAAGGTTTAGAGGAGATGTACGAGGCAAGTTTTTTTACACAGAGGATAGTGGGTGTCTGGAACTCGCTGCCGGAGGAGGTGGTAGAAGCAGGGACGATAGTGATGTTTAAGGGGCATCTTGACAAATACATGAATAGGATGGGAATAGAGGGATACGGACCCCAGAAGTGTAGAAGATTTTAGTTTAGACGGGCAGCCGGCGCAGGCTTGGAGGGCCGAAGGGCCTGTTCCTGTGCTGTACTTTTCTTTGTTCAAGTTTGTAAGGAGTGAAAACAAACTGGAGGATTTGCCTAGCTAAAACCAGAGGGCGACACCCCACCCTATGAAAATTCTGACTATGGATCATAGTATTTGGAAAGGAAAATAAAAGAAGCAAAACCCTTGGAAAGCTGCAAAACATTGGATTGGTTCCAGAAGTGAATATCTACTTTTAAGGAACCAAATACCAAAACAAAGTTAGGATTTTCAATATCAGTAACAGAAGAAAAGAGGTAAATTTTGATTTGGTGTTTAAAATATATGTTGACTACAAAAATAGTGATAATTAATAATGTTTTGTCTTCAGTTATTGATCAGTTCTTTCAAAAAATGAAGTCTTGAAATGTCATTATTCAGTCTCATAGAATTCCTACAGTACAGATGGAGGCCATTTGGCCCATCTATACTGCACCGACCCACTGAAGGAGCACCCCGGCTAGACCCTACCCCCGTAACCCCAACTAGCCTTTGGACACTTAGGGGCAATTCAGCACGGCCAGTCCACCTAACTTGCACATCTTTGGACTATGGGAGGAAACCGGAGCACCCAGAGGAAACCCACACAGACTCAGGGAGAAAGTGCAAACTGCACAGAGATCGTCACCCAAGGCCAGAATTGAACCCTGGTCCCTGGCACTGTGAGACAGCAGTACTAACCATTGTGCCAACTTGCCTCCCTCTACTTGTCAATAACAGGAAGTTCAAATTACTCTTTAAATTGATCTCTATGCATATCGTAATAAGTCTTTGATCAACTTATATTTGTAAAAGCAATTCACTTCTTTATCTTCATGAAGCACAAAACAAATTATAAAAATGAATTAGAGAAAAGTCATGACACTATACCTGTTGCAATGGTTGCACCTACAAGTCTGGCTCGGATTAAACCATGACGCTCTTGTAGGTGAATAACATGAACTTTTGGGAACTGCGTCATGTATTTATCTAAATTTTCTTTCAAGTATTCTATATAACCAGGAGAAAAATAGAATGTGTTGGTTAAATTGATTTCTCCAAGAAATAATTTTCATAACTTCAAAGAACAAAATCCAATTTGATTTACTTTCTTTCTTACTTCAGAAATAAATAGAAGTGACAAATGCACACTCCTAAGATATAAACCAATAACCTAAGGAAGAACCGAAAGTAACCAGATTGCCACAACTCCTACATATCGACGGTCAATGCAAGTGATAGGAGATTTTCATTAATCATTATAATATTCCAAGTTGTTATTGCTCAAAAAATATTTTCAGAAGCCTTTCATCTTGTACTCATCAGAACAATTGCAAGAACACCAATGTCAGTATAAACAACAACTTTGACGTGTATAAGAATAGAGTTCTGACTGATTGGCAAGTGGACTCTGATTGGTAAAGGCATTGCCATGGAGAATGCACCAGTTAATGGTGACTGATAGTTAAACGTCAAGCACTGTTTGAAAATTTAAATCAGGCAGCTTATTTCAAGATGAGGAGATGCCACTGTTGGGCTGAGGTGGACACAGTAAGAAGTCTGACAACACCAGGTTAAAGTCCAACAGGTTTGTTTGGAATCACTAGCTTTCAGAGCATAGCTCCTTCATCAGGTGACTCATTTTAACCTGATGCTGTAAGACTTCTTACTGATTTGTCAAGGCATTGTCCCGAGGAACGAACTAGCAACTTTTTCATATTCCTTGACAGGATGTGGTCAAATCAAATTGGAGAGTATTCCATCACACTCCTGACTTATGCTTTGTGGAAGGTGGACAGGCATTGGGGAGTCAGGGTTTGAGTTATTCACTGCAGGATTCCTAGCCTCTCACCTGCTCTTGTAGCCACAGTATTTACATGGCCAGTCCAATTCAGTTTCTGCTCAATGGTAACCCTCGGGACACTTATTGTGCGGGTTCCAATGATGGTAATGCCATTGAATGGCAAGGGACAATGGTTAGATTCTCTCTTGTTGAAGATGGTCATTGCCTGGCACTTGTGTGTCATGAATGTAACTTGCCACTTGTCAGCCCAAGGTTGGATATTGTTCAGGTCTTATTGCATTTGGACATGGACTGTTTCGGTATCTGTGGATTCGCCAATGGTACTGAACATTGCACAATCATCACTTCTGATCTTGTACTGAAAGGGAAGGTCACTGATAAAGCACTGAAGATGCTGGGGCTGAGAACACTACCCTGAGGAACTCCTGCAGTAATATCCTAGAACTGAGGTGATTGAACTCCAACAACCGCAACCACCTTCCTTTGTGTTAGGTATGACTCCAACCAGTGGAGAATTTTATCTGATTCTCATTGACTCCAATTTTGCTAAGGCTGCTTGAAGACATGCTGGGTCAAATGCTGCTTTGAGTCAAGATCAGTCAGTCATACCACACCTCTGGAGTTCAGCTCTTTTGTCTATGTGAAATGAAATGAAAATCGCTTATTGTCACGAGTAGACTTCAATGAAGTTACTGTGAAAAGCCCCTAGTCGCCACATTCCGGCGCCTGTTCAGGGAGGCTGGTACGGGAATTGAACCGTGCTGCTGGCCTGCCTTGGTCTGCTTTAAAAGCCAGCGATTTAGCCCAGTGTGCTAAACCAGCCCCTTATGTTTGAAGGCTATAATGAGGTCCTCAGCTGAATAACCCTTGCAGAGCCTAAATGGAGCGTCGGTGAGTAGGCTATTGCAAAGCAAGTGCCACCTGATAGCACTGTTGATGGCCCGTTCCTTCATTTTTTGATGATCGAGAGTAAACTGATAGGGTAGTAATTGGCCTGGTTGGATTTGTCCTGCTTTTTATGTACAGCGCATACCTGGGCAATTTCCCACATTTCCTGTTAGATGTCAGTATTGTAACTGTACTGGAACAGCTTGGAATGTTCTGGAGCACAAGACTTCAGTACTAATGCCGGAATATTGTCAGGGCCAAATCACCTTTGCAGTATCCAGTGCTTTTAACCGTTTCTTGACATCACGTGAAGTGAATCGAATTAACTGGCAGCTGGAGACCTCAGGAGGAGGCCGAGATGGATCATCCACCCAGTACTTCTGGCTGAGGATTGTTGTAAATGCTTCCGACTTACCTTTTGCGCTGATGTACTGGGCTTCCTTCATCATTGAGGATGGGGATATCTGTGGAGCCTCCTCCTCCATTGAGTTATTCAACTGTTCACCAGCATGAGTGATTGAATGTGACAGGACTGCAGAGCTTAGATTTGAAATCTATCCTATTTGAATTAATGGAGGTCATCCTCAATGTGAAGACAAGTCTTGGTAAATGACACCTTTTTGCAATTTGAATGGGGTCTGGCCATTTATTATTGACAGAAATAAGTCTACTTCACGTGCAAAAGCATTTGGACAATGGCAATGTAGGATTCTGAATATTATCCTCCTGGGAGGACAGCAGGTTCGTACTCCATGAAGCCACTGGCACTTCCTTGGGTGCTACCTCGGCAACCCTAGTAACCAGTCATAGAACATATTGAGGGCGGCATGGTAGCACAGTGGTTAGCACTGTTGCTTCTCAGCGCTGGGTCCCAGATTCGATTCCGTTTGGGTCACTGTCTGTGTGGAGTTCTTCCCATGTCTACCTCAAAGCTGCTTTGGCCTAGGTTGACTACCTGGCCCTCATTTCTGCTGGAAGTTCTGTGCCTACAAGACTGATTCATCTGTCTGTCTACATCATCGGAAAAGGGAATTCTATGACATCAGTTTTCAGCCCATTGACCTTCGTGAAAGAATACCTCATTGGACTTTGATTTTGGACTTGAATCTACATGCACAAATATTTATTTTCTCTGTACTATAAATCCTTCTTTTCCCAATTCTTCTCTTTACTGTCTGAGTGTGGAGACCCTGTTGCGAATCTCCACCAATGCATTGGGTGTGTGTGAATAAATTAACCTTTCGACTTCATCCTATCTCGAATTTGCTGTGGGGTTATTACTGGAAGTTTGGGTCACACAAAAACCGGATTGGCGAAATATGCTGCCACTTATAAAGAGGAAAACAAATCAAAACACTTTTCTGCTTATGGACTGGTGGTGACAGGAGAAATTAGTGCTGTTTAACCTCTCCTTCCTGTCTGTAACAGAGTTGTTTGTCTTCTTTCACCTGGTGGTGCACAAGGCAGAATTTCAGTGAGGTTTTCCTGGAACAGATTGTTAGCCTGTCACAAGAGGCTTATTGCTTGAGGCGCGCAACTCTGCATCAGCATGGCTGACCAGGAGCCTCTTCTGCTCTTACCGCCTGCTATTGGCACGTTGGAAGGATTTTGCAGGGTGATACACAACCTAGCTGCACTAGGAATGCACCTTAAGTCCTGGGATGGGACTCAAACCCAGAGCTTCTGGCTAAAAGGAGGACCACTACCCACTGTGCCACAGAATCGCTGCCATAACAGAGTAAATAAGGAAAATCTGTTTCCAGTGGTTAGAACGATGAGTAACCAGAGAACACAGATTTAAAGATGACAGTCGAAAGAACCTGTGGCAACATAGGAAACATTTTTTTCTATGCAGCGAATGGTTAAGGTCTGGAATGCACTGCCTAAGGGTGTGGTGGAGGCATGTACAATTGAAGCATCCAAAACGTAATTTGACTGCACCTGAAAAGAAACCATGTGCAGGAGAATGGCATAGATTTGCTCAGAAGGCAGGTGTAGACACAATGAACCAAATGGCCTCCTTCTGCACTGTAACAATTGTGATTTATTTTTTTAAAGTTGTGATCTGGATTGCAATGCCTGAAAGCATGGTGAAAGCAGACTGATAGCAACTTCCAAAAGGTAATTCAATGAATGCTTGAAAGGAAAATATTTATAAGGCAATAGGGAAAGAGTTACGCAGCAGGAACATAGGACTTAGGAATAGGAGTATGCCATTCAGCCCTTCAAGCCTGCTCCATCATTCCATAAGATCATGGCTGATCCAGTTGAAGTCTCAACTCCACTTTGCCATCTGTGCCCATGAGGTGCCACATAGGAGACTGTTGAAGAAGTTAAGAGCCCATGTTGTTAAGGGCAAGATCCTGGCATGGATAGAGGATTGGCTGACTGGCAGAAGGCAGAGAGTGGGGATAAAGGAGTCTTTTTCAGGATGGCAGCCGGAGACTGGTGGTGTGCCTCAGGAATCTGTGCTGGGACCACAACTTTTCACAATATACATTAATGATCTGGAAGTAGGAACTGAAGATATTGTTGCTAAGTTTACAGATGATAGGGGCAGCACGATGGCTCAGTGGTTAGCACTGGGACTGCGGTGCCGAGTACCCGGGTTCGAATCCCAGCCCTGGGTCACCGTCCATATGGAGTTTGCACATTCTCCCCGTGTCTGCGTGGGTTTCACCCCCACAACCCAAAGATGTGCAGGTTAGGTGGATCGGCCATGCTGAATTGCCCCTTAATTGGAAAACAAATAATTGGGTACTTTAAATTTTTTTTTTTTAAAGTTTGCAGATGGTACAAAGACCTGTAGAGGTATAGGTAGCATTCAGAAAGCAGGAAGGTTGCAGAAGGATTTGGACAGGCTAGGAGAGTGGGCAGAGAAGTGACAGATATGGAAAAGCGGGAGTTTATGCACTTTGGAAGGAGGAATGGAGGCATAGACTATTTTCTAAATGGGGAAATGCTTTGGAAATCAGAAGCACAAAGGAGTCCTTGTTCACGATTCTCTTACGGTTAACGTGCAGGTTCAGTCGACGGTTAGGAAGGCAAATAGAATGTTAGCATTCATATCGAGAGGGCTAGAATACAAGACCAAGGACGTACTTCTGAGGCTGCATAAGGCTCTAGTCAGACCCCATTTGGAGTATTGTAAGCAGTTTTGGGCCCTGTATCCAAGGAAGGATGTGCTGGCCTTGGAAAGGGTCCAGAGGGGGTTCACAAGAATGATCCCTGGAATGAAGAGCTTGTCATATGAGCAACGGTTGAGGACACTGGGTCTGTACTCGTTGGAGTTTAGAAGGATGTAGGGGGATCTTATTGAAACTTACAGGATACTGAGAGGCCTTGATAGAGTGGATGTGGAGAGGATGTTTCCACTTGTAGGAAAAACTAGAACCAGAGGACACAATCTCAAACTAAAGGGAAGATTCCTTTAAAACAGAGATGCGGTGGAATTTCTGCAGCCAGAGGGTGGTGAATCTGTGGAACTCTTTGCCGCCAAATCACTGAGTGTTTTTAAGACAGTTAGATAGGGTCGTGATTAAAAAGAGGATCGAGGATTATGGGGAGAAGGCAGAAGAATGTGGATGAGAAAAGTATCAGCCATGATTGAATGGTGGAGCAGACTCGATGGGCCGAGTGGCCTAATTCTGTTCCTATGTCTTATGGTCGCATAACCCTCAACTCCCTTGCCCATCAAAAATCTGTCGAAGGCGGCCTTGAATAAATTCAATGACCTGGCCTCCATTGCTTTCTGGAGAAGAGAATTCTGAAAATTATTGACCAGTTGAGAGAAAACAAAATCTCCTCATCTCTGTCTTAAGTGGCAGACCCCTTATTATTAAACTGTGTCCCGTGGTGCCAGTTTCCCCTACAAGTGAAAATATCTTGCTGATATCTACCATATTAAATCCCCTCGGGATCTTCAATACGATCACCTTTCATTCTTCTAAACCTCAATGAGTATTGGCCCAACCAGTTCAACCTTTCTTCATAAGATAAGCCTGTCAACCCTGGAATGAGAAGAGTGAACCTTTTCGGAACTGCTTCTAATGTAATTATATTGGTTTTCAAATGCGACCAAAACTGCACACAGTACTCCAGATGTGGTCTCACCAATGTCCTGTACAGCTGTGGTAAAACGTCCTTACTTTTATATTACATTCCCCTTTAAATAAATGCCAACATTCCATTTACGTTCCTAATCACTTGCTACACAAGCATACTAACATTTTGTGATTCATGTATCAGGACACCCAGGTCTAGGTGTGGGACTAAGCGGATAGTTCGAATAGAGCTATAAAGGGCTGAATGGCATCCTTTTAGCTGCTCTACAATTCTATTTAAAGCCCTTAACCAATACGTTGAAGCCTGAATGGAATATGTTTGAAAGGAAAAGAACCTGAATAACGTTAGGAAAACAATGCCAGTTTCACTGACTGCTTTGAATAGTTATGAATACACGGAGTTATTTGCATTTGTTCGTTATTTATCCAAAAGAGAGAGATTACCAGTCAGATATGAACAGTTACCTCATTTGGGGGACAGGCACTGCAACCAACCAGCAACCTACAAATACTGAACTGATATTTTACTGTTTATGCATTTTCAAATTACTGACTCACATTTTGTCTTGTAGATAAAAAGATTTCTGAGATAGGGTCAGAAAAATCCCCATTGACAGCTCCAAGTGATAAAGGTTAGACAGCCTACACAACTAAAGCAAAGAGCCAGAGTCTACAGGGAAGTCCACATCTTCAAATAAAGTTCAACATTGAGTAGAACTTTATTTTATTCTTTCCCTCCTCCCACAGTATCTTGATGTGTGTATTCACTAGCTCGCTAAGTCACCAGTGCTGCAGAGCCCTTATCTTTTCAGAGGAAAGTGAAAACTTGATTTTCCCTGAAGGGACTTCCATTTCTAAAGCATTTTTCTGCTGGCCCCATAAGAATAAAGAAGAAATAAAAAGCTTGCTTAAGTGAATTTACTATTTCCAACAAAAAATGCAGTCATAACTGGCCTTCGACATTTCAAATGTTTTATCCAATGCAAAATCAATCAGGGAAACATTATTAATCAATCCATAATCTTTGCCAAAAGTAGATTCAATTGGGTCTGAATGATTTTGAAGTGTTGCATTACACCGAGCCATGTTTGAGAAGTCGACAAGTAGCTCAAGATATTCCAAATAAATATTTATTGGAGTTCATCTATTCAGTGAGTAAATGCATTGTGTGGTAAATTAACAGGACAAACCGTCAGAGGTTTAACCAAAAAGTTCATCTCAACTAAAAGCAAATTACTGTGGATGTTGGAATCTGAAACTAACAGAAAATACTGGACAATCTCAGCAAGTTTGATTGCATCTGGCAGAGAAAAGGGAGCTAACGTTTCCAGTCTGGATGACAAAGAGTCACCCAGACTAGAAACGTTAGCTCCCTTTTCTTTACACAAAGCTGACAGACCTGCTGAGATTGTCCAGTATTTTCTGCTTTTGTTTGAGCTCATCTCAGCTGTTATGACAACACTATTCAGCAACCCAGAGCTAGGGAGAGTAGGAATTTGGGCATAATGCTTGTGACTGCTATACTTTTCATCTGGATGGTAATGGTAGCAACGCTCTAATAGTCTAATGAATAGGTCTATATGTGAAGAATGACAGGTTGTGTCTGGTGATTGAAAAATATTTGATTTGCACATTTGGTCAAAGTGGATGCAAAAAATTGACTTTCGTTGGTCGCTGAATCAGAACTAAAAAAAGAATTATGATTCTTCAAACCTTACTTTGTCTCTTAATTACGTAAAAGGTTAATTCGCCTATAATTTTGTTTGCTAGCTATGTCCTAATTTATGGTTTAAATACAGCTCCAAATGAATTTGCACCATTCGTTAGATATAATTATTTTTTCCAGGAGCAAAATCTGCAATTTAGAATGCCACTCCCACACAATCATATCCTGATTTCAAAGTTTTTTACTTTGAACTTTTCCAGGTAACTACAGGCATTTGCTGGGGCGATTTTCCCCAATCGGCTATGGTAATTTCAGTGGAAGATTGACAGAAACCCCAGAGAAGATTGGGTTTCTGCCAACGTTATGGCAACTGATCATAGGTACTCAAGGAAAGTCTTGGCAATAACATTTTGTAAAGAATGGAATTTCTACTTATAATTCAAGCAGGCCACCTCGTACAGAACATTGTGATTATTCTATGGTTACACAAAAATAGAAACAGCCCAGCTGGCTTTAGCTGCAGCAGCAAAATAAAACTTCTTACAATTCAGAGACTGACAAAATACGATGACAATCATGAATAGAAGTGTTTCTTTTGAGTTTAAGAACAACCGATTCTTTCCCTTTCACTCTGATTTAAAGGTAATGATATGCAGAAGTCTTTTCAGGAATATATGGTTCAGTAACACTGACTGAACAAGTCCTTTCTTACCTTTGGTGCTGAAGTCATCCACAAGGATAACCTCTTTAATGAGATGAGCAGGTGATCTGTTGAAGATGCTGTGAACTGACCTCAGAAGTGTCGACCACACTTCATCCACGAAGCACATGATGATGCTGGTTGTTGGAAGATTGTTGTGAACTACCTGGTTGGAACACCTGGAACAAATACATCCCCGGGGTATAAGGTTTAAACAGCAAAGAGTAATGGCGTGTTGTAATGTTGTTTCAATGCAAATACAGTCCTACTGATTCTTGATTCCTCTCTACATCCATCAATCTCCTCCAAATGAGAAAGATAAAAGTGGTCCCAATGCTGATCATTGGAGAACACCACTGTCTACCATCCTCTAATCTAACAAAAAACATTTACCATGACTAACTGCTTTCTGTCATTAAGCTGATTATTATCCAAACTGACAAGGATCCTCCTGTTAGGAACCCAAAGGTAGTTTTAAGGGATTTTTATTTGTATGGGTATACATTAGAAATAAGGTATAGTTTTAGGTGGGTTTAATTTATTTTGTGTGTGTTTGGAAGGGACCGCTAGATTAATGCTGGACAAAGGTGTGTGTGTGTGAGGGGTTGGTTTCAGTTCCAACTGGGATTCTATTGGGATAGTGAGAACCACAGCATGAAGAATAAATATAGTTGTTTAGCAACTAAAGGCCCTTGAAAGGGGTAAAAGTTTATTTTGTTCTTTAGTTTTAACTGAAAAGTGAGCGCAGTTATAGAACACGCACGAACAGATTCAAAAACAGTTTCTTCCCCGCTGCTACCAAACTCCTAAACGATCCTCTTATGGACTGATCTGATTAATACTACATTCCTGTATGCTTCATCCAATGCCGTGTCTATGTATTTACATTGTGTACCTTATGTTGCTCTATTACGTATTTTCTTTTCATGTACTAAATGATCTGTTTGAGTTGCACGCAAAAAGATACTTTTCACTGTACCTTGGTACATGTGACAATAAGCTATTCCAATTCCAGAGAGACAACCGGAAAGGAAAAAGCTCCCACAGCTTCGCTAAAAGCAGTGATACTAGAAAGCTAGAGGGAACATCTCTCTCAGCTTTGCTATAAGAAAACCCATACAATGAAGCAATGGTCATCTAAAGAGCAGCCAGTTAAGAACACTGGAGAAATAAGAAGTTTACAGATGGTCTGAGGTTAAGGGTTCAGTCAAAACAGACAGAGCTCAGAGGAAGGTTGAGAAGCCAAAAAAACACCTGAAGTGATCCTCGGGTTTGTGAGATTTTTACGACAGCTTGTGGAATGTGAATTGTAATATCTGTGGGAATTTGTGGCTGGACCTCAAGTGTGCAAAAGTAGTCATGGCAAAGAAATCCTAAAAGGGATCGTGTAAAACTTGGGAGTACATTCTCTGATAGAATTGGAGAAGAAGCTCTGACAAAGAGTCCCTGGAAAACAGGAAGTGGATTTTGGAATGCAACCTCCTAATGGAAAGCATGATCATGAGAGAAGGTTTTAAAGCATGTTTTGGGAGTAGTTTGAAAACTCTCAAATGATAATCATCTGGGGGGGGGAGGATTCTGAGGAAGAAATCCACAGACACACTTTGGTTTCAGAACAGAGTGCATATTTTACCACAGTCAATGTGTGTCTCAAAAAAGTGACATTGCGTGTATCAATGAGATCACTGTAGCTTCAAACGTACTGTGTCGCCTGTGTTACCTTAAAGCCTGTGTGATTGCTAACCAAGAAGGGGGGGGGGGGGGGTTAAAGCAGTATTGTATTATGATGCATTTTTTCATGTTTAATCTTTTTTTCCCTTGTTGTCAAAACTAGCAGTCCTGTGACTCTGTTGCTCCACGTTTGATAAAGAAAAAAGTAAAAGTGACATTCTTTCGAGGCAAACTTCCATTCTGAGATCTTCCCGTCCAATTATAACATCAATTGGGATCGTAACACTTCCTATTCAAAGAGCTCCAATTTTGTTGACCAGCTTTTTAACGTGGTACTTTTGAAATGCTTTCTTAAAATCCATATGCAATCCCGTCACCAACCTTCTGTTACTTCACCAAGAAATTCAATTTGATTAGTCAAGCACAATCTTCCTTTTACAAATCAATGCTGGCTTGCATTAATTAGCCCAAATCACCCCAAGTGCATGTTGCCTTTGTCCCAATTGGGTTTTAGAAGCATCCTACCACTGTTGTTAAACTGATCGGCCGATAGTTAATAAGAATATCCTTTCAATTTTTCTCCAATAAGGGTGTCACATCTGCCACCCTCTAACCCTCTGGCATCTCCCCTGTAACTATGGAAGATTATTGCAAGCCACGCTATCTCCAGTCCCACTGTCTTAATCAAACAGTGACGCAAGCCAACTGTATCAGGCAACTTATCCATTCTAAAGTATAACCAGCCTTTCCACTGTATCCTGCCCACCAATTTCCACTCCACATTGTGGGCGGGATGACTTTTTAAGCGAATCCACATATTAGAATGAGACAGCTAGTCTCACTCTAACATCCATTCCCACAATCTACCCAAGGCGTGGGATCTGACTCCCTTGCTGCTCTCCACAAAAGGGGGCCAGATGGACCAGCATTCGTAGGGGTCTCCCAGGAGCTCGGAGGCCTCCAGGTGCTTGCCCTTTGGGCAGTGTGACCCTGGTACTGCTGGTGCCAGCCTGGCACTGGCACCCTTGCAGTCCTAGCCTGGTACCATGGTGATGCCAGCCTGGCACAGCCCAGGTGGCAGAGCTAGTGCCAGGCTGGCATTTTCTGCGGATCAGGCCTAAGGGTGCCCTAGGAGGTGCAGGGGTGGAGAGATGCAGAGGACCCTCTTGTTGGGAGTCGTGTCGGGGGGGGGGGGGGGGGGGGTTGTGGTTGAGAGGTCGGGACGCCATTTTTAAATTAATCTCGCAGCGCAGAAAAGCACGCTACCTAACGTGACTCCAGTTAGATATGGGGCCTCAGCATGGAACGGGTGGGCGCGGCTGGACTTAGTCCTATTTCCAGAAGGAGATCGGTGGCGTCCCAATCTCTCGACACCCCCCGCCCCCCCAACTCACCCCTAAGGGGATCCACGGGCATCCCTGCACCTTACCTGCACATGGAACCCCCGGGCCTGATCCCTGTCAAAAAAGAAAATGCCAGCCTGGCAGTGCCCCTGCCAGTGCCACCTTGGCAGTGCCAAGCTGAAACCCAGGTGGCATTGCCAGGGTGCTAGTGCCAGGGTGCCAAGCTGACACCAGCAGTGTCAGGCTAGCATCAGTGGTGCCAGGATAACACCCTGCCCAGAGGGCCAGCATCTGGGGATCTTCGATCCCCTGGGAGATCCCCACAAGTGCTGCTCCTCCTGGTCCCCATTTGTGGGAACCTGTACTGAATGGCACTCGCCAGAGATCTCCGAGGCAAAGGAGATGGATACCAACGCCTCGGTTACCCCAGGGAACTGCACAGTAGACTGAGACGAGTGGTCTTGCTCTAATATGCAGATTTGCAAAAAGCAATCCCGCCACAATGTCTGAGATTCACATCACAATGTCTCACGAGATTGCGTTAGATATCGCGAGGCGTAGTGAACCAGGTAGATCCCGAGAGTGGGGACTCCCAACATTTACCGGCCACGTTGCGCTCGAAAGTCAGCGCACCGCAGTGTATCATGGCTGGTAGATCACACTCAAATTCTTCACTATTAAACCATTGCTAACAATCTATGCGCATAAAGTTCCTTTATTCAAAAAGTACTCCAGTGGCAATAGCCAGATTTCTTCTGCATTTCAAAGAACAGTGACTCAACACTGGTGGACGTTAGCCAATGAACAGACAGTAATTCGGGGCGCAATTAAATGGAAGCATAGCGTGACGAGAAACCAATTATCACCACTTAAGCCCCATTTCCATACAATTAACTAGAGCCACCCCTTATCCAATGGCCTCCTGTCATCCAGCGGCCTCCCCAGGAAGAGCTCACGCTGGTGCCGATTAGTACTCTTTATTTAAAAATGTGAATCTGACGGAAGGGCTTCTGTGGGGAGCAGAGGAGTAGCCATCTTTGCTCCAGTCAAAGAGTCCAGGGGTGCGTGTGTGCCCGCTGGCGGATGGGCAACCGCTCGCTGCACCATCATGCCAAATTTTTGTCCCTGCTCGTCTGCCGCTAGACCACCTATAACCCCCACCGACTGCTGAGGCTACTGGCTGTGCAGCTGAAGGCTATTGTCAATAGGGAATTGGCAATTGTGGTTAAGTGTGCGCTGCGCACACGCCAAGTGTATTCCCGTGGGTGGGCGGGCCATGCAGCATGTGGGAGTCATAGCCTACCACCTAAATCAGACCGTGATGCCTAGTCAGTGTACGTGAATATTGCGGGAGGCAACCCACACATGGAGCTGTCACGTCCAAATACCCAGGGGATGGGACACAACTCCATTGATATGTCCACAGCCGGTGGGTGAGCTAGTGCCACGGGGAGGGAGCCAGTGCTCGGTCCGGGTGATGTTGTGAGCGGGTTTCCGGGGTACAGGGTCTGGGGCCTGGTGAGGGGGTCCGCTGCGGCCTGGAGTACATGTGGAGGCATTCCAGGTAGGGTTGTGGGGCGAGAAATTAATGGGGGAAATGGAACGTCCCAGGGTGGGAGCTGTTTGTCAGTCAAACACTCTCTCCAAATTCCTTACAGATATTGAATGCTATGCCAGGGATGTTGGACGCAGAGGTTGCCCTAGTGGTGCTGCTGCTACGCGATACGGCCAGACCCAGAGAAGGCGGCAGCAGCAGCATCTGCAGATGCTCGAGGCAGCGGCCCATGTGCCGGATCCCGTCACACATCCTGAGGTCCGGCCGCCCATCAGGCTAGGGAGGGATTCAGAGGGGGAGTTCCGTGACGGCCCAGGGTGTACAGGTGCCGCTGGTCGTTCAAACAAATGATGGACAGCCTGTGCCGTAGGAGGCTCCGGCTCAACAAAGAGACAGTACAACACCTGTGCCATATCCTCACGGACTTGGCACCACATGGAGGAGTAGGACACCCGCTCCCGATGACCGTTAAGGTCACTGTAGCCCTGAACTTTTATGTTGCAGGATCATTCCAGGGCTGGAGCAGCGAACTGTGTGGTATATCACAGGCCACGGCCTATAGGTGCATCCGGCAGGTCATGAATGCCCTGAATGCCCGAGTGGAAGACTACATCGGTTTTGACTTGGACCAGGCCCAACAGGATGCCTGGGCAGCAGTTTCTCCGCCATCACCGGGATGACCCAGGTCCAGGGAGTCATAGATGCCACGCACGTTGCCCTGCGGCCATCTGGGGGTGCCCTATGTTAACCAAAAGGGGTTCCACTCCCTCAACGTAGATCGTATGCGGCCACCAGATGAAGATAATGCACATTTGTGCCCGCCTCCCGGGCACTCCCGAGAGTGTGCACGACAGTACATCCTGGGGAAGTCGGTCATCCCTGCCCTCTTCAGGGCAGTACGGTGGCACAGTGGTTAGCACTGCTGCCTCACGGCGCCGAGGTCCCAGGTTCGATCCCGGCTCTGGGTCACTGTCCGTGTGGAGTTTGCACATTCTCCAGGTGTTTGCGTGGGTTTGGCCCCCACAACCCAAAAGATGTGCAGGGTAGGTGGATTGGCCTCACTAAATTGCCCCTTAATTGGAAAAAAATAATTGGAGACTCGAAATCCCTGTCCTCTTCGAGGAGCACCCCAGGATGGGCAGTTGGCTCTTGGCGGGATAAGGGATATCCGCTGAGGACCTGGCTTATGACGGTAGTAGGGAGGCCGGAGACCGAAGTGGAGATCCGGTACAATGAGGTCCATGCAGTCACCTGGACTGTCATTGAGTGGTGCATCGGACCCCTCAAGATGCAGTTCCGATGCCTTGACCGCTCCAGAGATGCACTCCAGTACACCGCCCGGGGAGGGGTCGTCCGCTTTGTTGTGGTCTGCTGTGTCCTCCACAGCCTCGCGCCGCAGCGGGGCGATGAGCTGGAGGCTGGTGACGAGGAAGATGTGGCCACCTTGGAGGAGATGGAGATGAGGAGGCGGCCCCTGACCAGCAGGGGCTGGAGGACGAGGCCGTGGAGTAACCTGAAGCCCAGCCAGAGGCTGCAGGACGGGAGGTCGGTGAAGGTCTGGCAAGGCCAGAGGGCCAAGGAGGCCTCATACAGGCCCGATTTACCTAGGACGTTGCCTGGTCCATTGTCACATCCTTACCCACCAACTCCCCCCCCCCATTTCCCACCCTCCCTGGGTATGTGCCACAGGATTCCAGGGTGCTGGAATGTTTTGGCACTGTCAGCGGTTACTGTCAAGGGAAGGGGGTAATGATAACCCGCAGAGAGCTGGGCGCTGGTACTCCTCAATCTATGCCATAGTCTGGCTCCTGCCTGTCTGCTGAGTGCTCACTCACACCGATCACCTGCATGTGGTGATGCATTGTGGAAAAAGGTGACAGAGGCTTCCTACTGGTTGTGTAGAAGGGTGTTTATTGGTCAATACATGTCCCCATTCTCCTGATGGTGGCCACCGTCGCCGCCCCATGGGACGGGTCCAGGTTGGCACTCAGCGCCACCTCCTCCCCGGTCGGTGGTCATAGGGCACCTTGGGACAGAGGGGCAACTGGTTTGAGCCCCGGCTGCACCTGCCTTATCGGGCTCTGCCAGCCCTGGCGGTTTCCAATGGTCCGCACTATTGTGTCAACACCCTAGGCAATGCTCCTCAGTGAAAGGGCCATGCTCTGCAGTGCCTCGGCAACGGCCACCTGCAACTGGGACAAGCTCCGGAGCGGCTCGGCCATTCCCATCTGAGAGCACGACCTGTCCTGCAGAACCTTATCAAGGTCGGCCTGGTACTGTGTGTCATCCGACAGTGAGGCAGATATACTGCTGAGACCCTCAGTCATGGCCGTCATCGATTGCACGACACCTTGGACATCTTCACTCATGGTGCCGACGTCTTGCACCAGGCTCTCCATTGCGGTTGCCACTCTAGCAGTGTTGGCTTCAGTGCCACTCATTGCCAGCGCCATCTCCTGTGCCTGCAGCCTCTGGGACTCCTCCAATCGGTAATGGATCTACTGGGGTGACAGTGACACCTCCCCCTGAATGTCTCGGCCACTCCCTATCGACTCCATCAGCCCCAGGTTACCCTGTTCCAGAGGCTCAGCATCAGGCTGGGTCCAGGGATCAAGCAGACCTCCAACTGCTGTCGCGCTTGGTGGTTCCTGTCTCCACCATATGTGCATCATCAGCAGTGTGGCGCTCACCAGGTTGTGCCCCAGAAGCCTGTCCACTAACATTTCCTACCGAGGTGCGTGTATCTGCGCTTGTGGAGGGTGGGGATGACAACCGAGCCACGACTGTTGCACCCTCGGAGCTCTCCTCTGCGATGTTCGCCACGGAGTCAGGAGAGGGTGCCGCCCGGGATGGACCGGCGCCGTCTGCTGCTGGACCTGCGGGAGAATGGACATGTGGTCAGTGGGAGGAATGGGTCGGTCAGAAAGGCAAACACTACTCACGTTTGACAGGCCCTCCGGGTGGAGCCTGGTGGTTCCTCACCTCTGCGCTATCCACCATCCTCCGAGGGAGATAAATCAGTTGGTTGCATGGTGTACCGAAAACAACCTCTCTCTAAATATTGGAAATACCAAGGAACTGATCATCGACTTCAGGAAGCGTAGCACGACACACACTCCCATTTGCATCAATGGCTCCGAAGTGGAGATGGTCGATAGTTTTAAGTTCCTGGGGGTCACCAACAGTCTGTCCTGGTCCACTCACGTTGATGCAAGAGTCAAGAAAGCCCAACAACATCTTTACTTCCTACAGAAGCTAAAGAAATTTGGCATGTCTGCATCGACTCTCACAAACGTCTCCAGATGTGCGATAGAGAGCATCTTATCCGGCTGCATCACAGCCTGGTATGGCATCTGTTTGGTCCAAGATCGCAAGAAACTGCAGAGTGTGGTGAACTCAGCCCAATGCATCACACAAGCTTGCCACCCGCACACTGATCCTGTATACACCTCCCACTGCCTCAGGAAGGCAGACAGCGTTATCAGAGACCCCTCCCACCCAGGCATTGCCTTCTCCCAGATCCTTCCATCAGGCAGAAGGTACAGAAGTCTGAAGACCCGCACATCCAGACATAGGAACAGCTTCTTCCCCACAGCTACTAGACTCCTCAACGACTCTCCCTTGGACTGATCTGTTCCCTGTAAGAACACTATTCACGACGCCCTATGCTGCTCTTGTTTGGCCTTTCCACACTGTAACCAATCACTGTTTGTCGATGTACCATTTGCCAATGTTCTCTGTTGATTATTCTTTTGTCTACTATGTACGTACTGAGTACGTTCCCTTGGCCGCAGAGAAATACTTTTCACTGTACTTCGGTACATAGAATCATAGAATTTACAGTGCAGAAGGACGCCGTTCGGCCCATCGAGTCTGCACCAGCCCTTGGAAAGAGCACCCCACTTAAGCCTCCACCGTATCCCCGTAATCCAGTAACCCCACCCAACTTTTTGGACACGAAGGGCAATTTAGCATGGCCAATCCACCTAACCTGCACATCTTTGGACTGTGGGAAGAAACCGGAGCACCTGGAGGAAACCCACACAGATATGGGGAGAACGTGCAGACTCCGCACAGACAGTAACCCAAGACGGGAATCGAACCGGAGTCCCTGGAGCTGTGAAGCAACTGTGCTAACCACTGTGCTACCGTGCTGGTACATGTAACAATAAATGAAATCAAATCAGTTGGTGTTTACTTTGCCATGAAAATAGAAGGCAAGAAAACTACATATAAACTTACTTTCTTGGTGTAATTTCAAGGTAAACAAAACTGGCATGCAACATCAAAACAATCTCTGGTGCACTGAGGCATTGGTTAAGACACATGGTTGGAGCAAAGTACTAGGAGCTTCTTCTTTGCTCACAACATGTGCTGTGACTAACTGTGGAACACCTGACATTAGCAGATACTCACGAAACATTTGCAGTGAATTAGGTACCTTTCTTGCAACATTTTATTTCCCATCTCATGCGATACCCATCTCATTCCTTTCATCTCTCTTATATTATCCCCATTCCATCCCTCCTTAGCCATCTAACACTACCCTCCCAAACATTGAAATCCTTCCAGACAGGGTAACTGTTATTGAGCTCCTCTTAACATTCCCTTTTTCCTCCTCCCACAACCCATGCCCTGACCTGCTGCCATCACTGTTTTTCCTCTGCTCTCAGATGAAGTTTCAACTGGAGTCATTGCTGATTAAAAACCAGATCAAGGATAATTTAGCACTTTTAGTAAGCAATGCATCACATACATACCAACCTGCAAGCAATAGGTTTCAGCCCAATAATTGTGCTTGATCAATTTAGATCTCTCACTGATTCTTACACATTATAGTAACTGAGAATGAATAAAAATAACAACTGGTTCAAGAACAAATATAACACAATTATATTGAAATATCCATGAACCTATTTCCTTCAAAACTCTCCTGTAAGGAAGAACTTGTTCAATTTAATCCAATCCTCTGCAAGCCCCACATGCCTGCACGAGATTCTGTCCACCAAATCAATCTACCAACCAGAATAGCCAATCAGCACAGACAAAAACTGTGTGGCATTATCCTAGATTGCCACTAGCAACTGTGTCCACTTCATTTCCCAGCATTGGCTGCCCTCTTATGATATATTTGCATGCCTCTCTTTATTTAGTACATACATTCCAATCGGAGAAACTAGGTTTGCTGGAGTGTATCAAGAAGTATTTTAATTAGGCAGTTGCCTTGAAGTTATGTGCTAAATGTACGTCATGTGATAACAGGTTCATAGTAAACAGGACCAGCAAATCGCGCAGAACATTAACTTGATTGCAATAAAGCAGACTCCTACAAGTGTCGGAAGACGTTCACGGTATCAGAATAAATCAGGTGACATCTCCTGAACATGACTGAGCATGGTTTCACCCCCTTGGACCATATTTTTGGAGGCATCTAACAAGCTCCAAGTTCATTCCCTATCTGAATTTTAAACATCACATGTTCAAAAAGAAATAAGCAGTCTAAATACAATCATTTTTCATGAATGCCAAACAGTTTTTCCCAGCATTAAGAGCTACCAAAGTATGTGTGCAAAAATTAACAATATTGCCACTTACCTACAGATCATATATTTTTGACTAATATTGCTTACACTTCTTGCATTTAATCAGTACAGTGCATTCTGGAACTAAACACCAATTACACTCTTGCTTGTCTTTTTACATGTTGCTGTGTGATTATTTAGAGCACTTGCTCTTTTGAAGGAAACTAGAATGTTTCCAAATCATGATTAAGTTTCTCCATAACAATGCTTTTTCCTTTCTACTTTTTATGTCTTTTCCCACTGTTTAAAAATACAAAAGGATGAAAATGGTTACCCAAAATCCCATTGCACAAGCTATGAAATTGATTTGGTTTGTTTTCTACTTCACTGGCATTAATAAATTACAGCAAAAAGAAAACAAAAATTCTGTAAATACTTAGCAGGTCAGGCAGCATCAGTGGAAAGAAAAAACAATGGCCTTTGTCAAAACAAGAAAAAGTTAGAGATGTAACAAGTTTTAAGTGGAGGTGGAAAGAACAAAAAAAGGTCCATGGCAAGATGGAAAGAGATTAAATGACAAAAGGAATGATGGTGCAAGGAGCAAAACAAGATGGCAAGAGGAAAATCTTTAAAGAGTGAAAGTGAATCCAGAGGAGGTCCAAATGGCAATAGCAGAATCATAACCAAGAGCAGCTGTCCAAAAGCTGGGGGCAGTAGTTCTAATCTGAAATCACTCAACTGAATGTTAAATCCAGATTACTATGAATGCTGAATCAAATGATGTGATACAGTTCCTTGAACTATATTGAGGGTTAGTATGTGTGGTTTCGAGATTTAAAATGTCAGGCAACTGGAAGATCGGAGTCACTCTGATGGTAGAATGGTGGTATAACGCAAAGAAATCATCCAATCTGCATTTGATCTTCCCAATGTAAGGAGATTGCATCATGAATAACTGAATACAAACTTTTGGTGGATTGGTGGTGATGTGAAGATTGAGGGGCTAATATTTAACAAATCAACTACAACGAAGTTCCAGAGAAACAAGGTGAGCCATTTAAATAGCCTGTCATATAACTTGGCAGCCCTTGCGGTTGTGCCTGGTTTCTGTCCTGGTGCCATGGGGGGGGGGGGGGGGGGGGGGTAGGTGGTGCAATCCACCACCTGGGGAAAAAAATTGGGCCCAAAGGTGCATTATTCCTGAGGTGGATGCAGCAAGCAAGGACATTTCCAAACTTGCATTGTCCCACCTCTGCAGCGTAAATTCTGCCATTATATCTATTGCAATGCCATTATCTACCCTTTCAGTTATGTGAATAATAGGTCTTGTGCATCATACTCTGAATGATCTAATTTTAATTTTATATCCTCTAGTTTACCTTCACACCAGGGAATGTTTCCTTCTATCTGTCCTATCAAATAATTTATTGATCTTAAATGCCTCAATGAATGTTTCATATTCAAGGGAATACATGTTTAAATTTATGTAGTCAAGCCTCTTCCTTTTAGATCAATAAATGATTTGAATGCCAGAGGTTAGGGGAGCGTGACTGCCCTCGATACCAAGTCAGCATTTGACTTGGCATCAAGCAGCCCCAGCTAAACTGGAGTCAATGGGAATTAGGGGAAACTCTCCGTTGGTTAGTCATAACTGACACAAAGGAAGATGGTTGTGGTGGTTGGAGGTTAATCATCCCATCTCCAGGACATCACTGCAGGAGTTCCTAGGCACAACCATCTTCAGCTGCTTCAGCAATGACCTCCCTTCCATCATAAGGTCAGAAATGGGAATGTTTGCAGATGGGGGCGGCACGGTAGCACAGTGGTTGCTTCACATCTCCAGGGACCTGACCTGGGTTCAATTCACGGCTTGGGTCACTGTATGTGTGGAGTCGGCACGTTCACCTCGTGTCTGCCTGGATTTCCTCCGGGTGTTCCGGTTTCTTCCCACAGTCCAAAGATGGGTTAGGTGGATTGGTCATGCTAAATTACCCCTTGGTGTCCAAACGTTAGGTGGGGTTGCTGGGATAGGGTGGAGATGTGACCCTAGGTAGGGTGCTCTTTCAGGGGCCGGTGTAGACTCGATGGCCAAACGGCCTCCTTCAGTACTGTTAATTCTATGACTGCACAATGTTCAGCAACATTCGCAACTCCTCAGATAATGAAGCCGACCATTTCCAAATGCAGCAAGGCCTGGACAATAACCAGGCTTGGGCTGACATGTAGCAAGTTACGTTCGTGTCACGCAAGTGCCAGGCAATGACCAGCTCCTACAAGAAAGGATCTAGCCATCGCCCCTTCACATTCAATGACATTACCATCGCTGAATCCCCCACCATCAACATCCCGGGAGTTACCATTGACCAGAAACTGAACTGGATTAGCCATATTAATAATGTGGCTACCAGGGCAGGTCAAAGCCTAGTAATGCCTTGGCGAGTAACTCACCTCCTGATTCCAAAGCCTGTCCACCATCTCCAAAGCTCAAGTCAGGAGTGTAATGGAATACTCTCCACTTGCCTGGATAAGTGCAGCTCCAACAACACACGAGGAGCTCGACGCCATCCAGGATAATAATAATCTTTATTATTGTCACGAGTAGGCTTAACACTGCAATTAAATTACTGTGAAAATCCCCTAGTTGCCACACTCCGCCGCCTGTTCGGATACACGGAGGGAGAATTCAGAATGTCCCATTCACCTTTCAGGACTTGTGGGAGGAAACCGGAGCAACTGGAAGAAACCCACGCAGACAAGGAGAAAACATGCAGACTTCTCAGTGATCCAAGCGGGAATCAAACCTGGGACCTGGGGCTGTGAAGCAACAGTGTTAACCACTATGCTACCCTGCCGCCCTATAAGAATTGAATCCACACTGCTGGGCTTGCTCTGTATCACAAACCAGCTGTCCAACCAAATGGGAGTTTGACCTCATCAGGAGGCAGTGGAGTAGGGGGAGGCAGTCCCGCAGTTGACTGGACTAGTAATCCAGAGATCCAGGGGAATGGTCTGGGGTCCCGAGTTTGAATCACACCATGGCAGATAGTGAAATCTGAATTCAATAAAAATCTGGAATTAAAAGATGAATGATGACCACGAAACTATTGCCGATTGTCATAAAAACCTATCTCATTAACTAATGAGAAGTGCACGATAAAATAGGACTGAGTCAGCACGGCTTTGTCAAAGGGAGGTAATGTCTGACAATCTCATAGAATTTACAGTGCAGAAGGAGGCCATTCGGCCCATCGAGTCTGCACCAGCCCTTGGAAAGAGCACTCCACTTAAGCCTCCACCGTATCCCCGTAACCCCACCCAACATTTTGGGCACCAAGGGCAATTTAGCATGGCCAACCCACCTAACCTGCACATCTTTGGACTGGGAAGAAACCGGAGCACCCGGAGGAAACCCACACAGACATGGGTTAGAGTTCTTTGAGGAGGTAACAAGGAAGTAGACAAAGAGGAACCGGGGGATGCAATTTATTTAGATTTCCAGAAGGCCTTTGACAAGGTGCCGCATAGGAGATCGTTAAATAAATTAAGAGCCCATGGTGTTAAGGGTAAGGTCCTGGCATGGATCGAGGATTGGCTGACTGGCAGAAGGCAGAGAGTGGGGATAAAGGGGTCTTTTTCAGGATGGCAGCCGGTGACTAGTGGTGTGCCTCAGGGATCGGTGCTGGGACCACAGCTTTTCACAATATACATTAATGATCTGGAAGAAAGAACTGAAGGCACTGCTGCTAAGTTTGCAGATGATACAAAGATCTATTGAGGGATAGATAGTATTGAGGAAGCAAGGGGGCTGCAGAAGGATTTGGACAGGCTAAGAGAGTGGGCAATGAAGTGGCAGATGAAATACAATGTGGAAAAATGTGAGGTTATGCACTTTGGAAGGAGGAATTTAGGCATAGACTATTTTCTAAATGGGGAAATGCTGAGGAAATCAGAAGCACAAAGGGACTTAGGCGTTCTTGTTCACCATTCTCTTAGGGTTAACGTGCATGTTCAGTCGGCAGTTAAGGCAAATGCAATGTTCGCATTCATATCAAGAGGGCTAGAATACAAGACCAAGGATGTACTTCTGAGTCTGTATAAGGCTCTCTTTGGAGTCAGATTCTCTTTGGAGTATTATGAACAGTTTTGGGCACCCTGTCTAAGGAAAGATGTGCTGACCTTGGAAAGGGCCCGGCGATTCACAAGAATGATCCCTGGAATGAACAGCTTGTTGTATAAGGAATGGTTGAGGACTCTGGGTCTTTACTCGTTAGAAGGATGAGTGGGGATCTTATTGAAACTTACAGGATACTGCGAGGCCTGGATAGAGTCGACGTGGAGAGGATGTTTCCACTTGTAGGAAAAACTAGAACCAGAGGACACAATCTCAGACTAAAGGGACGATCCTTTAAAACAAAGAGAAGGAATTTCTTCAGCCAGAAGGTGGTGAATCTGTGGAACTCTTTGCCGCAGAAGGATGTGGAGGCCAAATCACGGAGTGTCTTTAAGACAGCGCTAGATAGGTTCTTGATTAATAAGGGGATCGGGGGTTATGGGCGAAGGCAGGAGAATGGGGATGAGAAAAATATCAGCCATGATTGAATGGCGGAGCAGATTCGATGGGCCGAGTGGCCTAATTCTGCTTCTATGTCTTATGGTCTAATGTCCTTTAGAGAAGGAAATCTGCCTCTTTACCCGGTCTGGCCTACATGTGACATCCAGATTCACACAGCGATGCGGTTGACTCTTAACTGCCCTCCCCACTACAATGGCCTAGCTAGCCACTCAGTTCAAGGGCCAATAGGGATGAGCAACAAATGCTGGCCCAGCCAGCAACACCCACATCCCAAGAATAAATTAAAAAAAGGTAAAAAATGCACCCCTTTTAAAGGAAAATCTGTGTTCATATAAAAAATTGTGCCATAAGAAGATTGTGCAATTTTGATACCACACTCCTAATCTGGTTCAATTCTCAGCAGGTCAGGCTCATACAAACAAAAAGGTATTGTCTATATTCTGCTGGAATGGAATTGCCATCATTATGGCTGTGAAACTTTGATCCAATTCCATGATCTATATTCCAGTCATAAAACCGATCGTAACTGGGTCCCACCTGTTGAATAGAAAACATTCGCCAGGTACATCCATGTTGCTGTTTAGATTGGTAATGGTATACCTTGGATCTAATCGGTGAAAGATTATACAAAAAACTAGGAAGAGTTACTAATTTTGGGCTGCAGATCCATTAAAATAAAAATAGTCATGGTCCAGAAAATATCCAAATGTGGAGGAGATTCCTTTTCACTTCTAAGTAGGATGTTGCAACCTACTATTTGTTGGATTGTTTATGGTTTATGTGTTTAATTTACTTGTCCACAACAATACACGTATATAGAGAATTTTGATTCAATTATGTCAGGAATTTATGCTGTAAAATAAACCAAACTGGAGTATCTGAAATCATAACTAAGAGTGTACTATAAATTTAAATTATTGTTCTCCGTAAAATCATTAGCACACATTACAGCAGATTGAATTAGTTATAGCATTTGAAAATACTTTTACAATTTGAATTCTTTGCCACCACCTCAAGCTGATGAGTTTGCATGCAGAAATGTTGTAACAAATACTGTAAAAGAAGCTAGAAAAGTCTCAGAAAAAAGTACTTGGTTTGCAAGACTTCAATACAAATTTAGGATCATTTAATATGGAAAATGATAGTTACAGCACAGCAATAAGATTCTAGAAATAAACCAATGAGTAACAAAACTACGTATGCAATATAGACCTTCAGCTCCATACTTACCAAAATATATTCTATAAATTGTCATAGAAACAACTGGGATTATTATTATATAGTTAGAAAATTGTACACGAGTAAACAGTACTTTGCTAATGACAATCTCACCCTTCAGGTCTGCTATCCGGGATAGCCCTGTCCAGTGGGATCATGTTACTGAGGTATACGTTGAAATGTCCCTCACTCCATTTTTCCTTTGCTAATTTTTCATGTTCCTTTGGCACAACTGATCGCCGCCCAAACTGACCGATGGCTTTAAGATCACGAGGAGATATAGTCATGTCAATCGCCAAGACCTTGTGTACACCTACAATAGAATCTAAATTAATAACTGAATGATTTAGAATACTGCCAAATCTCTCTCGGTCAAATGTTTCGTTGGTTTTAGGAGTTAATTTCACCCCAATGTCTTTCGAAAAACCCTTTTTTTCAATGGCATTTGTCTGGTTGTTAAATTCTAAATTGTTTATGGCGGTTTTGTTGGTTCCAATGATAATCTGTGTCTGTGTGGCATTCGTTAAACTGTTTAAAATTGTTATTTTAGGGACGGATTGTTTTAATACAACACCTCTTGTGGCAGTAATGTTGACGAATTCGTTTTTCGTTCCATTCCAAACTTTAATGCCGATAGACGTTTTCCCATCGGATTGCGTTCCTGTGTCGTTGGCCTCAGTGTGTGGATCGGTTGCCCTGACAGATGAATTCATCTTGTTCCATTCTTCCAGCCCGGCTTTTTCCGTCTCGGCCGCCGCTCTCTGTGGCAGGGAGACTGGGAGAGGCCGGGAGTCGGGGGCGGCCTCTGCCCTGCGCTCGCTCTCGGGCTTGGCCTCTGCCGCCCTCGCGCTCGGCTGCCGGTTCTCCGCGGCCAGCCCGCCGCGCTCGGGCTGCAGCCGTCCGGCGGCAGCCGCCGGCCGAGCCGTGACATTCCCGCCTGGGGCTCTGCGTGGAGCGGGCCTCCGCGCCTCGGGCCCCGGTGGCGGGCCGGGATGGGAAGCCGTGCCGGTCGGCCCGGACCGCGCGGGAGCCTTGGGGCCGCCGCCCTGCCGGTCGGGCTGGGGAGCCGCGGACCCGTTCCAGAACCTTCCAGGGGGGGGCGGCGGGAAGCTGCGGCGGCGGTTGGCCGGGGGGCGCGTGCCCGCTGCCGCGCGACGTCTCGCCAACTTTGCCCCCTCGGCTCGCCGCCCATCCCCGCCGGCGGCAGCCGCCACGCCGGCCACCTCTCCGGCTCTTTTCCTGAACATCTTGTGCAGCTCCTGGTCCTGCAGCACCTTCGCCCTCAGCCGCTCCAGCCGCACCAGCTCCTCTCTGGAAACCCGGCTGTTGATCTCGCTGAAGGAAAACCGCAGCGCTGCCATGTCAAAGATCAGCCAGATAATCGAGGCGGCAAAAATAATCGCCAGGATCCTGCTGCTGCCGCGGAACAACCTCCTCACTTTATTCATCATTTTACTGCCTTGACCTTGCGCCGGGCGACCCCGCTCTCTGCTGGCCCCTCCACGCGCGACGTGGAGATGCCCCCTTCTCTTCCTCCGACTCCCTGCCTCTCTCGCACTCGGTCCCTGTCTGCCTGCGTGGCATTTCCACAACTGGCTTCCCAAAAGCGATCCAGCTGTGCAAACTCAGCGAGCTTGCAAAGTGTGAAGAAAAAAAACCACACCGGGACACCTATCACCTTCAAACAGAATCAACATTTACAACTCCTTCAATCTCAAAGCGGATGTTCCAACCACATAACCATTGTTCCTGGTTTCAAGGTGCAAGTCCACGTGTTCAAGTTCAGATCCTTGTTGGGAACTGCACCGACGATCTTCAATGTCAAACTCGAGTTGCAGATTATGACCCCAATTTTATGCGTGAATGGAGTGAATACATTCGTTCCCTCTAATGCGGTTTTAAGCCTCGGTTGTATGTAGGGTCACCGAAACTTCGAAACACCGATCTCATGCAGAGAAATAACTCGCAAGTGGTGTTTTCTGTAGTCTGAGCTCACGACATTTTGTGTACCTGCTGTCTTTTCAAAGTTTCATCAAACGTTTTGTGGATTAAGAAGCAGAATATCCTTTTATAAGCGTTTTTAAAATATGTTGATTAATTAACGTAGATGGACTCGCAGGCGAGAAGTAAGAAATGTGACTCCATTATTTATTTTATTCTTAATCATTGAATTACTAAAGTTTAAATTCGTACAGTAAGTGGGGTGAGAGGAGGCATCAGTTTAATTCAAAATTAATTAAAATAACTAGTTAATTAAAATACAATAAGGATGGCAGAGTTGGTGATGTGTTGCAACTGCAGGACGTGTGAGTTTCTGAATGCTAGTGTGATTCAGGGCAAACATGTACATAGAACTGTACAGCACAGTACAGGCCCTTCGGCCCACGATGTTGTGCCGTACTAGTCTGAAACTAAGATCAAATCAAGCTACTCCCAATCATTCTAGTGCATTCCATTCTAGTGCTTATCCAATAACCGCTTGAAAGTTCCTAAAGTGTCCGACTCCACTACCATAGCTGGGAGTGCGTTCCACACCCCAACCACTCTCTGAGTAAAGAACCTACCTCTGACATCCCTCCTATATCTTCCACCATGAAACTTATAGTTATGCCCCCTTATAACAGCTACATCCACCCAAGGATAAAGTCGCTGAACGTCCACTCTATCTATCCCTCTCATCATCTTATACACCTCAGTTAAGTCACCTCATCCTCCTTCGCTCCAATGAGAAAAGCCCTAGCTCCCTCAACCTTTCCTCATAAAACCTACCCTCCAATCCAGGAAGCATCCTTTGCACCCTTTCCAATGCTTCCACATCCTATAATAAGGTGACCAGAACTGCACACAATACTCCCAAGTGTGGAGGAACTGTGGAGGAAAAGATTGCAATGCAGATTTTGGATAGGTGCGGTAGTCACAGGGTAATTGTCATGGGTGACTTTAACTTTCCAAATATTGATTGGAACCACTATAATTCGAATTGTTTGGATGGTTTGGTACAGTTACAGCATAACCTCACGGCTCTTAAACTCAATCCCCCTGTTAATAAATCAAAGATTACAATCAAACTTGTGAGGCAAGACTTACCCCTCACAAATCCGTGCTGACTATCCTGGATTAAGCTGCATCTTTCCAAATGATCATAAATCCTATCCCTCAGGACCCTTTCCAATAATTTACCAATGACCAAAATGAGACTAATCGGCCTATAATTCCCAGGGTTATACCTATTCCCTTTCTTGAACAAGGAGACAACATTCGCCTCTCCAGTCTTCTGGCACTATTCCTGTAGACAGAGAGGACATAAAGATCAAAGCCAAAGGCTCTGCAATCTCATCCCTCGCCTCCCAAAGAATCCTAGTATATATCCCATCAGGCCCAGGGGACTTATCTATCCTCAGGCTTCTCAAAATTTCTAACACATCTTCCTTCCGAATATCTACCTCCTCCAGCCTACAAGCCTGTATCGCACTATTCTCCTCAACGACAGGGCCCATCTCCTTTGTGAACACTGAAGAAAAGTATTCATTTAGGGCCTCTCCTATATCTTCAGACTCCATGCACACGTTCCCACTACTGTCCTTGACTGGCTCTAACTTCACCTTGGTCATTCTTTTATTCCTCACATAAGTGTAAAAAGCCTTGGGGTTTTCCTTGATCCTACGCGCCAAGGACTTCGCAAGCCTCCTCCTAGCTCTCCTAAGCCCTTTCCTGAGCTCCTTCCTAGCTATCTTGTATCCCTCAAGTGCCCTAACTAAACCTTGTTTTCTCATCCTTACATAAGCCCCCTTCTTCCTCTTGACAAGACATTCAACCTCTTTTGTAAACCATGGTTCCCTCACTCGACCATTTCCTCCCTGCCTGACAGGGACATACATATCAAGGACACGCAGTGTTTGCTCCACATCTCAATTGTGCCTATCCCTGACAGTTCCTATTTCCATCTTATGCTCCCCAATTCTTTCCTAATCACATCGTAATTACCCTTCCCCCAGTTATAAACCTTGCCCTGTCGTATGTTCCTATCCCTCTCCATTGCTACAGTGAAAGTCACCGAATTGTGGTCACTATCTCCAAAGTGCTCTCCCACAAACAAATCTAACACTTGGCCCGGTTCATTACCCAGTACCAAATCCAATGTGGCCCCGCCTCTTGTCGGTCTATCCACATATTGTGTGAGGAAACCCTCCTGCACACACTGGATAAAAACAGCCCCATCCAAACAATTCGAACTATAGTGGTTCCAATCAATATTTGGAAAGTTAAAGTCACCCATGACAATTACCCTGTGACTACCGCACCGATCCAAAATCTGCATTGCAATCTTTTCCTCCACAAATCTGTTACTGTTTGTGGGCCTATAGAAAACTCCAAACAAAGTGACCACTCCTTCCCTATTTCTAACTTCAGCCCACACTACCTCAGTAGACAGATCCTCCTCAAACTGCCTTTCTGTCTTCATTATACTATCCTTGATTAAAAATGCTACTCCACCTCTTTTACCACCTTCCTTAATCTTCCTAAAACATCTAAACCCCGGAACCTCCAACAACCATTCCTGCCCCTGTTCTATCCACGTCTCCGTAATGGCCACAACATTGTAGTCCCAGGTACCAATCCATTCTTCAAGCTCACCAACCTTATTCCTGATGCTCCTCGCATAAGGGGCTGTTTAGCACAGGGCTACATCGCTGGCTTTGAAAGCAGACCAAGGCAGGCCAGCAGCACGGTTCGATTCCCGTACCAGCCTCCCCGAACAGGCGCCGGAATGTGGCGACTAGGGGCTTTTCACAGTAACTTCATTTGAAGCCTACTTGTGACAATAAGCGATTTTCATTTTTTTCATTGAAGTAGACACACTTCAAACCACCTTCATGCCTGCAGGTCCAATCTTGCGACCTTGGTATCTTCCTCAGTACTGCACTATCCTCAACTTCATGAACTCCAGCAAAGCTATCTCCTGGATTACAAATCAGTTACCAATCCCCCTGCCAAATTAGCTTAACCCCCCCCCCCCCGAAGAGTTGTAGCAAATTTCCCTCCCAGGATATTGGTACCCTCTGGTTCAGCTGTAACCCATCCTGTTTGTACAGGTCCCACCTTCCCCAGAATGTGCTCCAATTATCCAAGTAACTGAAACCCTCCATCCTACACCATCCCTGTAGCCACGTGTTAAACTGCACTCTCTCCCGGTTCCTCAACTGGCTAGCACGTGGCACTGGCAGCAAACCAGAGATGACAACATGATTGGGAGTAGGTTGATTTGATCTTAGTTTCAGACTAGTCCAGCACAACATTGTGGGCCGAAGGGCCTGTACTGTGCTGTACAGTTCTATGTTCTAATCAATATCACAAACAAATATTTCTGACCATTTCCACATTGCCATTCTGGGGATCTTGTGCTTTCTTTTAAAAAAATATTTTTATTAAAATCAGGTCATACATAACCACATACAAACAATCGTTCAAAAACAAAATAAACAAAGCACAATTCTTCTAATTTGAGATTTTTTTCCTGTATTTCCACTAAACCTTTCCCTCTCCCCTCGCCCCTTTTCCCACCTCCCCTACACCCCCCCCCCCCCAACCCCACCATTACCCTGGTAATGAACATCTGTAAATAGAGACAAGAACAGCTTTCATTTTTCCCAGAAACCCCCATCTAAGCCACAAAAGGCAAACTTAATTTTCTCAAGTTTAAGCAAATCCGCAATATCCCCCGACCATGTCAATACCTTTTGTGGATCTTCTGACTTCCATTCCAATAAAATTCGCCTCAGGTGATCGATGTGACAAAGACTACCATATTAGCTCATTTCCCTTCTATTAGTCCTGGTACTTCCGACACCCCAAAAATTGCTTCAAGGGGTCCCGGTAATATTTCCACCGCCACAATCTTAAATACCGAGACCCAGAACCCCACTAATCGTGGACATGACAAGAACATGTGGACCTGGTTAGCTGGTCCTCCTTTACACCTCTCACATTCATCTTCCATTTCTGTGGAGAATCTGCTCATTTGTTCCTGTGTCATTCGGGCCCTGTGTACTACCTTTAATTGTATCAATTTGATTTTCCTGGAGGTGGAAGAGGAGAAACGGCATTGACTGGAGGCTCCACTGAAGTTACGGGAAGTGATGTATGCAATTGGCGCAATGCAGTCAGGGAAGGCGCCAGACCCGGATGGATTCCAGATTGATTTTTATAAACGGTTTGCGACAGTATTGGTCCAACATCTCCTGAAGATGTTTTCTGATTCTTCGGCACGGGGTCAGTTACCGACCATGCTTACTCAGGCGTCTATTTCATTAATCCCCAAGAAAAAGACCCAGTGAAATGTGGATCGTACAGACTCATCTCCTTATTAAATACAGATGGAAAAATTCTGGCTAAGGTTGTAGCACGAGGGGCGTGTTCCGGATGTAGTGTTGGGAGATCAGACAGGTTTTGTGAAAGGGAGGCACTTGTCCAATAATATCAGATGCCTATTAAATGTTATTATGACATCTAAGGGTAGGATGCCAGAGGTTGAGGTGGCTATAACTATAAATTACCTTGTGCTTTCTACATTATAATAGTCATTACACTCCAAAAGTAATTAACTGAATGTAAATCATTTTAGGGAGTTGTGTTTTCTACATTTTAACAGTGATTACACTCCAAAAATACTTAACTGGATGTAAATTATTTTAGGATGTCCTGAGAGTTGTTATATAAATGTAATTCTTTTTATTTAATTCACTGAGATGCCAGATTTTGAAGAAATCACTACAAGTGCTTCAGTGAAACACTTGATGTGATTTATGTCATTGTGTTAATATATCTGGAAATCAGAACCTGTTTGGCAAACATTTTTTCATCAAGGAATTTCTATTAACATATATATTGAAAGGAAAAATTGATAACAGAAAAGGAATAGCAAATGCTAAAAAAAACACAGCTCAGCACACCCATTAAAACACTAAACATGTAATAAAATGTCTGAAGATTAAATAAGCAATCTAATAACGGAATTCCAGAGCTTCTTAGAAGTTCTTCCATTACATTTTCTTACCCTGCTATGAGGCACTAATGACATCTTCTGCTCTTCCTGCTCAGTTCACAAGCTTCTTTGACTGTCTTAACATCTGTCTTAGAGAAAATTTTAGAAGGCATTATTTAAGATGTTGCAGCAGGGCAGTTGATCAGGCAGAGCCAAAATGGTTTTTGCAATTTATATGAATGACTTTAGGAAGTGACTGAAAGTATGGTTGTTACATTTGCTGATGACACAAATATAGGTCGGAAAGTAAATTGTGAAGAGGATGTAAGGAGGCTACAAAAGGATATAGATAGGTTAAGTGAATGGGAAAACATCTGGCACATGGAGTATAATGTGGGAAAATGTGTAATTGTCCATTCTGGCAGGAATAATAAAATACAAGCTTATTATCTAAATAGTGAGAGATTGCAGAGTTCTGAGGTGCAGAGGTATCTGGGTGTCCTCGTGCATGAATCACAAAACGCAGGTATAGCAAGAAATTAGTGAAGCATAAGTGCCATTGAGAATCCATCAGCCCTCAAGGTGGACAGAACCGTCCAGTTGACCCTGCCCATGAGGAATGGGCGACCATTGAAACCTCCTGTCAGAAGCCCCAGTGATATAGAGATTAAGGGAGGGAACAACCAGCTGGGAGGCCAGAGGTGATACTGAAGGGGAGGGTCAAACAATTGAGATGGAAGGGCACCTAAGGTGTGAGTGAGTGGATGCCGCCGGATAACGTGTAGGACTGGTTGCTTCCAGGACAGGGAAGACAATAGATGAGGGAGACTAAAGTAAAGTAGCTGCCACACCAACCTGATGGTCTATCTCTATCTCGTTCATCCCAATCGAGATTGGTATGGAGCCAATAGAGCTGGCAATTGTGGGCAGCACGGTAGCACAGTGGTTAACATTGTCGCTTCACAGCTCCGGGGTCCCAGGTTTGATTCCCAGCTAGAGTCACTGTCTGTGCAGAGTCTGCACGTTCTCCTCGTGTCTGCATGGGCTTCCTCCGTGAGCTCCGGTTTCATCCCACAGTGGAAGACCATGAGGGATTGGAAGAAGAGGTCAGAGAGGGGCCAGAGGCTGGCGGACAGGCAAGGGCGAGGGTTCACATGGGCAGAAGGACGAGGGCTGCCTTCATCGCTTCTAACTTCACACTATAGGAACACCATGTTGTCCAACAATTCAAGAAGCACCCCCCCACCATACTCTTCCCCAGACCCAAGACCGTGCCTATTCCCCCATGATCACCGAAGAAGAGTCGCAGTAAACCTTAGTCATCAGGGTGATAGGCCTAGGGAGTCCTTGTGCCTGCTGATCAGAAAATGCAGAAGGATGATGACTCGCAGTGAGGAACATTCTGCGATGCACATCAGCTATTGCTTATGTCTGACCCCTGTCTGTCTGTTGCCAGCACGCTGACTCCCCAGCTCGTGTGCACGTGAGGTTCGGCCCTAGATCCCTATATCACATAACACTAGAAGGGGATTAGGGATGAGGGTCTGATTAATGCCTGAGTCCTTTCAGGAATTATATTATTTTCACTTTGAGTGAGCCTAACTGGTTGTCTGACTTTGAGGGTCTGTGAGAAGAGCTGTTTCCAGATTGGATGAAGTGCATTTGTGGCATTCAATAAAGACTCCCAGCTATCTGCTAACTTCACCTGTGCCCATTCTGTGCACCTACAATCCCATAGTATTGCAAGCCCTCCCACTACATCTACGTTTATTCCCAGGACGCACATCAGAAGTGGAGGCAACCTGCTGCCTTCAACGCCCTATTGCCTGATGCCCTTGACCGGTGTCCTCTGGAGAGCTGGGGCCTGGAGGGCCCTGGCCTACTCTTGGGTGGCACCGGTGTTGCTGCATAACACTGTTCAGCCTGTTGCCTCAGAGGTGCGGCGGTATCAGGAGGTGGGGCGGATTCAGATTGGCTGGTCACTCCCAGGCTCTCCTGGGTGGAAGGGTCTGGGAACTGCTCCAGAGGTTCCTCCTCCCTCCGGGTGGTCGTGGGCCCATGCGTTACTACATGGGACAGAGGGGCAGCTGGAGTGAGCCTCAGAAGACTGAACGTCGTACAGCGCTGCCAGTTCTGGACCATGGTATTGAAGCCCTAAGCCGTGGTCCTCAATGATTGAGCCATGCTTTGGGGTTCAGCAGTCGTGGATCTGACGTCTTGCCCCAAGCTTTCCACTGCAGTCGCCACCATTGCAGTGTTCACCTGGGTGCCACGCATCGCCGGCAATATCTCCTGCGACAGGAAGCTATGGGACTCCTCCATTTGGCCTCACAATGGCAGGAATGTCACTGACAACCCCTCCAGGTACTGCCGGCCCTGCCTTTGCATCTCAAGCAGCTGAGGGATGAATGTCTCCAGAGGCACTGCACCTGGTTAGGGCACAGCTGTGTCCTGGGATCAGCAGAACTCTGACTGTCTGATCCCTCGGACCTTCCTGCCTCCACTTGATGTGCATCAGAATCAGTCAGAAAGTGACCTGGAACCAGCCTGCTATGTCCGCCCAACAAACTCTCTGTGGCGGTCGGTGGTGCGTGTGATAGTTGTGATGTTTCATCCATGTTCTCCGAGATCTACTCCAAGGTACATTTAGAGGTGGGCTGTGGGGCACTGCTGGTCCACAGGCCAGGCTCTTCGGTTGATGTTCCTGCAAGGCAAGGGACATGGATTTAGGACATGGCCTGGTCAAGGGTTCGGACAACACAGCACTCACTTGAGACTAATCATCTGGATGAAGGTGTAGTGGCTCCTCACTTTTCTCTCAGAAGCCCACCTTGCTCTCAGCACGAGCCCGTTCCTACTCTTCCCCTGTGAGCTCCATGGCCCTCTACTTGAATGGAGTCAGGATCCTCAGCTCAGGCATTTCACCTCTTATTTTCTTTCTTGGCGGCTTTGGGCTATCTTCTCCTGCAGGGACACAAAAGGGGATAATGTGAGCTGGACGCTTGGTGGGACAGAGGTCAATGACAACTGGCATATGTGGGCACTGCACCTAAGCAGGAAGGGGTTCTGATGAGGAGTGCCAGGAGGATTTGAAGATGGTGCTCGGAGTTCGTGTGCTGGGTATCTGTGAGGTGGCAGCTTTTGTGTTCCGGGTGACATTCCAGGGGTGATAGAAGGGGAGAAGGCCAAGAAGAGACAGGGGGCACTAAGCCATTCATCTTCTTCCGACACTGCACTCCCGCCCTCTTGGTCAGGCTGCTGGCACTGACCAGTGCTGCCGCCGTTTCCCAGGCGGGATTTGAGACCTTACTGAAGGGTCTCCTGCAAGTCTGAGGGTAGATAGTTGCCTTTCTCTCCTCCACAGCACCCAACATTCATGTGAGGGCCCCATTGGTGATTTATGCAACTAGCTTCTTGGTTGTCACCATCCTTGCTTGACTGTGAGCAAGTGCTGTGGAACCGTTTAAATACAGAACCTCTTTGATTGAAGTGCTCAAATGACCCTCAGGGCGGGTGAATCAGATCACCTCAGATGTGGCATTTTTCACATGGGGGGAAAAGAAAAGTGTTCAAAATGTCTCAAGGTTGCAATTTGGATCATCCTGTCGGGGCCAACTGGAATCGCACCTATTTTCTCATCGACAACAACTCTTTCCCACTTTTAGGGGAATTCTGCCCTTGGTGTCAAATTTAATTTGAGAATGCTCTAGTTAGGCACCTTTAGACATTTTACTATGTTAAAGGTATGTATAAATGCAAGTTATTATTGTTTATTTGGCCACTCAAACCTCTAAAAACAAATATAAACTGAGTCATCTGAAGACAAGTAGTAATTTGAATGAAGAACAATGGAATAAATGGCGGACCTACTTTAAATTATATACAGTCTCAAAGAGGAATTTTGGAGTTGTCTGTTGATTTAATTGGTATAATTGATTGGATCAATACCCTATGGAATTAACTATTTTGCAGGTAATTTTTTCTGATATCTGAGAGGCAGTTTGTACAATTTACCCAACTGATTATTTAAGTCTATTTGTGTTTTGGTTGCTAATACACCTCTGAAAAACATTGAAAAGTACCCCAAAGATGTGCAGGGGAAGTTCAATCATCCCCCCCCCCCCATCCCCATCTTTTCCGCCTCCCCCCCCAAAAAAATCCTACCACTCACCTTATACACTCACCTTGTAAAAGACCTTTAGACTTACCTGGTTTACTGCAGCAGGTGCCGTAATAAGAGGGCATGGCTTGCTTACCTTCAGCTCGTCAGTCCTTGATGCTAGGCCCCAGAATGCATTGCACTCCCAGATCTCACCTGGCCTGAGTTGGAAGGGTCGCCTGAATCTCTAGTGCAGAGTGACAATCTGACTCAATTAGCACTCAACCAAAGGTTATGGCCCACAGCCTCCCTTAAAGGCTTAAGCAGTGTATAAAATAAAAAATGAAAGTTTCTCTCTTCTCCGATGCTGTGCCTACTATTTCTATTTTATTTCAGATTTGAAGCATCTGCAATATTTTGATTTTATTCTTGAATGATGGAAAGTTATGAGTGTTTTCTCACAGTGGCAGAAAAGACAGATTATTTGCACCCCCATGTTGCCATTTGAATCAAATTATTCTCATTCAATGGGCCGAAGAGCAAGACTTAAATGAGGCTTGCTGAGTTCAACAATTAATTTCATTCACAAAACCTTTGACCTGAGAACATGCTGGTTTTTCATTCAGTTCAAGATGAGAATAGTTGATTTCTTCAGAGTTTTAAAATTAATTACTTTGAATAATCCAAGTGATAGATGAGCCCATTAACACAGCTCGTAGGAACACTGCAGCAACTATGAATAATTTCTGATGGCGAGCAGGATTTTCTTACAAATTACTATTGAAAACCTTTGAGGAGCTGCATGCTTTAGAAGAGGCAGATAGAATATTGTGGCCGAGGCCATTAAAGAACTAGTTGTACTTTACAACTCAATTGTTTCTTGGTCAAGACTAAACTTGTTCTGAAGTGACTACACTATCGGGTGAATTTTAATCTGGGAAATTGGACTACTGCCATCCCACACATGTGTAAAATCCAGCATCATAATATCAGGTCACAAAGCTGTTTCAAAACACTAGCCAGCACGGAGGATGGGTCGGTCCCAAAATTGGCAGACTGCCCGCCATTTTTCAAAAATAAGTTAACAAGTTGTTCAGCTTGTTAACAAGGCTATTGGCCACAATTTTATGTTGCCCATGCCATAATAGACCATAAGACCTAGGAGCAGAATTAGGCCACTCGGCCCATCGAGTCTGCTCCGCCATTCAATCATGGCTGATATTTTTCTCATCCCCAGTTTCCTGCCTTCTCCCCATAACCCCTGATCCTGTTATTGATCAAAAACCTATTTATCTCTGTCTAAAAGACACTCAGTGATTTGGCCTCCCCAGTCTTCTGCGGCAAAGAGTTCCACAGATTCACCATTCTCCGGCTGAAGAAATTCCTCCTCATCTCTGTTTTAAAGGATCGTCCCTTTAGTCTGAGATTGTGTCCTCTGCTTCTAGTTTTTCCTACAAGTGGAAACATCCTCTCCACGTTCACTCTATCCAGGCCTCGCAGTATCCTGTAAGTTTCAATAAGATCCCTCCTCATCCTTCTCAACTCCAATGAGCACAGACCCAGAGTCCTCAACCGTTCCTCATACTACAAGCTATTCATTCCAGAGATCATTCTTGTGAACCTCCTCTGGACCTTTTCCAATGCCAACATATCCTTCCTTAGATACGGGGCCCAAAACTGCTCACAATACTCCAAATGGGGTCTGACTAGAGCCTTATATAACCTCAGAAGTACATCCATGGTCTTGTATTCTAGCCCTCTTGACATGAATGCTAATATTGTGAAGGGAACCAGCTATTTCTGATAGGTAATAGTGTCATTGATTTAGCCATTTTTAATGTAAATACTAAAGCCCAGTTTGAAATTCATTTTAAAATGGATTTTATCATAAGACTTCAAGCATAACCTTAGATTACAAAAACACACAACTTGCAGTAACAAAAAGCACAGAATTTGAAATATCCACAGGCTAGCTAGAAACAAATGCAACATTTCTACTGAAAAGTTAAATTGACATTATAAACTGTCCATTGTTCTAATGAACAGAACTGCAGAAGTTCAAATTAGTTTCATTAAAAGTATTAAACAGTACCACAATATGATCAAGGTCAAAATAAGCACCATTACAACATGAATCCACCATTGTTCAAAATATGAATAGTATCGCAGTCAGCAGAAAAAACAGTACAAACCAGAGCTGATTAAAAGTGTAGATCACATTCCAAAACACAACAAACATCTAAAAATGCAACATATCCACAGCTACATTGCATATTGATGATTGACAACTAACCATCCAACCAAATGTATTTGAGACTCATCCAAGCCGATCAGCACATTACAGGGGTAGGGACAGATGGAATCAGACTGATAACATTTTCCTTAAACGCAGAGGTCTGAGCAGCCATTTTCCATCCAGGATCACTCTATACCTTTTACCTAACTACTCGCTATCCTTATTTCATATTTTCATATTTCCACTCTAACTCTTAAAGACTGCGCAAGCTGTTTTTGCTTTGAGCAAGGAACCATTACTGTATTTTGAAAGTTAAATCTGTTTGTAAACTACTAAGTCGATTATATCTTTTAAAGTCTTATGCTGGCAGGGGCTTTATTGAGAACATTTGATTTGTAACCACAAGAAGATCTCAAACTCTCAATTATAATCAATAGACACAATAAAAGATTTAATTTCGCATCCGAGACGTATAGCTTAAATTTCTACTGAGTTCAAAGTGTATACGAGACTACACTTAAACTGCATGGTAGACTTCAACACATTGCATTTGCCTTCCTAACTGCCGACTGAACCTGCACGTTAACCTCAAGAGAATCGTGAACAAGGATTCCCAAGTCCCTTTGTACTTCTGATTTCCTAAGCATTTTACCATTTAGAAAATAGTATATGCCTCCATTTTTCCTTCCAAAGTGCATAACCTCACACTTTTGCACATTGTAATCCATTTGCTATTTATTTGCCCACTCTCCTAGCCTGTCCAAGTCCTTCTGCAGCCCGTCTGCTTCCTAAATACAACCTGACCCTCTACAGATCGTTGTATCATATGTAAACTTAGCAACAGTGCCTTACACTGGGCTAAATCGCTGGCTTTTAAGGCAGGCCAGCAGCACGGTTCAATTCCCGTACCAGCCTCCCCGAACAGACGCCGGAATGTGGCGACTAAGAGCTTTTCACAGTAACTTCATTGAAGCCTACTTGTGACAATAAGCGATTTTCATTTTTTCATTCATTCATTAAGTTCCTTCGTCCAGATCATCAATGTAAATTGTGAAAAGTTGTGGTCCCAGCACCAACCTCTGAGGGACACTATTAGTCACCGGCTGCCATCCTGAAAAAGACCCCTTTATCCCCACTCTCTGCCTTCTGCCAGTCAGCCAATCCTCTATCCATGCCAGGATCGTACCCTTAACACCATGGACTCTTAACCTATTTAACAGTCTCCTATACAGCATCTTGTCAAAGGCCTTCTGGAAATCTAAATAAATCACATCCACTGGTTCTCCTTTGTCTAACTTCTTTGTTACCTCCTCAAAGAACTCTTAACAGATTTGTCAGACATGACCTCCCCTTGACGAACCCGTGCTGACTCAGTTCTATTTTATTATGCACTTCCAAGTACTCTGCGATCTCATCTCCAATAATGGACTCTAAAATCTTACCAGTGACCGAAGTCAGGCTAACCGGCCTATAATTTCCCATCTTCTGCCTCCCTCCCTTCTTAAACAGGGGTGTTACATTAGCCACTTTCCAATCCTCTGGGACCCCCTTCCTGCCTCCAGTGATTCCTGAAAGATCACCAACAATGCCTCCACAATCTCCTCAGCTATTTCTTTTAGAACCCTGGGGTGTAGTCCATTGGGTCCAGGTGATTTATCCACCTTCAGACCTTTCAGTTTCTCCAGAACCTTCTCTTTAGTGATGGCCACTGAACTCACCTCTGTCCCCTGATTTTCCTGGAGCTCTGGCATCCCACTGGTGTCTTCCACCGTGAAGACTGATGCAAGGTATCTATTCAGTTCCACTGCCATTTCTTTGTTTCTATTATTACTTTTCCAGCCACGTTTCCCAGTGATCCAATGTCTATTTTTGCATCTCTCTTACGATATATTGAAAAAAACTCTTCCTATCTTCTTTTATATTAATAGCTAGCTTGCACTCATATTTCACCTTCTCTCCCCTTATTGCTTTTTTTGTTGTCCTCTGCTTGCATTTAGAGGCTTCCCCAATCCTCTGGCTTCTCACTAATCCTTGTCACTTTGTATGCTTTTTCTTTTTCTTTTATGCTGTCCTTGTCATCCCTCGTCAACCATGGATGCCTTGTCCTCTCCTTAGCATGTTTCCTCCTCCTTGGGATGAATTTCTGTTGATCCTCCCGAATAACCCCCCAAAACACCTGCCATTGCTGTTCCACTGTCTTCCCTGCTAGGCTCCTTTTCCAATCAACTCTGACCAGCTCCTCCCTCATGTCTTTGTAGTTACCCTTATTTCATTGTAATACCGTTACATCTGATTGCAGCTTCTCCCTCTCAAACTGCAGGGTAAATTTTATCATATTGTGGTCACTGCTCCCTTCACCTTAAGTTCCCTCATCAAGTCTGCCTCATTACACATCACTAAATCCAGAATGCCTGTTCCCTAGTCGGCTCTGTCACAAACTGCTCCAAAAAAACATCTCTTAGACATTCCACAAATTCCTTTTCTTGGAATCCACTACCAGCCTGATTTTTCCAGTCCACCTGCATATTGAAGTCCCCCATGATTATTGCGATATTGCCTTTTTTACATGCCTTTTCTATCTCCTGAATTTTTTTTCTGCCCCACATCCTGACTACTGCTAGGGGGTCTGTACATAACTCCCATCAGGGTCTTTTTACCTTTGCGATTCCTCAACTTTCCCCTCAGAGATTCTATGCCTTCTGATCCTATATCGCTCCTTGCTATCAAGGGAGGCAAGGGATGGCATGTGGGGGGTGTATCTAAGGTAAATGGATAGCATTTGGGTAGTTCTGGGGGTTGGAAGTTGGGGTGGGTGTGGGTTTGGAGCTCATGATTGCACTGTGCTGAGGCGTGTGGGGGGGTTCTTTCGTCGCAGGCCCCAAGGAGCACCGGCAATTGGGAGTGTCAACGTAATTGTCAAGGGCAGGTAGCTATGTATTTATTTCTTGTAATTCCGACAGGCTATCTCTCTCCAACACGATTGCAAGTTATGGCCCACAGTCTTTAAATCATACAGGTCTCTCAGTAGAACACGTGATGATGTTTTTACCTTTTGTAATGAGGTCTTATGGTGCATCTGGGGTTTGGAATGTAAATAGTATAATTGACACCTCAGGCTTCCTGTAGTCATGTAGCCATTCCATGTGCCTGCCTCTGGAGGCAGACACTTTGAGATCAGTTCGATGAAAACACACACTAATGAAGACTGTTGTCCTTATACTTGCAACATAGTGTCAGAGAGTGGAAAAATTAGGGGGTTGGATTCTCTGTTCTGGAGACTAAGTCCCCACGCCGGCGTGAAAACAGTGGCGTTTCACGACGGAAGAATCGGCAGCTGGAGTGGCATGGGTCGTTCCAGTGCCGTGCTGGCCTCCCATAGGACTCGGAATAGCTGCTCCTGGGGGCCTGTTGACGCCGTCGTGTTTTATAACGCGTCAACACTTAGCCTCAGGATCAGATAATCCTGCCCTAAGTTCCCAGAAACACAGAAAGAGTTCAAAATTTGCAAACAGCTACTGAGAATAACAAAGGAAAACAGACAAAGCAAGAAACTAAAGAAAAACACATACAGGCTACAAGTGAAATTACTGACTGTAGGCAAAAGGGCAGACAAAAAGCACACACAGGCTGCAAGTCAGACTAATTCATCTTCTCCGTATGGGTCTTGTGCCATCATAGAATAGAATATCGTAGAATCCCTACAGTGCCGAAGGAGGCCATTCGGCCCATTGAGCCTGCACTGACTTTCTGAAAGAGCGCCCCACCCAGGCCCACTCCCTTACCCTATCCCCAGAACCCCACCTAATCTTTGGACACGAAGGGGCTCTGAACATCTTTGGACTGTGGGAGGAAATCGGGGCACCTTGAGGAAACCCACGCAGACACAAGGAGATTGTGAAAACTCCACATGGCCAAACACAAAACGCATTAGTAAACGAGCCAAAGCTACTAAAGAACTCATTTTACTTTACAACTTAATTGTTTCCAGGGCAAGGCCAAACTTGTCCTATAATGACTACGCTATGGTGTGAACATAAGTAACATAAATAATTAGCATTAATCCAAAATCACATATGAAAATCATCAATGTGAACTGTTAAGAACACAATTGATGGTAAACGCTGGGTTATTCCAAAACCTAGAAAAAAAACTTGAAGCAACTGCCTTCAACTGTATTTTGCAATTTGATATAATGTGAGGAAAGGGTTGAAGTCCTGAGAATGATGTCCAAACATTTTGTGATAATTTTAAATGAAATAAATGTTTATTAAGCAACAATAAAATAAATGAGAAGTACTCTTAACTAAGACAGTGACTACATACAGTGGAGGCGATTTTGAGCACGTGCTAGTCGTCTGCAGGATCAGGGGTGTAGGCGGAAAATTCCGTGAGAATCAGGAAATGCCGGACAGATGGTGTTTCCCGATATTCCCTGCCCCTTGCCGGCAAAGTCACGAGGTTCATGCCTACAAATGGTGTGAAACTCATTTTAATATATTTACATCAATTTGAATCTTATTAGCGGGCCCCACATCACATGGTCACCCCTCACTAAATAGTCATACCTTGTCGACAAGAAGTCACGTCGGAGAGGTTTACAATAGGTTTGGCCAGACGTAAGGCAGTCGAGGAGACGTCTTGGGGTTGCAGAGGTAGGTATAGCCCCTGGGGGTGGGGGCAGAGAGAGATACCTGCCTGGGCAAACCCTAACACTGCCGTGGCACAGTTTTGCGCTGCCAGGTTGGCACTGAGGTACCAACCTGGAAGTTCCAACCTGGCAGTGCCAACCTGCGACAGTGGGCAGTGTTGGGGCGTGTCCTAGTGGGAGCCCCATTGGGGGGGACCTATGCCTTTGTGGTGTTGGTGGGGGCTGGAATGCTGTTAAAGATTGTTGGGGGGTGGGTGGGGGTGGCGTATGCCCGCAAGGATTGTCGGGGGGTAGTATGCCGGTGAGGATTCTGGTATGCACTGGCACATGGAGCAGCACCCCGAAGCTGTTCACTATCCCTTGCCATGTGACAGAATCCCACTTTCGGGTTGCCATTTTGAGCAGGTGACCCGACAGCGAGGTACGGTGGCTGGCCCCCCTCCCCCCAACAATACAAATCCTGTCCCCTCTACTGACAAGTAAGGGAAACCCCACCCAATGCCTGAATTGCTGGGTCACCACTCCCCCAGAGTAAGCTTGCTTAAGGGTGACCCGGCAGAAAAAACAACAGAGCCTATACTTTCTCAGGAAACTGAGGAAATTCGGCATGTTCACATTGACTCTTACCAATTTTTATAGGTGCACCATAGAAAGCATCCTATCTGGCTGCATCACAGTCTGGTATGGCAACTGCTCGGCCCAAGACTGGAACAAACTACAGAGAGTCATGAACACAGCCCAATCCGTCACCCGAACCTGCCTCCCATCCATTGACTCGATCTACACCTCCCACTGCCTGGGGAAAGCGGGCAGCATAATCAAAGACCCCCCCCACCCAGCTTACTCACTCTTCCAACTTCTTCCATCGGGGAGGAGATACAAAAGTCTGAGAACACACACGAACAGACTCAAAAACAGCTTCTTCCCCGCTGTTACTAGACTCCTGAAAGACCCTCTTATGGACTGATCTGATCTCTTCACACATCTTCTCGACCGAGTAGTACTACACTCCTGTATGCTTCACCCAATGCCTGTTTCTATATATTTACATTGTGTATTTTATGTTTGCCCTGTTATGTATTTTCTTTTTTATGTACAGAATGATCTGTCTGAGCTGCATGCAGAACAATACTTTTCACTGTACCTCGGTACAGATCCAATCCAATCCTCCCACCGACTGCCCCCCAACCAGACAGACACCCGTGCCAGACCCCCCGTCAGAAATCCCCTGCCAGACCCCATTTCATCTCCGCCGCATCGGGAACTCCGCTACCAGCAACTCCGCTATCGGAGAATCCACCCCTTGTTTTACCTCAAAGGTCTTCTTGCTGGCACTGCCATCTGCTGTTGCAGTTTGCGGACTCTGTCAGAGTGTGCAAAAAGCTGTACTTAAGATATTTGGCTGCTTTTCAGCCATTTCATTTTTCTGCACTATACTCTTTGGCATATGCAATTAATTTCACTGAAATGGTCGGCAGCCATCTTGTGGTTTATTTGAATATTGTCTCCCTCGCTCTGGGGTCTTCTGTCTCCTCCTCTCTGAGGTTTTCTGTCACCTTTGTCGTGTTATGCTTCTTCGTGTAGCATAAGCTGCTTCCTTGATGTATGCTTTGACAAAGGAAGGTCCAGACTTTGTAATGAGTTCAATATGTTTATTGAACTATTAACACAGTTCTTAAATGAGTTCAATCCTCCTGCTAATCTAACTGTAGTAAGTCAGTCTAACTAAACCAGTCTGCTCTAAGCCACTTGCTGGGTGTGTGATGCACAATCAATTACTCTCAAGACGAAGTGATTCATAACTAAAGGCTTTAATCTGCTAGAACTCTTCCCCAGCAGCTTTGATACAGAAAGTGAAGACTGCTGGGACGGCACCGGTTCTTATACTCCGCCTCTCAGTGCGGAGCTGTGTACATCAGCCAATGGTAGACTCTTGGGTCTAACCAATGGTCATACACCTCTCAGGTACCGCAATACCTGGTATTACCACATTCACCCCCTTTTAAAAAAGAGCCCGGCGGGGTGATGGCCAGTGTTAATAATCGCCTTCCGTATGGTATGACCAGGTATGGAGGTAGCGTGATGTTGAGGGTATTAACAAAGTGTTCATAGTGCAGCAATCAGTCGATCGGGTGGCCTCGTCATCCTTCTGGAGCGTCTGGTCTTTGGCGGTGATTCTGATGGAGGCCCCGGCGGTTGCGACTCCAGGAGCGTGATGTCGTCCTCCCAGGCAGCTTCGTCACCCCTCGGCGGCGCTCTTGGGGCAAAAGGTGGACAGGGGGGAAGGCACCTGTAGGGGGCGGCGGTGTGTGTTCGGGCCTAGGCAGGAGCGGCGGGAGTACTGACCCTCCAGTTAGGTGTGGGGAGGGTGGGGGTGGGGGCAATGGTTCGGGTGCGCGTGGGTTTCTGGCAGGCGCCAGGTCCCAAAGGGAGACCGTGTCTTGGCGGCTGTCAGGGAACGCTACGTAGGCGTACTGGGGGTTGGTGAGCAGCAGGTGGACCCTCTCGACCAACGGGACCGACTTGTGCGCCCACACATGTTTACGAAACAGGATGGGTCCGGGTGTCGCTTGCCAGGTTGGGAGCGAGGTCCCGGAGGAGGACTTCCTGGGGAAAACGAGGAGACGTTCATGAGGCGTCTGATTCATGGTTGTACAGAGCAGTGACCGGATGGAGTGGAGGGCCAACGGGAGGACTTCCTGCCAGTGGGAGACTGGGAGATTCCTGGACCGTAGGCCAGCAGGATGGCCTTCCAGACCGTTCCGTTCTCCCTCTCTACCTGCCCGTTTCCCCGGGGTTTGTAACTTGTCGTCCTGCTCTAGGCGATGCCCTTGCTGAGCAGGAATTGACGCAGTTCGTCACTCATAAAGGAGGACCCCCTATCACTGTGAATGTATGCGGAGAAACCGAACAGTTTAAAGATACCCTGGAGGGCCTTGATGACGGTGGTTGTGGTCATGTCTGGGCAGGGGATGGCGAATGGGAGTACTCGTCAATCACGTTAAGGAAGTACGTGTTGCGGTCGGTGGAGGGAGGAGGCCTTTGAAAACCATGCTGAGGTGTTCAAAGGGACGGGAAGCCTTTATCAGGTGCGGTACTCTGGCCGGTAGAAGTGCTGCTTGCACTCCGCGCAGATTTGGCAGTCCCTGGTGACGGTCCTGACCTCCTCGATGGAGTAGGGCAGGTTGCGGGTCTTCATAAAATGAAAAAAATGAGTGACCCCCGGGTGGCAGAGGTCCTCGTGGAGGGATCGGAGGCGGTCCACTTGTGTGATGGCACATGTACGGACAGGGCATCAGGAGGCTCGTTTAGCTTCCCGGGACAGTACAAGATCTCATAATTGTAGGTGGAGAGTTCGATCCTCCACCGCAAGACCTTGTCGTTCTTAATCTTGCCCCGCTGCGCATTATCGAACATGAAGGCAACCGACCGTTGGTCCGTGAGGAGAGTGAATCTCCTGACAGCCAGGTAATGCCTCCAGTGTCGCACAGCTTCTACTATGGCCTGGGCCTCCTTTCCGACCGAGGAGTGGCGAATTTCGGAAGCATGGAGGGTACGGGAGAAGAAAGTCACGGGCCTGCCCGCTTGATTGAGGGTGGCCGCCAGAGCTACGTCGGACGCGTCGCTCTCGACCTGGAAGGGGAGGGACTCGTCGATGGCGCGCATCGTGGCTTTTGCAATGTCTGCTTTGATGCGGCTGAAGGCCTGGCGGGCCTCCGTCGACAGGGGGAGGTTGTGGACTGCATCAGGGGTCGGGCTTTGTCTGTGTAGTTGGTGACCCACTGTGCGTAATAGCTGAAGAACCCGAGGCAGCGCTTTAGGGCCTTGGGGCAGTGAGGGAGGGGGAACTCCATGAGGGGGCGCATGCGCTCAGGGTCGGGGCCTATTAGTCCACTTCGCACTACGTAGCCTAGAATGGCTAGACGGTCGGTGCGAAACACGCATTTATCCTTATTGTATGTCAGGTTAAGGATCTTTGCGGTCTGGAGAAATTTGCGGAGGTTGGTGTCGTGGTCCTGCTGGTCATGGCCGCAGATGGTGACATTATCCAGATACGGAAACATTGCGCGTAAACCGTACCGGTCAACCATTCGGTCCATCTCTCGTTGGAAGACCGAGACCCCGTTCGTGACACCGAAGGGAACCCTTAAAAAGTGATAGAGCCGCCCATCTGCTTCGAAGGCAGCGTACTGGCGGTCACCATTACGGAGGGGTAGCTGGTGGTAGGCAGACTTGAGATCCACCGTGGAGAAAACCTTGTATTGCGCGATCCTGTTCACTAGGTCGGCTATACGGGGGAGAGGGTATGCATCCAGCTGCGTAAACCTGTTGATGGTCTGACTGTAGTCAATGACCATTCTATGTTTCTCCCCGGTCTTCACCACCACTACCTGAGCTCTCCAGGGACTGTTGCTCGCTTTGATGACCCCTTCCCTCAGCAGCCTTTGGACCTCCGACCTGATAAAGGTCCTGTCCTGGGCACTGTACCGCCTGCTCCTGGTGGCGACGGGTTTGCAATCCGAGGTGAGGTTCGCAAACAGGGAAGGTGAGTCGACCTTAAGGGTCGCGAGGCCGCAGACAGTAAGGGGGGGTATAGGGCTGCCAAATTTAAAGGTCAGGCTTTGCAGGTTGCACTGGAAATCCAGCCCAAGAAGGGTGGCTGCGCAGAGGTGCGGCAGGACGTACAGGCGGAAATTGTGGAATTCCCTGCCTTGGACAGTGAGGTTCGCTAGGCTGAACCCCTTTATCTCCACCGAGTCTGACCCGGAGGCCAGGGAGATCCTTTGATTTACGGGATGTGTGACAAGAGAACAGCGCCTTACCGTGTCAGGGTGAACAAAGCTTTCCGTGCTCCCAGAGTCGATCAAGCACGATGTCTCGTGGCCGTTGATGGAGATCGTCGTTGTGGCTTTTGCAAGCGTCGGGGCCGACTCTGGTCCAGAGTCACCGAGGCCAGCTGAAGTAATTGAGAGTTCTGGTTGGGCAGCATGTAGTCGGCTGTGCTGGGGGCCTGGGGCCCCATCCAAGATGGCATCACCCACAGGTCGCACATGGTGTCCGGGGATGAAGAAGATGGCGGCGGCGAGGGACAAAATGGCGGCGCCCACCCATCCAACATGGTGTCCGGGGGGCAAAATGGCCGCGCCCGCGGGTCGCACATGGCCTTAGAATAGAGGGGTGGCGGTGAGCGCTGGGCGGTCGGGGCCTGAAAGGGGGGTTGCCGATAGTCGCTGGAGACCGCGGCCACGGCGCGGACCTGGCAGACCCCCACATAGTGGCCCTTCTTGCCGCAGCCTTTGCAGGTGGCGGTGCGGGCCGGGCAGCGTGGGCGGGGATGATTCGCCTGCCCGCAGAAGAAACAGCGGTGCCCGGCAGCGTTAGTGGGCCGTCTCGCCATGCAGGCTTGCGGGGTCAGGGGAAAGGTCTGAGGGGCTGCCGCTACGGGGTGCCACGCAGCCCAGGGGGCCGCCGCACGATCGGGAGCAAAGGACAGCGCATTTTTATAGGCAACGTCCATGGACCCTGCCAGGGCCCGTGCCTCTGTAAGTCCCAGAGTGTCCATTTCTAGGAGCCTTCGGCGGATATCGGTAGAGCATACCTGCCACGAAAGCATCCCTGATCAAAAGTTCCGTGTGCTCGCTCCCCGAAACTGGCGGGCAGCCACAGTTTCGGCCCAGCACCAGCAGCGCCCGGTAGAAGTCTTCCAACGTTTCCTCGAGGCTTTGCCTCCTAGTCGCCAGCAGGTGACGAGCGTAGACCTGGTTCACAGGGCGGACATAATGTCCTAGCAGCTCGATCGCGGCAGCATAATTCTCCGCCTCCTCGATAAGAGGGTAGATCCCAGGGCTGACCCGTGAGCATAGGAGATGCATCTTTTGTCCTTCCGTGGGGGTGTCGGCGGCTGTGTCGAGGTAGCCCTTAAAGCACGCCAGCCAATGTTTGAAAATAGCAGCAGAGTTGTCCGCGTGGGGGCTGAGCTGAAGGCACAGTTTGATACGGAGATCCATCCTTTCAACTGAAGTTGTAGCAGATTAAATTGATGTGCAATCAATTACTCTCAAGATGAAGTGATTCATAACTGAAGGCTTTAATCTGCTAGAACTCTTCCCCAGCAGCTTTGATACAGAAAGTGAAGGCTGCTGGGACGGCACCGGTTCTTATATTCCACCTCTCAGGGCGGAGCTATGTACATCAGCCAATGGTAGACTCCTGGGTCTAACCAATGGTCATCCACCTCTCAGGTACCGCAATACCTGGTATTACCACAGTGTGATGCTGCTGATCAACCCTGATATACTCTCTAGATGTCTGTGGAAAGAGACCGAGTGTGAGTCCCTCATGCCTTTTATAGTGAGATACCACTCCTGAGTGTCCTGCCTGCTCATTGGTATGTCCTGTTCTCTGTGTTCATTAGCTGCCTGTCTGTGCCTGTCTGTATATCATTATCTGCATGTCTGCATATTATGACATCTCCCCTTTTAAAAAATCTTTTGTTGGCACATGGGAACGTACTTACGTGTGGTGGCATATATTAACATATTTACAAGCGGTGGCATATGTGAACGTATTTACTATGTGAAGACAGCTGTCTAATGTGAGAAAACAGAACATCGTAAACAAAACAAATGTTCATAAGTCCAGTCTCTGGGGCTTGCGTCTGATCCTTGTCGACCGCCGGAGAGGTGGTGGTGGGGACGACGGCGCCTTGACAGGCAGGATGGAAGCCTGACTGGTGGCCTCGTAGTTCGAGGTATCAGGAGGTGGCAAAACAACGGACGGAAACGGAGAAGAAAGCCGTTGCGGGCAGGCAACTTTGCGTCGCACAACAGGACCATCAGCCATACGTACAACATACGAGCGGGGTGCAGCCTGTCGAACAACGACAGCTGGAGCAGACCAGCCACCATCCGGTATCTTGATCCTGACAGTGTCTGCCGGGGATAACATGGGCAATTCGGTGGCATGAGCATCATAGCCCGGCTTTTGCTGGTTTCGGAGCTGCTGCACCTTCTGCAGCACCGGGAGGTGATCCAAATTGGGCAAGTGTATGGCTGGAAGTGTCGTCCGCAGGTCCCTGTTCATCAGGAGTTGAGCCGGCGGCATGCCAGTGGACAGTGGGGTCGCCCTATATGCAAGCAGCGCGAGGTAGATGTCAGAAGCGGAATCCGCGGCCTTGCAGATGAGCTGTTTCACAATGTGCACCCCTTTTTCAATCTTCCCATTGGACTGCGGATAGTGTGGGCTGGAAGTGACATGTTTGAAATGGTATGACTCGGCAAACAGAGACCACTCGTGGCTGCTGAAGCATGGGCCATTGTCACTCATGACAGTGAGTGGGATACCATGCCTGGAGAATGTCTCCTTACAGGCCTTGATGACAGTCCGAGATGTGAGGTCTGAGAGCTTCACGACTTCAGCGTAATTAGAGAAATAGTCAATAATCAACACGTAATCACGACCATTCGCACGAAAGAGGTCGATGCCAACCTTGGACCACGGGGAGGTCTCGATTGGCTGGAAGCGTTGACAGGATACACAGTTGAGGACCATGTTCGAGATGTCCTGGCTAATACCGGGCCAGTGGACAGCCTGCCTCTCTCTGCGTCTGCACTTCTCGACACCCAGGTGTTCCAAATGGATTTGGCAGAGCACCAAGCTCTGGAGACTGAGTGGAATGACAATCCGGTCCAGCTTGAGGAGGATACCATCAATCACCGTCAGGTCGTCCTTTACATTTAAAATTGAGGGCACTGCCCTTTCTGCCAGCCATTGGCGAGGTGGTGCATGACACGCTGCAAGAGGGGGTCTTTGGCTGTCTCCTCGCGGATACGAACCACCTTCTCATCAGACACCGGGAGGGTGCTAGCACACAGCTGCACCTGTGATTCAATCTGCCGGATGCTTTCCAGCGGTTCACTAGGCAATGTGATGGAGCGGGACAATGCATCAGCGATGATGAGCTCCTTGCCAGGCGTGTACACTAAGTCGTACCTTCTGAGTTCGAGGAGGATGCGCTGCAACCGAGGCATCATGTCGTTCAGGTCCTTGTGGATACTGTGGACCAGAGGCCTATGACCCGTCTTGACAGTGAATGTTGGCAGGCTGTAGACACAGTCGTGAAACTTGAGAATGCCAGTGAGAAGACCCAGGCATTCCTTCTCTATTTGCGCATACCTTGTTTCGGTGGGCGTCATGGCCCTCGATGCGTAGGCTACCGGTGCCCAGGATGAAGTGTCATCGCGTTGAAGCAGCACCGCACTGATGCCATCCTGGCTCGCATCTGTCGAGATCTTCGTCTCCCTGTCTGGGTCGAAAAATGCCAAGACGGGTGCAGTGGTGAGCTTGGCTTTCAGCTCCAACCACTCTGCCTGATGTGCTGCCTTCCACTCAAAGGCAGTGGACTTTTTCACTTGATGTCGTAGAGCCATGGTGTGTGAAGCCAGGTTTGGGATGAACTTGCCCAGAAAATTGACCTTGCCCAGGAAGCGCAACACCGCCTTCTTGTCTTCAGGGACCTTCATGACTTTGATGGCCTTGACCTTGTCTGAGTCCGGGCGCACGCCCTGCTGAGAGATCTGGTCACCTAGGAACTTGAGTGTCGACATGCCAAAGCAACATTTGGACCTGTTCAGCTTCAGGCCATTGGCATGGACACGGCAGAATACCTGCTGGAGACGGGAAACATGCTCTTCAGGGGTCATGGACCATATGATGATGTCGTCCACGTACACACAAACCCCTTCAATGCCCTCCATCATCTGCTCCATGATGCGATGGAAGATCTCCGATGCCGAGACAATGCCAAACGGCATGTGATTATAGCAGTATCTGCTGGACTCATCCAGCTGGATTTGCCAAAATCCACGTGACGCATCTAACTTGGTGAAAAAACATGCGTGTGCCATCTCACTGGTGAGTTCTTCCTGCTTTGGGATGGGGTAGTGTTCACGCATTATATTCTTATTGAGATCCTTGGGATCAATGCAGATGCGCAGGTCTCCCGAAGGCTTTCTAACACATACCATCGAGTTGACCCAGTCAGTCGGTTTGGTTACCTTGGAAATGATGCCCTGTTGCTGAAGATCCTTGAGCTGTGCCTTCAGGCGCTCCCTCAGCGGAGCCGGGATCCGGCGTGGTGCGTGGACTGCTGGCTTGGCATCAGGTCGTAGCAGAATCTTGTATCGATATGGCAGCGTGCCCATCCCGTCGAGCACATCCGGATACTGAGCGAGGATGTCATCAAAGTCGGCCTGAAGAGCCACATTGGAGGATGTCGTTGTGTAAACCCGCTGCACAAGGTTCAACTGCTTGCAGGCATGCGCCAAGTAGGGATGCCCTGTCTGGCTTGACAATTTCAAAATGTAACCGTGCATGGGTGCTCCGGTTGGAGACGAGTAGATGGCAGGATCCCAGTGCCGTGATGGCATTTCGGTGTAGTCCAGGAGCCTGCAGGCTGCTGGAAGGATCTTGGGGGGCTTCTTGATGCATTTGAAATCTGCCTGCAAGAGGAGGTTGGCAGAAGCACCTGTGTCCAGCTTAAACTGGATGGAGCAGTGGTTGACCTGCATCACCGCACGCCATTCGTCCGCAGAATCCACAGCGAGGATGGATTGAGTTTGTGATGAGTTGGATGTGGCATATTCACACTTGGTAATGATGCCCACACAGTAGGCGGAGTCCAGGCATTCTTCCTCTGGATCCGTTGTGCTGCCAGGATCAGAGTCCTGTAATCATTGTTGCACACTCTGAACGCGCCGTCGTCGGAATTGGGAGCGCTGGCCCCTGCCCGGTGGTGCAGACTTGCACAAGGCTGCATAGTGTCCAGGCTGCCCGCAGTTTAAACATCGCCTGCCTCTTGCAGGGCAGTGTTTCTATAAGTGGGCGTTGCCGCAGTTCGAGCACATCATGACGTCGGCGTTCTGACGCTCCTCGCGCCGTCGCACATGCGCAAACGGACTTTCCTTCACTGTGCGCGTTTTTTGGATCTGCGCATGCGCGACTCCTTGCGCAAGGTGGCTGTCAATCAAAATTGCCGTTTGCTTCTGTTGCATCCCTACCTCTGCCTCGTGGTGAGTACAGGTGACAGTTTTACCAATTTCTGTTGTGTTTACCTCGCAGTAGTTTTCAAACTTGTCCAAGACTGTCTGGAAGTCTTTTTTGTCCTGCCCTTTGAAGTATTTGAAGGAGTTGCAGATCTCTGTTGCATGCTCACCCGCAATGGTGAGTAGAAGAGCTATCTTTTTAGCATCGGCCACGCCATTTAGGTCGGCTGCTTCCAGGTAAAGCTGAAATCTCTGCTTGAATGCACGCCAGTTGGCACTGAGATTGCCGTGCCTGAGCTGCTGAGGAACCGGAATATCAATCATCTTGCCTGGGTGCTGTTGCTGGTTGTCACGGATCTTGCTGAGTTGAACTAAATAGATTTAACAGGCACTACTGGTACCATGTTGTGTTATGCTTCTTCATGCAGCATAAGCTGCTTCCTTGAAGTATGCTTTGACAAAGGAAGGTCCAGACTTTGTAATGAGTTCAATATGTTTATTGAACTATTAACACAGTTCTTAAATGAGTTTGACTCTCCTGCTAATCTAACTGTAGTAACTCAGTCTAACTAAGCCACTCTGCTCTAAGCCACGTGCTGGGTGTGATGCTGCTGATCAACCCTGATGTACTCTCTAGATGTCTGTCTGTGGAAAGAGACCGAGTGTGAGTGCCTCGTGCCTTTTATAGTGAAATACCACCCCTGAGTGTCCTGCCTGCTCATTGGTCATGTCCTGTTCTCTGTGTTCATTAGCTGCCTGTCTGTGCCTGTCTGTATATCATTATCTGCATGTCTGCATATCATGACAACCTTCACACTGCCGTTTTTTGTTGCCATCTCTCTGAGGTCTCTTATTGCCTTTGGTGCTTTATTGGGCCTGCTTTTTAGGGATCTGCGCTCTCCACAACTTGGAATTTAAAATATCTGTCAAAGACTTTTAAAATTTCGCGAAATGTTGTATGTTGTTGAGTATTGATCTATCAGTTGGCTGTGGAGTACTTAACAAGCAAATGAGCCAAACACGAATAAAAATTTACCAACTTGTATTTCTTCTTATTTAATCCTGTCATTTTCCTGTAAACTAATGATCCATGACTCCCAATCTTCTGTCTGGTTTAGCCACTTCTCATTTTCTGCCCATAGCCATTTTTTCACCTTGTAGTTGCTGCTTTAAATGTTGTTACCCCTTTGAAGCTATCTATGCAGTAACCATTCTTTTCACTCATGCTGCCTGTTGCCTAATGGTATCTCTTTCGTTGATTTTCACATGCCTTTTCACGTGGACGATAAGGGAATAGTGTAGATGGGCTTTAGAGTAGTTTCACAGGTCGGCGCAACATCGAGGGCCGAAGGGCCTGTACTGCGCTGTAATGTTCTATGTTCTATTTTCGGGTTTGACAGGACCCCTATGATCATGGCTTTTATTTAAGAGTTTTAAGCTCTTAAAACCTTTTCATTTATAAAAAAAACTGCAGCATTTTATTCCTTTAAACTCTGCAGGTTTTCTCCTTTACAGTTTTTCTCTTGCTTTGCTTGTTTTTTTTTAAGCAATGCCCTGCACTCTGGGAGACTTGGCAGGCTCCCTCAGATTGCTGGCAGTTTTATTTCTTTAAAACTGCAGCAACTCACTTCTCCGAGCTGCAAAACCAATTTCAAGGTGATTCGTCTTCATTAAACGCTACATGTCTCTTTTATTTTAGTCTGCAGGTTTTTCTTTTTAACTTCCTTTTCAATTCAGAGCAGCACAGCCACCATGTGTTATAGTGCCACTGTTTCTGTTGGGCATTGTGATGACGGGTGCTTTCCTTTGACCTGGCTATGGCACTAGTTATGGTAAAGCACCTAGCGTCTCTGCATTGAATTTATCTCACATCCTGAATAAGGCATTCTTGTCTCATGATTGTCCACAATCCATCCAGAATCATGACGTTCTCCCTTGATGATGTGGCCCTTATCAACCCCCTCTCTCAATGGTAGCCCTTGTTCCCGATCTCCTCTCTTGATGGTAGCCATTGTTCCTGACCTCCTCCCTGGACGGTCGCCCTCGTCCCTAACCTCCTCCTTCGAAGATGCGGCTCTTTCCCGATCTCCTCCCTTGATGGTGTGGCTCTGGTTCCAGTTTGCCTGCCATTTTGTTTATAGCATTCCTTTCACAAGCTCACAACTCTGCTTTTCAGCTGCTGTGATGTACTTTAGAACTTTAGTACATCTGATACCCAATTTGCACTTAGTAAGATTCATAAACAGAAATTACCCCAGATTTGTAAGTGCTACAAGGCCCCTGAAAGCTTTGAAATGGAGTTTGCGGCACATACATCCACCTCTCATATAAAGTGTGCTGGATTCCATATTGGTTCAGGGTTAACCGGGGTTACGAGGGGCCTTGCTGACTGGACTGCCTGAAGACAGGCAGTCAGGAAGAGTATGGAAAAAGTAGAAGGCAGAAGAAATGACCAATTGCCACAAATGAGAGCCCACTGGAGGAAAAAAGCATAATTCAACCTCAGGCCAATGCTGTTCATCTGTGCCAGCTAAGGAAGGGACTGTGTGGGACTCTTTTTTTACCTTCTAATAAGAATCGGTAGTCCAGTTGGTGGGAGGTGTCAAAAATATGACTTTATTGCCAATTACTCACTGATATACACTTGAATAAGAACTGAATAAAAACTTTGAAATGCAATATCAAACAATATATTAAAAAGTCAAGCAAATGGCAAAAAGCATAATCACACAAAAGAAATTCCTAACACAAACAAACAGATAGATGATTCAAGAATTCAGGAACAGAGACCTCGACCACGAGGTCCTACTTTTAAGGGAATTCTTATCTCTGGTTTAACCCCTCATTTACTTTAATTGGCTTCAAATTCTCAGCTGAGACTTCCTGGTTTGTTCAAATGAATGTCTGTTACTTGGAAGATGATTTGTTAATCAAAATTGAACATTACTTAAGATTGACTGGTGCCTATCAAAATTAGCTTAGCGTCTGCGTACACAGTCTTAGGAAAAGTACTGGCTACGTTTCTCAGCTTTGCCAAGTTTCATAGCTTGGCAGAGACCTTATGAATTGATTAGTTGATTAGACAGAGAACAATATGTTCTCAGTGCTGAATACACTAGAATACAATGGTTAATTCATTATATGAGGCACTGACTGAGTCCCACACTCAAGACACTTTTAATATTTTTGTCTCTTGGGACCTGTGCAAAGACTCAGTGGACAAAGAACATGGGTGAGATTTGCCGACCCTCCACACCAGAATTGTGGGCGGTGAATAGCCGTTCACTCCGGAAATCCGACGATACGGCACTTCTGTGATTTTACGCGGACCCGCCAGTCGCTCGCACGTGGTTAACATGGCGCCGGTCGGGGGCCGTTGAAAGCGGCCCCCGCAGCGATTCTCCGCGCTCGACGGGCCGACTGCCCACCGAGTTCTGTCGACTCCCGCCGGCGTGGTTCACATGTGGTCCCACCCGGCGGGACCTCGGTGTTCTGGCAGCTGGGGCCGTCCTGGTGGGGGAGGGGGGGGGAGGGATCTGACTCCAGAGGGGAGACCCTCCACGGTGGCCAGGCCCGCGATCGGGGGCTATCGATCTGCGGGCAGACTCATTGTGGGGTCCCTATGTTCCTCCGCGCTGGGCCCCTGTAGGGCTCCGCCATGTTGCGCAGGGGCCGGCGCGGAGACAGCCATCGCGCGTACCCGGGCCGGCCGTGCAGGGCCGCCTTTCGGTGCCGGAGCTGCGCGTAGTTCTCTGGCACCGTGCTAGCCCCTGAACAGAGGTGCCCTGCTGGGCCAGGAGGCCCATTGACGCTGGAGTACACCATTCTGGTGTCTACACCGGAGTCAACAATTGGCCGGGATTTCGGAGAATTCCGGCCTAAAGCCCTTGCCCCATATATAAAATGTAATACACTTGGATTTCCAAAAGCGTTTGATAAGGTACTTTCTAAATTAAGAGCCCATGGTGTTGATGTAGTATATTAGCATGGATGATGGATTGGCTAACTGATAGAAGACAGAGAGTTGGGATTAGAGAAGCGTCCTTATGCTTACATTGCAAAAAGCTAGCAGGCATGTTCAGCAGGTAAGGCAGGGAAGACAAATGGAATGGTGGCCTTTATTTAAAAGGGAATGGTGTATGGAAATTGGTGGCAAAATTCTCCATTCCTGAGACTAAAGTATTGACACCGGGGTAGGATTCGTGGATTCCTCCGACAGCAAAACTGGACCGATTCAACGACTGTTAAGGGGCTAGCTCCCGCGCAACATGGAACACAATCGATTCCAATGAGAAACGGTGTGGGATTCGCTGGACTCGCGATTGACACTCAGGAGGCCAACAAGCTGCAGCCGCCTATTCACACTTCACTCCCCACACACACCATCCCAGCTAACGATGGCAGCGAGGACAGCGGCACCTCGATTTACAAACGCCGAGCTCGAGACCCTGCTAGACACCGTGGAGGAGAGGCAGGCGACCCTGTACCACACGGTGGGATGAAGGCTGCCAGCCACCGCTGTATGCCGGTACTTGGCGCAGGTGGCAGAGGCTGTCAGCACTGTCAGCAACACCGTCCAGGAGTGGCGGAAGAAACTGCACAACTCCTCAGAGCGGCCAAGGTGAGTAGGCAGCATTGTGTCCCTGATATCAACCCCCGTCCCACACATGCATAATCCCACCGCCGGCAGGAGCGTGGCCAAACCCCCACCTGCACCACATACCGGCACCCATACCGGCCGCCATGGCCGGGTGCCCTGGCCACTGAAGCTACCACCCCTGGCTGCATGCGTCGGACTGTCTAAGACTACGTTTTCAGTTCTCACCGTCACCCACCAGGAGAAGGCCACCCATAACCGCCGGAAATGGGAGATGGGTGGGGGGGAAGACTGCTGGACCTGCAACCCCTCACCTTGGCAGAGCAGCGGGCCCTAGATGTGGTCGGTGGGCCCGTGGAAAGGGCAATCTCCGGGGTGGAGGTCGGTCGAGGAGGTGAGACCCTGCTGGGTTACGGTTCCCTGTGACACGTGTGTCACCTTCCCCAACACCACCCTCACCCCCACATCCAGACCACCCCCACTTCACCACCATCCCTACTCCCATCTCCCAAACACACCCACCTCCTCAACCCACCCCCACTCCCTCCCCAGCCCGCGGTCTAATCATGCGTCTTGTCTTGTGTCTTGCGGGATCTGCTGGTGATGGGGGAGCCCTTCTGGTGTCCCCCGCATCCGCCCACATTTACAGCCGAAACCACAGTTGCAGGCCAGTGACGATGACACCAACATGGATGCGAGCCATAGACCGAGACACAGGAGAAACCAGAGCTCGGGTCCGGGGATAACACTAACTTTCCATCACAGCTGTCTCCAACACGCTCCACCATCCCAGAAACATTCACCTCGGTTGGGCACTTTAGTGAAGAGGCTCCTGGGACACTCCTGCTCACCACAAATGCTCCAATACTGCAGGTGGAGGTAGGACTCCCGAGGGGGCGGATGGTTGGAGGGCGGGCTGACCCCAGGAACTAGCTGCTGTCCACATGGGTTTTGGGCTTCTGGAATGGAAAGTCCCATCGATCGTGGAGATGCAGTCATAGAGTCAGGGACTACATGTGGGGTTGTCGACGAGCATCCACTACGATGGTGGAGGAGTCCAAACATGTACAGGAGCAGGAGGTGGTGTCGACCATGCGTGCCACCCAGGCCAATACCTCATGGATGGCGTCCATGGTGGAGTCCTTTGGCCGTGGTTTTTGGCTTCTAATCATGCATGTCCAAGGCCTTGAGAACTCTGTGCAGGCGGTGGCTGAGGCCCATGACAGGGCTGCCATCTCACAGAGCCACCTGGACATGGCAGCAGTTCTGTTGAGCATGGCCCAGTCACACCGGGCCATGGCTGAGACCGTCAGCAGCATTGCCCAGCCGTTGGCCGACATGACATTTATTATGGGCCAGGGTTTAGAGAACCCCAAAGTGTATCATGGAATTCACCTGACCCACAACTTTTAATAGATTGTGGTATGGGGAGCACACGGCCCACTCTACAGGTGCGGTACAGCAGAAATGGAAAAGTTTTTTTTTTAAAGCAAAACAATGTTTATTCTGCGGTGATATGCATCACTGTAAATACACAAGGGATTAATGTAAATACACTACGACTAAGTAAACACTAGAGGGAGCACCAGAGATGTCATGACATGCAGACATACAGCTAATGAACACATAGAATAGGACACGACCAATGGGCAGTCAAGACACCCAGAGGTGACACTACCACAAGGGGGCATTACACAACCCATATATAAGGACATGGCACACATGCTCTGTCTCTTTCCACAGGTGACACTCAGAGAGTAGGACAGGGGCAGATCAGAAGCATCACACCCACTGCGTGGCTTAGAGCAGACTGGTTAGTTAGACTGAGTTACTATTGCAAGATTAGCAGCAGAGTCAAACTCATAGAGAACTGTGCTAATGGTTCATTAAGTCACATTGAACTTACTTCAGAGTCTGGAATATCTTTTGGTCAAAGCTGCATCGAGTTGCAGCCTGTGTTATCCCAGAGTACATAACACAACATGGTGCCAGTAGTGCCTGTTGAATCTATATAGTTCAACTCAGCAAGATCCGTGACTACCAGCAACAGCACCCAGGCAAGATGATAGAGATTCCGGTTCCTCAGCAGCTCAGGTACCACGGCAATCTCAATGCCAAACTGGCATGCATGCAAGCAGAGATTTGAGATTTACATGGTAGCATCTGACCTAGATGGCGTGGCCGATGCTGAGAAGATAGATCTTCTACTCACCATTGCGGGTGAAAGTGCAACAGAAACCTTCAACTCCTTCAAGTACTCCAAAGGGCAGGACAAGAGCGACTTCCAGACAGTTCTGGACAGGTTTGAAAACTACTGCGAGGTGAACACAACAGAAATCGGTAAAACTGGCGCCTATACTCACCATGAGGCAAAGGTAGGCTTTCAACAGAAGCAAACAGCAATTTTGATTGGCAGCCATCTTGCGCAAGGAGCCGCACATGCGCAGTTCCCGAGAAGACGCGAACCGGCGAAAGTGTTTTGCACATGCGCAAGAAGCCGTGCATGTGCAGTTGCGAAAAGAGCGCACAGTGAAGGAAAAGCGATCTGTGCATGCGCAATCCATTCCTACGCTTTACATCACAACGTCATGACGTCAGAGGCCCCGGACCACGCCCACTTAAAGGGGAAATGTCCGAAAATGGTGAAAAAAAAATTTTAAGCCAGAAAACACAATTCTTTCACTGGAACGACAGCACAATGCCAGTAGCTGAAAGTAACCTCCGCAGAACCCTGCAACAAGCAGTTAGCACCGCCCTAAGAGATGATTTAGTCCTTGAAGACTATAACTCAGATGATGATTTCATCATTGGACGTGGCGACCTCAGTACCAAATCCGAACCGCAACGAGATGTGTTGTACATTGAAGCATCCGACACAGTCATGGACGAGTTCTTCAGATTTGAGGATCCTCAGCCCAGCATAGACGACATCCCGACGCATGAGTACAGGATTCTGCTGCGGCTTGATGCCAAGAGAACTCAGAAAGACTCCACAGCGAGACGACTGCACAACTCCGTTGAGAGCGCACAGATTGACTCCACAGCGAGACTTCTGCATGACTCCACACAGGGAACGATGCCAGACTCCACAGAGAGGGCGGTATAAGCCTCCACAGTGAGCTCATTGACAACTCCACGATGGAAGCAACGCAAGACTCCAGAGCGCAGTCCTTGCATGAACAAGACCATGAAGGTCTAGCAACCTTATCTGAGCAACCAGCAGCAGACGATGCAAGTCTGCCACGCTCTAGTGCACAGCAAGACGACTATGACAGTCTACCACACTCATATGAACAACAAAAAGACTGACAGTCTACCCAGATTATTTGAGCCACCAGAAGAAGACTCTGACAGTGTACCCAGCTCATCTAACAAACAGGAAGTCACTGAAGGTCTACCCACTGTATGTGCGACAAGTGACAAAGGCTTCACAATTCCCATACAAGATGTGCGACATCTCAGCGAGACTGACAGATCTGTACAGAGGCACTCGACAATCAAAGTGAGGCTACTTACTAGTGACTCCCGTGACACCACGTTAATTCAAACCTCATCGACCCAAGCCTCTCCACAAGAACCTAAAATGACTCCAGACGAGGAACATCAAGAAAGCAAAGGTGATTCAGGTGAACCAGAAAGGGCTCCAGACGGGGAGCATCGACAAGCCAAAGATGATTCAAGTGAACCGGACATGACTCCAGACGGGGAGCGCCGAGGAATCAGAGACGGCATGCTCAATGAAACAGCAGATGCCACAAAGGACACTGACACAAGTAACTTTGTGAAGGACTCGAATTCTCCACTCGGTGTGGTCATTGAGAGGCAAGAAACACAACAACAAGCCGTCAATAACAACAATGACAACAATAGAACAACATCTGGTACGACATGGTATAACTCTGCCCATGAAGGACAATGTTACTGCTCAGCTCAGAACAATAGCGAGAGTGCAAACATACCATGGCATGTCAACGCATCTTACCAATTCACGTTTGCTACACTACGGACAAGCAAACCAGCTTTCAGGAAAGATGTCATCAAGAATTGCTACCACAAGCATAAAAAAAAAAGAGTCCACCTCAGACAATGAAGTGATTTGACCATTTGAACACCTCCTGATGACTTCTTGGTTACGTAAACACCAGGACACTGACGGTGTTCACAAGGCAAAGACAACGTCAACATCAATACTTCCATGACAGCACAAGAAAGCCACTCGACCGTGTAAATTCATGAACTTTGGACTCATAACTATTATTTGGTATTGTATAATCCTCAACATACGGACCCAGGAAGTGCAGAAGATTGTAGCTTAGTCGGGCAGCATGGTTGGCACGGGCTTGGAGGGCCGAAGGGCCTGTTCCTGTGCTGTACATTTCTTTGTTCTTTGTTCAGCACACTAGGCTAAATCGCTGGCTTTTAAAGCAGACCAAGGCAGGCCAGCAGCAGGGTTCAAGTGGCGACTAGGGGCTTTCCACAGTAACTTCATTGAAACCTACTCGTGACAATAAGCGATTTTCATTTTTTTTCTTTGTCATCATAACTATTATTTGGTATTGTATAATCCTCAATGTCATCATAACTATTCTTTGATCTTGTATCGTCATCACAGTCATCATAACTTGTACATATCATCACTTATTTACCTGTTATTGGTCAATTTTTCTTTAACACTGTACACAAGGGGTTAATGTAAATACATTACGACTAAGTAAACACTAGAGGGAGCACCAGAGACGTCATGACATGCAGACATACAGCTAATGAACACATAGAATAGGACACGACCAATGGGCAGTCAAGACGCCCAGAGGTGACGCTACCACAAGGGGGCATTACACAACCCATATATAAGGACAGGGCACACATGCTCTGTCTCTTTCCACAGGCGACATACAGTGAACATCTTAGCAACCATCAATTCAAATACAACCCCCAAGAATACAACACTAAATAATGCTTACGCTGTCCTTTTAACATTCAGAAGACTTACAAAAAAACATAACCTTTAACAGAAGCACATCAGGTTAAAGTCATTACTGAGAACATTTATAATTCTGAATTCCCCAAATGATCAAGGGATAGTCTTTTCATGGCGCAGAGAACAGCAGTACACCTGTTTTGTCTGGCTTCAGCTCCAACACTGAAAATGAAACTAAAAAACATAGACACACCCAAGCTTTTCTCAAAGTGAAACTAAAAAACAGAGCCCGAGCTCAGCTCCACCCACGCTCTGACATCACTGCAGTAACATGAGCACCCATTTCTTAAAGGTACTCTCACTACAGATATTTATATGCATACCCATTGAAAACACCCATTTCTTAAAGGTACTCTCACATGACACCTTCCCCCAAGAAAAAAAATAAACCATCAACTTCAAGATGGTTTCATTTTTCACCTTTTCACTATCCTTTAAGAAATAAAGTTTCTCTCACAGTAAATAGACTTTTTGTTTAAAAAAAAACAACACACACAAACAGGTATAATAATATAGTTCATTTTTTTTTCATTCTTCCTCCAACTGGAATCCTTCTCGATTGACTGTCTCTTTGAACAAGAAGGTCTCTGCACGATCTATCCATTTCTCTATGCCTCGGCATTTCTCTTTAAAATCAGATACTTCAGTTCAATCTGATCTCAGAGTCCCTTGTAATTCTCCGACACAGGAGCGTTGGTCATCACAGCTTTCACATCCTGCCACATGTACTATTTTTAAATGAAATGGCTGTAACAATAAACTCCAGCGAAACAGCCTTGCATTGTTATTCCGGAATCGGTCCAAAAATGTCAACGGATTATGATCAGTATATATAATGATGTCAGACAGATTGCTGGTCACATAAATGTGAAAATGTTGCAAAGCTAGCAACAAACTCAACGTCTCCTTCTCAATCGTTGAATACTTTTTCTGGTGAGAATTCAATTTCTTTGAAAAATAACCAATAGGCCGCTCTAGCCCTTCATCGTCATCTTGTAGAAGCACCGCACCAACATCACTCGCATCAACATCCACTTTGCATGGTTTGGTATAATTTGGGATGGCTAACACAGGATCAGTGGTTAACACAGCCTTCAGGCCGTCACGGTGTACTTGCTCCCTCACGGTGTACTTGACTTTCTCGAGGTATAGAAATTCCATCAGGTCCACCAGCTGCACCGAGGTACTTGATGGAGATGGAGACATCCACCCTAGCAGTGCTCGCCTCCGGGCAATCAGCAAGACGAACGCTTAGGACATCAGCCCCTGCGCCTGCCTGCAACTTAGGTGGGTCTGATACCCCTATTTGGCCACTAAAGGACATGGCTCCAGCTCAATCTTCAGAATTGACGACAGAGTGCTAAAGCGGAAGACCCAAAACCCCACAAATTTGGTGTAGTGATCTGCACACCTGCATGTATACAAGGGGTTAATGTAAATATACTATAACTAAGTAATCACTAGAGGGAGCACTAGAGAGGTATAAAATAGATGGACGGGATCCAGGATCCCAGTCTTCACAGGAACGGCAGCTAGTGACCGGACACAGACAGACAGCTCTCATGTAACATCTAGTATAAGCTCTAGAGAGAGAACGAACTTACTCAATAAAGCATTTACTTCAACTGGAAGACTACGAGCTTTATTCAGACATAAGAAATAATATATGGTACCAGGACTTGCTTCAGAACACTTACTAGACAGATTACACAAGATGCAGACAAAGAAAGATTGTGTGGGATAGCACGGAAGCACAAGTGATTAACACTGTGGCTTCACAGCGCCAGGATCCCAGGTTCGATTCCCTGCTGGGTCACTATCTGTGCGGAGTCTACACGTTCTCCCCGTGTCTGCATTGGTTTCCTCCGGGTGCTCCGGTTTCCTTCCACAGTCCAAAGATGTGCAGGTTAGGTGGATTGGCCATGATAAATTGCCCTTGGTGACCAAAAGGTTAGGAGGGGTTATTGGGTTACGGGGATAGGGTCGGAGTGAGGGCTTAAGTGGGTCGGTGCAGACTCGATGGGCCAAATGGCCTCCTTCTGCACTGTATGTTCTATGTTCTAAGAGAAGAAAACTCGTACCGGACATTCGACGTGGGGAGACTTCGCTGATTCAATGGAACTCGTTGGAACTCCACCGCAGCTGGAAACAACCGGTAATTTAAGTCATAACTGGAAAATATTTAAACAAATGTTTGAAATATATATCGTAGCTAATGATTTAAACACGGCCCCTGAAGAAACAAAAATAGCAATGCTACTAGCAGGACATCAAGGAAGAGAAATCTATAACTCGTTGAATTACTTAGAAGGTGAAGACAACACCAAATTAAAAGTAATACTCGACAAATTTGAAGATCACTGTAACACCTGCAATTATGCTGCTTTAAGAGACTCACTGGTAATGGACCAATTAATTTATGGACTAGCAGATGAAAGTTCAAGGCAAGCACTTTTACAAAAAAAGAATTTAACATTAGAAATCGCTACACAAAAATGCCTTGCTCATGAACAAAAGCAAAATCAGTACCTTGAGCCTTTATAGAAAAAAATCGGGAAAAAAATTAAAATGGAGTCTCAGCATTTAAACCAACTTCTTCATCGCGGCGCCTCCGATTCAAAACTGTCCGCACATGAACAAAAGACGCAAACCGGCAAAATTCCGGTCTGTGCAGTTGGAAAAAGATCGCACCCTGTTCGAAGATCAATCTGCGCATGCGCACACAATGCCCGATGATCGATTTGCGCATGCGCAATCGATTAGTACACATGACGTCATGACGTCAGAAGACTCCGACCATGCCCACTTAAAGGGGAAATTCCCGCAAATCACAATTAAGACTCTTAAAGATCCAAAACCCAAAACATTAACCTCAAAAGGCACAACATTGCCTGAGCTTCAACAAAATATTGAAAATAACTTTTGCCGCACCATGGAACTAGCAATTTGCAGCATAAAAAGTGAAGAGCCAATTAACAAATCCAAAACATGATGAAGATGATTTGTTAAGAAAAAGTGAAGAGCTCAAGAACAAATCCGAAGCCAAAGAAGAAGATTTGTAAATTAAAAGGGAAGAGCACAAAAACAAATTCAAAACCACAGAAGATGATTTGTTTATCAAAGAATACTACTCAGACATGGCTGAGTTGTTTGGATATGATCATAACAGCATCAGCAACACGGTTGAAAAGCTCAACACGACTCTACTCATGGTAGATGAATCCAATACCATGATGCAATGGCAGATCATTGACACATTGGATGACAGCAACCTGCCAAATAGCCAAGAAGAAAACAATGCCACACAGAGAGTACTGACCGACTCTGTTGACAGAGCACAGATCGACTCCACAGCGAGAACACTGCACGACCCCAAACAGAGAGTGATGAAAGACTCCACAGAGAGAGCGACGCAAGCCTCCACAGAGTGATCTTTGACAGACTCCAGAATGGAAGCAATAACCATGAAGAAGACTATGAAGGTCTATCCACCTTATTTCAGCAACCAGAAGAAGACTATGAAAGTCTACCCAGCTCATTTAATCAACAAGAAGACAGTGAATGTCTACCCACTGTATGTGAGAATAGTGACAATGTGATCACAAACAGCATACATGATGTGCAAGATCACAGCGTGACTGACAGATCTCAGCTCGTCTGTCCAGAAGCACTCAATAATCAAAGTAAAACTACTCTTGAGTCCAGTGAGACTGCATCAATTAAAACCTCATCCACTCTTGACAACCCACAAGAAACTGAAATCTTGACGATGTTGACTCCAGAAGAGGAGCACCAAGAGATCAACGAGGAAGCAAATCAACCACAATTGACTCCAGAAGAGGAGCACCAAGAAATCAAAGAGGAATCACATCAACCACAAATGATTGATGTCACCAGGATCAATGCAACATCAGATCATTCAGACAATCCTCAAGTCGAAACGCTCAATGAAACATCAGATACCACAAAGGACACTGATACCAATAACTTTGAGAATGACTCAAATTATCCACACGGAACATTCATTGCACAACAAGAACAACAACAAAAACAACAACAAGAAGCATAACAAAGATAACAACAAAAACAACAAGCATGACAAAAACAACAAGAAGAACAACAAAAATAACAAGCACGACAAAAACAACAACAAGAACAACTACGAAAGCAACAAAGACAAACAACAAAAACAACAACAATGAAACAACGACCTGTATAACATGGTACAACTCTGCACATGAAGGACAAAGTAACAGCACAGTCCAAAACAATTGCAAGAGTACAAACATCACATGGCATGACAATGAATCTCACAAGTTCATATCAGCTCCACAACAAACAAGCAAACGAGTTTTCAAGGCAGATACCATACAGAATCAATACCGCAAGCACAGGAAAAACTCCAGGTCAGACAAGTCAGATGACATACAGAATCAATGCCGCAAGCACAGGAAAAAGTTCAGGTCAGACAACAAAGATGACATCCAGAATCGATACTGCAAGCACAGGAAAAAGTTCAGGTCAAACAACAAAAGTCATTCGACAATTCGAACACCTCATGATAACTTGTTGGTTACTTAAGCACAAGAATACTGACGCGTTCACAAAGAAATTACAATATCAACATCACCACCTCAACGACAGAAGAAGAAAGAAACTCAACCAAATAAATGTATAAAGTTTGGACTCATAAAAGTCTTTATAATGATTGGACTCATAAATATTAATTGGCTTTGTATAATTCTCAATATCATCACAACTTGTACATATCATCATTTATCTACCTGTTTTGTACAATTTTCCTTAACACCGTACAGAAAATATGTAAAATATAGTGATCTGCACATCTGCATGTATACAAGGGTTTAATGTAAATACACTACAACTAAGTAATCATTAGAGGGAGCACTAGAGAGGTATAAAATAGACGGATGGGATCCAGGATCCCACTCTTCACAGGAACGGCAGCTAGTGACTGTCATAATATCCATTCATGTATATAATGAGTTGCAGACATGCAGTGATTGACACACAGGATGACCAGTAAGCACACAACACAGTGCAGCCAATCACCAGACAGGACACTACCACTATAAAGCCAGAGGGCGCTAGGTTTCCCGCTCTCTCGGGAACCAGCCACTGAGACAGTCAGAGTCCACGAGCTAGCAAGTGCAAACACCATGCGGTAGCTAGTAAGTCTGGTCAGGCTACTACAAGGTCTCCAGTCAGTTCAGTATAGTGTCGACCCACAGCTGAACATGTATTTCAGTTCTATCGTTGAATAAAACAGTGTTGGATCTTCTCCAGTGTTAGACGTCTGTTTCTAGCTTCCCTGCATCGAGTGCAGTCCACATCGAACCTACCTGCCGAACACATCATGGTACCAGAGTGATACTGATCTTGACGGACCTACCTCGAGTGAATCAGCATTGACCAGCAAGCAGCCATCCGGTGAAATGGAAAACATCCAGCCTCCTCCGCAGCTCCACATCTCCGGCAACCTCGGCGCCAATTGAAAAATCTTCAAGCAAAAGTTCCTCTTGTACATCGAGGCCTCTGACCTCGAAGCAGCATCGGATGCCAGGAAGATCGCGCTATTTCTCTCCACAGCATGGGACCACGGCATCCACATCTCCAACTCCCTTACGTCCACTGACGGCGAAGATAAAACAAAATTCAAAACAGTCCTGCTGAAGTTTGACAGCCACTGCGACATTGAGGTGAACAAGAGCTTTGAACGGTATGTTTTCCAGTAGCGGCTTCAGGGTAAGGATGAACCTTTTCAGTCCTTCTTGACCCACCTCCGCATCCGAGCGCAGTCATGTAACTATGACTCGGCGGCTGATTCCATGATCCGGGATCAGTCCGTTTTTGGGGTCCACTCCGACTCCCTTCGGCAGCAGCTCCTGAAAGTCAAACAGTTGACCCACCCTATCGCTATCGAGACGTGTGTTGTCCATGAGCATGCTAAGAATTGTTACTCCCACATCAGGGCGGCAGAAACTGCAAAGCTGGCCTCCCACGAGGTGGAACCGGTGCAGGCCATTGCGCAAATGCAGGGCCTGAACAGCGAGGAGAGTGGCTGTTTTGCGCGCTTTTCCCGGGTCCCTGCGCATGAGCGCCACGACTGAGTGGACGACGAGCCCGACAACCCGACTGTGCAGGTGCGTACGTCGACCGACCACACTGCGCATGCGCGATGACGCACGGAACGCGCTGACGTCGGCGTCATGACGTGTCCAAATTGTGATTCCGCCCATTTAAAGTGGCAATGTCCGGCAAAAGGATGCTGGTGCCTACAGTGTGGCAAGCGTGGCCACTACGCAGCTCTTTGCAGATCTGCTCCACTGCTAAGCAGCCAGCGATCCCAGCTGTGGTGCAGAAGTGTCCGCTCAATACAACAAGGCATGCCAGATTCCAATCCCGACAGCCCAACAGACCCTGATGCTGAGTGCCTCAAGACCCCATACCGGGTGGGCATCATAACTACACATGCGCCGCCTTCCACCACAATGGTGCAACACCTCTCGATCCTCAGTGGATCTCGACAACGAGTGGTGTGCTGTCCTCAAAGTTAACAAGGCTCGCATCTGATTTAAACTGGACACTGGCGCATCAGCGAACCTCATCTCAAAATCCGACGTCGACACCATCCCCGCCAGACCAAGCATTCTTCCACCGGCCTGCCAGCTCCTTGACTACAATGGCAATGCCATATCTGCCAGTGGCTCCTGTCAACTAGGGGTATCCAACAAGGCGATCAAGGCAACACTGCGGTTTGAAATCGTCGGGCCTGACAGAGCGTCCCTGCTCGGTGCTCGAGCCTGCAAGCTCCTGAACCTGGTTCAGCGAATCCACACCATGTCATCATCACCGGTGATGGCCTCGCCTGATGTAATCTTGCAAGCCGACATAGATGACATTATCACGCAGTGCCACAGCGTATTCGATGGAATGGGCACCCTCCCAAACCAATATAAAATCCTGCTCAAGCCGAACGCCACCCCTGTAATTCATGCACCACGCCGGGTGCCGGCACCCCTCAAGGATTGCCTGAAGAAGCAGTTACAGGACCTCCAAGACCAGGGCATCATATCGAAGGTCACAGAGCCAACAGACTGGGTCAGCTCCATGGTCTGCGTTAAGAAGCCGTCAGGGGAGCTTCGCATTTGCATTGACCCTAAGGATCTAAACTGCAACATCATGCGGGAGCAATACCCGATACCAAAACGTGAAGAGTTGACCAGTGAGATGGCTCATGCCAGATTCTTTACTAAGCTGGACGCCTCCAAGGGTTTTTGGCAAATACAGCTGGATGCGTCCAGTCGCAAGCTGTGCACATTCAACACCCCGTTTGGTCGCTACTGCTACAACCGGATGCCTTTTGGGATCATATCTGCCTCCGAAGTATTTCACCGCATCATGGAGCAGATGATGGAGGGCATCGAGGGGGTGCGAGTATACGTTGACAACGTAATTATCTGGTCCGCAACGCCCCAGGAACACACCGCTCGCCTCAAGAAGGTATTCCAGCGAATTCATGAACATGGTCTCCAGCTCAACAGGGCCAAGTGCTTATTTGGTTAATCGGATATTAAGTTCCTGGGTGACTACATCTCGCAGCAGGGCGTGCGGCCAGATGCTGACAAGGTCTCAGCGATCAACACCATGAAGACCCCGGAGGACATCCTCTGCTTCCTCGGGATGGTCAACTTCCTCGGAAATTCATTCCCAATATGGCATACCACACCACGGCCTTCCGCCATCTCATCAAGAAGTCATCGGAATTCCAGTGGCTGCCCACGCATGAAGAGGAATGGCGTGAGCTGAAAGCAAAGTTCACCACAGCCTCAGTTCTAGCGTTCTTCGACCCAACCAAGGAAACCAAGATATCGACTGATGCAAGCCAGGACGGCATTGGGGCGGTGCTCCTTCAGCGAGATGACTCCTCATCCTGGGCTCCAGTGGCATATGCCTCCAGGGCCATGACGCCCACTGAGCAAAGGTATGCTCAGATTGAGAAAGAGTGTCTGGGCCTCCTGACAGGGATAGTCAAGTTTCACGACTATGTTTACGGCCTGCCAAAATTCACGGTAGAAATGGACCACAGGCCTCTAGTCCATAGAATCCAGAAGGATTTAAATGACATGAGACCTCGGTGACAGCGAATTCTTCTTAAGCTACGTCGCTACGACTTCGAACTTGCCTACACGCCAGGCAAAGAGCTGATCGTTGCAGATGCCCTATCCAGGTCCATTACCACACCGTGTGAACAAAGTGACTTAATCTGCCACATAGAAGCGCAAGTGCAGTTGTGTGCCAACAACCTTCCGGCCTCTGACGAACAGGTGGTCCAAATTCGTGAGCAGACTGCCAAGGATCCTCTGCTGCTGCGTGTGATGCAGCACCTTACCAATGGCTGGCAGAAGGGACAATGTCCCCAGTTCTATAACGTAAAAGACGACCTGACGGTGATGGAGGGAATCCTTCTGAAACTCGACAGGATCGTAATTCCTCAGAGCATGTGGGCTATGGTGCTGGGCCAACTCCATGAGGGTCACCTTGGGGTCGAGAAATGCCGACGCAGAGCTCGGGAGGCGGTCTATTGGCCGGGCATCAGCCAGGTCATCGCTGACACAGTCCTCAACTGCCCCACCTGTCAGAAGTTTCAACCAGCTCAACCCAAGGAAACGCTGCAACAGCACGAGATCGTGACCTCTCCGTGGTTCAAAGTAGGTGTGGACCTTTTCCACGCCAAGGGGCGTGACTACGTACTCCTGGTCGACTACTTCTCCAGTTACCCAGAAGTGGTGAAACTGTCCAACCTCACGTCGAAGGCGGTAATCAAAGCCTGCAAAGAAACGTTCGCCAGGCATGGGATTCCACTAATGGTAATGGGCGACAACGGTCCTTGCTTCTACAGCCAGGAATGTTCTGATTTTGCACAGTCCTACAACTTCCGTCACGTAACCTCCAGTCCCCACTACCCACAGTTAAACGGGAAGGCCGAGAAAGGGGTCCATATTGTAAAGCGGTTGCTGTGCAAAGCTGCAGACTCAGGCTCCGACTTCAACCTGGCGATGCTGGCATACAGGGCAACCCCACTGTCCACTGGATTGTCTCCAGCGCAGATGCTCAAGAATCGCACTCTGAGGACCACAGTTCCAGCCATCCATGTTCCAGACCTTGACCACCTCACGGTCTTACAAAAAATGCAGCAGTCACGGGCCCAACAGAAGGCCACATACGATGCTCATGCCACGGATCTACCCGAGCTGGCCCCAACTGACCATGTTCGTGTCCAGTTGCCTGAGGGCGGCTGGCCAGCCACAGCTGTTGTGGTCAAACAAGTGGCCCCAAGATTGTTCCTTGTCCGCATGGCTGATGGCTCCCTGCTACGTCGCAACAGGCGGGCACTGCGAAGTGTTCCATGCCCGCTATCTGACCGACGTGCCCCGCCTCCTACGATGCTTCCTCCAGACGTGCCCTGCCGAGGCCACCGATCTACCAGCAATCCTGCCGGCCCATGCGACCACTGCAATGGCAGCGATCCCGCCTATCCACGTGCAGGTGACAAGACATTGAATTCTTTACCCGTCAGTCTGGCCTCAATAAAACTCGAGATGGATTTGTGGGCATAGTATTATTTATTTTTAACCAACTTGCAAGTCTGACTCGCTTCTCAGGGACACAGAACACAGAACCAGTCTCCTGGACCCTTGGAAACGAATGAGGTCCGAGACAAAGGGATCTCTGCAAATATATTCAAATGGCATCACGTTTCACATACACGATTCCCATAGGTCATCCTATACCCCTCCTGACCTTGCCATACATCCTAATTGGCTCACTTCTCATTCCTTAACCCTGGGCCTCTTGTTACCCAGCATCCTTTTCTCCTCCTCTACCAGACACCCCTCCCCCCCTTCCTTGCCATGCTTTCTGAAATCCTTTGTCTGTGAACTCACTAGAATTAAACTGGCCTCTATCTACATTACTGTAACTAATATTTAAACTTACTATTTTATATCACATTCGTCATTCCCTCCTTTTATCATTTCATGATAACCTATCTATTCAATCCGTAGCTACGGCCCCTCATCTAAGAAGATTCATCGCTGCATTTCCAATTCCTGTTGCAGCGCTCCATCATCCGCTGCACCCTTGTGGATCCTAACAGCCAAGATTCTAGGGGCGTCTATCTGTTCCAGTGCACCCCGCATTCTACCCATCACGCATTTAAGGATGGCCAGGCCTCCAAAGATGCAGCCGAGTGCCACTGCTAAATACATGGCCATATTTATCAACCAGTCCTTCCAACCTACAAATCCCCAGTTACCCCAAGAGCCAGGGTCCTGCATTCCGTCCAGGTGATCCTGTATGCGATCCATAAATTTAGTGATGTTAGCTGTTAGGTCTTGAACTCCCATGATACACTTGCCCTGCACTATGGCACATACCCCACCCTCACGGCCAGAAGATAGTCAAGAGCATACCGGTTCTGCATTGCAAACAACCGCAGCTGAGACAATTCCTTGGTTATTGCCCCGAGGGCTCCCAAGGTTTCGTTTCCCAGGATGGTAAGGCCACAAATAAAATAATTCCTATCGCTAACCGAAAAGGAACCCCCCCCCACCTCCCAGTTTATCCAGCTTTGGAACGCCCATTCGGGCCTCCCAGCAATGCGGAAAGCCCTAGTCCCAACAGTGATATGAGAGACATTCGCCCAGCCACAAAGGAGCTGGAGGCCGGCATTCAATGGAACGCAGGCGGTGTTGTAACAAACGCATTGGCCAGACGTCGGAGTGATATGACACCTCCTGTCTGTACAGGTGGGGAACAGACATGTTATATTTGTTTCCACCTCTACCAGCAAACAGCCATACCCGTCACTGCTGAAACTATTCTCGTACGACCGGGAGTCTCTTGGGAGTGAAGTGGCTAGGTATGTACGCCCTCCGCCGTTGCAGCCTATCATACTGTGAGTGGGAATTATCCCGAGGAAGGGGAAGGCAGATAGCCGGTGGTGCTGAACCCGGATCATAAGGAAGAGTGACTTGCTCGGGTGGTGGCTCGGAACGCTGACAATGAACCACCGTTTGGGGAGTGCCCCAAAGTGGTGAAACAGAAAATAACCTAGACACTGCTGCGGGCTTTGGGTAGCAGACAACCCATCCCTGGCCATACAAGCGGTGGTAAATCTGGTGGAAGATATTCATACTACTCGGGTTTTGCTCAGTCTGGGTTCTAAATGAATTAAGTGTATCTCCTGATAACCTATGTTCTAGTTGTACTCCCCTCCTTACACGCCCTGTCCTCTCTCTAGTCGCCCTCTCTCTCTCACAACATCTTCCTACCCTCTCCTGACGGTCTGATTTTACCTTTATGGCACCAATCTTAACACATCCAAAATCAAATTTACATGTACTCCAAAAACAAGGCAATGCCCATGTAATGTTCCCTTCCCATCGCCGGGACTGGTGCAATTGTTTCATGAGTCCTGCATTGTCCGTTAACCTGATGACCTTCCATGAGTCGAGACCATGTCCTCGTATATGGGGGCAGCGAAGAACATCACCTCTGCATAAACAGAATGTCCTTGTAGTTTGGTTGGGGTTACAGATATAGATGATATTTCCCTTTTCCACGTCTGTCGCCGATGTCACTCCAAGCGAGGCGAGGCCGAAGATTACACAGGTGGTGCGCAGCCACCCCATCATGCTTCACACCTGTAAAACAGTGCTGGGGAAGGGAGGCAGGTTAGTAACTGACCTTTTTACAGTGGTAGATGTGGACCCAATTTACAGAGGTGGAGGTGGACCCAAGCACTCCGCCCCTCCACTTTAACTGCAGTGGGGGTGGTAAGGAGAACTTGGAAGGGCCCCTCCCATCGTGGCTCCGACCCTTTCCGAGTCCAATTTTTGACCATGACATAACTACCAGGCTGCACTGAAAGCGAGCTAGGTAATGGGGACGGTGGCGGGTGAGCCGCGCATGAGAAATCTTAATTCTTTACCCGTCAGTCTGGCCTCAATAAAACTCGAGATGGATTTGTAGGCATAGCATTAGTTAGTTTTATTTGACTTGCAAGTCTGACTTGTTTCACGGAAACCTAGGACACAACTAGTCTCCAAGCTATCCAGAATCGAGTGATTCTGTAGAACAAAGAAATCTCTACTGTTACATTCAAATGGCATCAAGTTTCACATACATGATTCCCATAGGTCATCCTATACCCCTCCTGACCTGGCCATACATCCTAATTGGCTCACTTCCCATCCCTTCCTCTGGCCCCCTATTACCCAGCATCCTTTTCTCCTCCTTAGCTGGACACCCCTCCCCCTTGCTTTGCCATGCGTTCTGAAATCCTTTGTCTGTGAACTCACTAGAATGAGACTGGCCTATCTCTACATTACAGTAACTAATAACTCTAAAGTAACTATTTTATATCATATTCATCATTCCCTCCTTTTATCATTTCATGATAACCAAACTATTCAATCCATAGCTACGGTCCCTCATCCAAAAAGATGCGTCGCTGCATTTCCAATTCCTGTAGTAGCCCCCCCCATCCGCGGCACCCTCGTGGATTTTAACAGCCAAGATTCTAGGGGCGTTGATCTGTTCCAGTGCACCCCGCATTCTACCCATCACGCATTTAAGGATGGCCAGGCCCACAAAGATGCAGCCAATAGCCACCGCCAAATACATGGCCATATTTATCAACCAGTCCTTCCAACCTCCAAATCCCCAGTTACCCCAAGAGCCAGGATCCTGCATGCCGTCCAGATGATCCCGTATGCAATCCATAAATTTAGTGATGTTAGCGGTTAAGTCTTGAACTCCCATGATACACTTGCCCTGTACTATGGCGCATACCCCACCCTCACAGGCCAGAAGATAGTCAAGAGCATACCGGCTCTGCATTGCAAACAACCGCAGCTGAGACAATTCCTTGGTTATTGCCCCAAGGGCTCCCAAGGTTTCATTTCCCAAGATGTTAAGGTCACAAATAAAATAATTCCTATCGCTGACAGCCAAGGAACCCCCACACCTCCTAGTGTCAAGACGCTCCGAATTCCCCACCGGGCTGAGTGGCCCCGGTTGGGTGTGAGAACCTGAGGTTTTTTCCAGTTCTCGCAGAATTCAGCTGAGACTGCCCGGCGTGCTAACTGATTATGCAGTATCCACGCCGAGGGGCAGGGGACTGTGGTAGGGATGAGAGTCCAAATAGCAATTTGGCGAGGAAATGGGGGTGACAAAACATTGGTCGCTGTGCCATTAAATAAAAAGTAGTATCCTTGCTCCGTGTACAGGCTAGCATCAGAATCAGTATATCGGTTGCATAGGGAGCCCCCAGTAGCCCAGTTTATCCAGCTTTGAAACGCCTATTCGGGCCGCCTAGCAATGCGGAAAGCCCTAGTCCCAACAGTGATATGAGAGACATTCGCCCAGCCACAAAGGAGCTGGAGGCCGGCGTTCAATGGAACGCAGGTGGTGTTGTAACAAACGCATTTGCCAGATGCCTTGGTGATATGACACCTCCTTTCCGTACAGGTGGAGAATAGACATGATATATTTGTTTCCACCTCTACCAGCAAACAGCCGTACCCGTCACTGCTGAAACAATTCTCGTACGACCGGAAGTCCCTATTGGGAGTGAAGTGGCTAGGTATGTACGCCCTCCACCGTTGCAGCCTATCGTACTGTGAATGGGAATTATCCCGAGGAAGGGGAAGGCAAATAGCCGGTGGTGCTGAACCCGGATCGTAAGGAAGAGTGACTTGCTCGGGCGGTGGCTCAGAACGCTGCCAATGAACCACCGTTTGGGGAGTGCCCCAAAGCGGTGAAACAGAAAATAACCTAGACACCCGCTGCGGGGTTCGCGTAGCAGACAACCCGTCCCTGGCCATACAAGCGGTGGTAAATCTGGTAGAAGAGATTCATACTACCCAGGTTTTCCTCAGTTTGGCCTCTAAATGAATTAAGTGTATCTCCTGATAACCTACGTTCTAGTTGTACGCCCCTTCTCACACGCTCCGTCCTTTCTCTAGTCCCCCTCTCTCTTCCACAACCTCTTCCTACTCTCTCCTGATGGTCTGATTTTACCTTTATCACACCAATCTTAACACATCCAAAATCAAATTTACATGCACTCCAAAAACAAGGCAATGTCCATGTAATGTTCCCTTCCCATCGCCGGGACCGGTGCAATTGCTTCATGAGTCCTGCATTGTCCGTTAATTTGATGACCTTCCATGAGTCGATACCATGTCCTCGTACATGGGGGCAGCGAAGAACATCACCTCTGCATAAACAAAATGTCCTTGTAATTTGGTTGGGGTTACAAATGTAGATAATATTTCCCTTTTCCATGTCCATCGCCGATGACACTCCAAGCGAGGTGAGGCCGAAGATCACACAGGCGGTGCGTAGCCACCCCATCATGCTCCACACCTGTAAAATAGCACTGGGGAAGGGAGGCAGGTTAATCTGTCCAAAAAAATTAGGCCCATTATCAGAACTCAACTGAGCTGGTATACCGTACCTGGGAATGATTTCTCGCATCAGAACTTTAACCACAGTAGCAGCTTTATTATCGATAGTCGGATACACCTCGGCCCATCTACTGAACACATCCACAATAACCAAAACATATTTATAACATTGACACCTTTCCAACTCAATGTAATCCATTTGGAGCGTCTCAAAGGGACCACTGGGCAACGGGGTTTGCCCCATACCACAAGGGATACCTTTGCCGGTGTTATATTGCTGACAAATCAAACACCGATTGATGATACTCTGGGCCAACCCCTGCATTTTAGGGTGCCACCAAGTGTCCAGCAACAATCACTAGTCCCCCGAGCCCCACAATGAGTTGCAAAGTGTACACATTCAGTGACCCATAAAGCCAGTACATCAGACATACAAGTCTGATGTGCTGGCGTGATCCATAAAGAGGAAACAGAATCATATGTACAACCGAATTGTTTCTACATTTGTTTATCACTCTCAGGAGCGTCCTCCTGTAACCTTATGACGTCTTGGATGTTTGGCATTGGCTTGTCAGAGGCAGACTTATTTACTGCAGAACGTTTAGTCTGACCTAACATTTTAGGCACCATCACTTGCTGAATTTGTGCGGCTGTCCGCGCTGCACAACCTGCTTGTTCATTACCAACGTCAACTGGGGTCTTAGTTTGTATGGACAGCGCATTTAATTATGGAAATCTGCGCGGGCATAAGGAGGGCCTGTAGTAGGTCATTAACTAAACCCCGGTGGGATATTTGACCACACATAATCAAGTCAGGTTGTTCTGACGGAATATCACTCAGATCGTCCCTTATTGTGGTAGTTTCCTGAATCAAGGCTAAACAGTCGTGGCCAGGTGAGTCTTCATGGACGGGGGACCACTAAGAAAACAGGCTGGATTGATAGTGGTACAGTGTTTAAATGTCAGACGTGGATTGTTCAAAAGGTATATCTCATACCTATTCTGACGAGCTGCGGTAAGATGCTGAGTCTGCAGTTGCCTCAGTAGTGTTATGACCGAGTGGGAGCTATACACCGTAATATCCTGTTGGAGAGTGAGAGCATGTAACGGCTGTGCGATGGCATTGATTGAACGTAAATCCTGTACTAATCGGTACTGGTCTGGCTTGGCTGGTTTAGGCACAGCAAGTATGGGAGTGTTACATTCTGATTGGCAAGGGACCAAAATACCCTGTTGCAACAGCTCTCAGATTAATTTGTCTATAGATGGAGCAGCTTGGGGTTTCAGGGGGTATTGCCGAATGGAAGGCAGCTTTACATGGTCCTTAATCGTTACCTTAATAGGTGTAACATTTGTCTTTCCCACTTGTGATGGGTATTCCGCCCAGACCTGTGGATTGACATATTCCAAAACATCACGTCCCCGGTGATGCTGCAGTCGAGTATTAATCGTTTCAGGGACCTCAAAATATTTTATGGCAGTGCCGTCTGGCGTGACTTGAAGTGCGTACTCTGTTGGATCCGAATGATCCACTGCCCTCCTTACCATAGGCCCCAGATCCCTGGCATGGTACTGGTCGTGGACCTGACATGTAATATGAGGGCTTACCGAAGCTGACTGTGGCCATAAATGTGGTGGTATTGTAACAAAATTGGCTATACCTTCTTTTCCCGTGACTGTGGCTGTAACCTTGACTGGCCATTCGGTCCCAATTAATGGCTGGTATTTGTCCTCCAACTCCCCGTTTTATCCGGTTCTGTCATAGGCCAGGCTAACGTGATGCAGTGAATGTTCAATGTCTAACGTCCACCACTGGGGGGTGATAGAAATATAGCACTGTCGTCTCATGATTGAACCGTTACCCCTTCGTCTCCGCACTCTAGCTGTAGCTGGAAGATACACAGTAAATCCCGGGCCAACAAGTTACAGTCCAATCCAGTAGTCACTACAAACTGATGATCTGCAGACTTATTCTCGTAAGTGACTGTCACAGGTTCAGAAATAGGATACTCACACACCTGTCCTTGGAACCCCGACAAATGCTGCTTGTGGTCAGATAGTGGTAGTCGAAGTTCTGATTGTACCGAAGACATGGCTGCTCCAGTGTCGATTACAAATGAGTGATGTTGATCTCCTATCTGCAGAGAGATAATAGGTTCCCTTTCCGATTGGAGAGTCCTTATGACTAAATTAGCTAGTCAATCCTGTGTTGGGAAAGGGTTTGCCTGGGAGAAGTCAGTGTACCTCGTCTGTCCTCCCCTTGGTGGGTACCCCCTCCTTTGGGTCGGGTAGTCTCCTTCTGCTGCCTGTCTTTTAAAGGGGCATTCCTGTTGCCAGTGATCTGCACGGCCGCAATTGAAACATGCATTGTTCCCTCTATATCTGCCCCATCCTTTTTTCCCAGTAGACCAATGGCCCCTCAGAGGGGGCGGCAGTTGTAAAGCTGTTGGTGCATATGGTGGGCCATAAAGAGGGGCTGAGGGTCCATTTGGGTGGGTTTGATATCCTCCCCCATGTTGATCCACCCACCCAAAGTCACAATATTGGGATTCCAGCTGGTAAGCCACCGTTTCTGCCACTGGTTGGGGTATCAGATCATCCTTTTTCATTACATACTCAGTCTTAATCTTTGTAAATGAGCCTCCTTTCTGGCCTACACCCTCATTCCAATAAAATCTGACTGCCCTGGCCATTTGAGAAGGGTCGTTCTCTGTCCAATTCATGTTATTACATTTCACGGCAGTAGCCATGGAAGGTGGTAGGCAATGCATTAACATCGCACAATATTGAGGGGAATTCTGACCATTTTGATATGGCAAGTCGCCTGACTGCCCACGGTAGATTTCATTAAAACGTTCCAGAAATTCCTCTGGCTCTTCAGTCTTTTTAGGTTTGAGGTCTAAGATAGCAGAAATGTCTATGGGCTTTTGAAATGTGTTATTCAGCGCATTCAGGATTTGTGTCCGTCTATCATCGTCCAACGCATGGGCCTGCTGGAGTGCGGCGTGGCTAGCATAATTCAAGTGATTGAGATGATTGCGGTACTCTGCTATGGTTAAAACCTGCTGGACTAGGGCCCAGAGGTCCCTAGACTCAGCTTGATAAACTGAGATGGTAGTTCTCAGTTGATCCACGAAAGCAGCAGGAGATTTTTTTCTGTCTGGGATTGCAGCCATAATAGCCATCATCTCACTGGGTCTCCATGGGAAATAAACGTCTATCGTGGGCTGGGCGATCGCCGTCACAGCGTCAGGGTTTGGTATTTTCCTAATCGGCAACTGTCTCCGAGTCTCACCTGGGGGCACTCTAGCTATTTCCTCTGGCTCTTCCAAGACTTCGATGTCCCTCCCTGTCACTAGAGGGAGCTCCTTCTCCTCAGAACCATCCCTTTCCTCTCCCTTTGTTCTCGGAGTTTTCTGTTCCCCCTTTTCGGTCTGAAGGGATTTAGGTGGTATGCGTGATTGTTTCTGGATAGGATTAGGCCCTTCTCTCGCTGTCCGAGATCGGGTACTAGAGCTAATTGGGCTTGTGGAACAGAACCCCCCTTCTCTCTCAGACAGTGAAGATGGTACCGTAGGGGCTGGAGGGGCTGGCATGATTTGAATCTGGGGAGCAGTGACTGGATATAAATTATGATACTCTGGTGGTTCCGGAATTAGTGCAGACAATGCTACTGGTGCAGTCGGAACCCGAGCCAACCTTGTCAAATTTTCAAAACCATCATCCTCTGTCTCTGTCAATGCAAGGTCAGCCATTGAACTACGTAGCCCATTGTTTTTTTGTTTTTTTCCCCTTCACTAATTGGAATCCCCATTTTAAGGGCATTTTCTTGCCAACTTAGTAACATGATCTTATCCCACTCATGTTGACAATATTGTCTCCATAATCTAATTAACTCTTTAGCTTGCATACTTTGGCTCTCTTTCTTTTTTATTATTATTATTTTTTATTTTATTTGCCTATTCATAACCAATGGCAATTTTTGCTACTTGGCAAAATTATTTGAAAGGTTTGAACAGTGTTCTTTTAAAACTTAAAATGTTTGAAAATTCAAGTTGAATTACTGCAACCTGCAAGCTTAGCTCTGATCTCAACTCAGAACGGAATTTACGATTTGCTTAACACAAACTTGTATAACTTTTACAACTTAATTAATTCTTTATCTTAACAATTTTTTTTTTAACAAGTTTTTCTTACATTCACAAAAATGTTGGCTGCTATCAATGAGGGAGCAGTTAGCTGCGGTGATTTATACCGGAGCAAAGCCAACTGTCATCTCCAGATTTACACTTTTTAACATGGTGTCAGTGAGTTTCTTTAAGTTTCTATTAATTCACAAATAAAATGAGATAAACATTATTTCAAGTAATTCAAACATAAGATTCTGGCAATTTCAAACAATTGCTTGCTAAAATAGTTAACTTTTGTCAAAGAGGTGGAGAAATCCACTGGTTTCCTTTAATTAATTCAAAACGTAACTTTGCTGGAGTTTCACTGACTCGAAAGAAAGGTATCCAATTACACCACAAGCTGCCTGTTATCTCAAGCTGTTGTTAACCCTTTGAGAGACTTCTGCTTTAACTAACATGCAGCATCCAGTTTGTTTTCAAATTTATCGTTTCTCGCCACTACAGTCCAAGGATACAATTTTAGCTTAATCAACTATAGTTTTAAAAACACTCTCGTGGAACTAAACCATCTTGCCAGATGTCCCATCAGTTCATCAAAAACACTTGTAGAACTAAACCATCTTGCCAGATGTCCCATCGGTTCAATTTCTAATCCCCAGACTGACCTTTGATTTCGTCGAGACGAGCTTTCCATACCAACCGCGAGTGACCAGACCAATCAGACCATGAGAAGAGGGGAAAACCAATGTGTGTCATTTTCCAGCTACACAAATTGTGGGCCCGTTTCCACTTTCCTTGTCCAAAATCAGTCTAATTCTGATTTCGCAGTTGTTCGATAACCATCTGGAGAAATCCCGGGTTTCCGGAACCAAATGACAAAACATTGAATTCTTTACCCATCAGTCTGGCCTCAATAAAACTCGAGATGGATTTGTAGGCATAGTATTATTTATTTTTAACCAACTTGCAAGTCTGACTCGCTTCTCAGGGACACAGAACACAGAAGGAGTCTCCTGGATCCCTTGGAAACAAATGAGGTCCGAGACAAAGGGATCTCTGCAAATACATTCAAATGGCATCACGTTTCACATACACGATTCCCATAGGTCATCTTATACCCCACCTGACCTGGCCATACATCCTAATTGGCTCACTTCTCATTCCTTAACCCTGGGCCTCTTGTTACCCAGCATCCTTTTCTCCTCTTCTACCAGACACCCCTTCCCCCTTCCTTGCCATTCTTTCTGAAATCCTTTGTCTGTGAACTCACTAGAATTAAACTGGCCTCTATCTACATTACTGTAACTAATATTTAAACTTACTATTTTATATCACATTCGCCACAGGCGGCTCCTGATCCACCTCTGCGGCGATCAACAAGAATTCGCCGTCCACCACAAAGACTGAATCTGTGGACTGAACGTTTGTACATTTTGTGACTTCATCGATTTAACCTCTGTAAATATTGTTTCGTTTGCCATGTACCTGCACCATTTTCACATTCCTATGTATATACGTTCATTTAGACACCTTTTGTATGTAGTCAGGCATATATATATACACACGCACAACTTAGTATTTATTTATCTAAAAAAAAAGGGAGAGATGTCATAATATCCACTCATGTATATAATGAGATGCAGACAGGCAGTGATTGACACACAGGATGACCAGTAAGCACACAACACAGTGCAGCTAATCACCAGACAGGACACTACCACTATAAAGCCAGAGGACACTAGCTTTCCCGCTCTCTCGGTCCCAGCCACTGAGACAGTCAGAGTCCACGAGCTAGCAAGTGCAAACACCATGCGGTAGCTAGTAAGTCTGGTCAGGCTACTACAAGGTGTCCAGTCAGTTCAGTATAGTGTCGACCCTCAGCTGAATATGCATATCAGTTCTATCGTTGAATAAAACAGTGTTGGATCTTCTCCAGTGTTAGATGTCTGTTTCTAGCTTCCCTGCATCGAGTGCAGTCCACATCGAACCTACCTGCCCAACACATCAGCGACCGGACACAGACAGACAGCTCTCATGTAACATCTAGTATAAGCTCTGGAGAGAGAACAAACTTACTCAATAAAGCATTTACTTCAACTACGAGCTTTATTCAGACATAAGAAATAATATACTTGGGACAAGATGTCCGAATGTGTGTGTAGTTAGCTGGGCCTCTTAAACAGTGCTCACACCTGTCCTCCACCCCTGTAAAGAAGCGACGCAAAGAACAAAGAACAGTACAGCACAGGAAGAAGCCCTTTGGCCCTCCGAGCCTGCACCAATCATGATGCTGCCTAAATTAAATCCTTCTGCACTTACGGGGTCTGTATCTTTCTATTCCTATTCTATTTATGTATTTGTGGGGATTTTCACAGTAACTTAATTGCAGTGTTAATGTAAGCCTACTTGTGACAACTATAAAGATTATTATAAAGATGCCTCTTTAACGCTGCTATCTGCTTCCACCACCTCCTCCGGCAGTGTGTTTGAAGCACACCCCACCCTCTGGGTAAAAAACCTGCCTTGCACATCGCCTCTAAATATTCTCCCTTACACCTTAAATTTTTAGTAATTGACGTTTCCACTCTGGAAAAAGCGTCTGCCTATCCACTCTGTCCATGCCATTCAGAATTTTGTAAACCTCTATCAGGTTGCCCCACAACCTCCGTAATTCCAGAGAAAACAATCCAAGTTTATCCAACCTCTCCTCAGCTAATACCCACTAGACTAAGCAACATCCTGGTAAACCTCTTCTGTATTCTCTCCAAAGCATCCACATCCTTCTGGTAGTGTGGCAACCAATACTGTATACAATATTCCAAGTGTGGCCTAACTAAGGTTCTGTACAGCTGCAGCATGACTAGCCATTGTTTATACTCAATGCCCCGACTGATGAAGGCAAGCATGCCGTAAGCCTTTTTGACTACCTTATCCACCTGCGTTGCCACTTTCATCTGATCTGTGGACCTGTATGCCCTGATCTCTCTGCCTGTCGATATTCCTAAGGGTTCTCTCATTTATTGTATAATTCTCACCAGTATTAGATCTTCCAAAATGCATTACCTCACATTTGTCCGGATTAAATTCCATCTGCCATTTCCCCGCCCAAGCCTCTAACCAATCTATATCCTGCAGTATCCTCTGACAATCCTCTTCAATATCCGCAACCCACCAATCTTTGCGTCATCCACAAATTTACCAATCAGACTAGCTACATTTTCCTCCAAATCATTTATATATTCGACGAACAACAAAGGTCCCACCTGTGGAACACCACTAGTCACAGCTTGCCATTCAGAAAAGTATCCTTCCGATGTCTTCTATGACCGAGCGAGTTCTGTATCCATCTTGCCAGCTAACCTCTGGTCCCATCTGACTTCACTTTTTGTACCAATCTGCCGTGAGGGATAGACTTTACTGATATCCATGTAGACAATATCCACTGCCATTCCTTCATCAATCATTGAAGAGGTAGACTTAGGTATAAAAAGATAGATTTAGATATAAACCTGTATACTCGGTTTAAATAAAGCCTCAGGGCTCACATGAGCTCCTGCTTACAGAGACTAGGAGATGTCTGTGGACAGATTACCTCAGGCTATTACTATGGCAACAGATAAAACTACCAAGGACTTATAGTTGCGACAAGGATGTCTGGCACTTACAGTTAATTGGTACCAGGCAGTTGCCGCTCACGTGATCATAGTGGAACACAGGACAATGGAAAGGAGTCTGTGAGCTCAGGTGTACACTTAATCTAATACCTGTCTGGAAGTTTGTAGATAAGTAGAAGCACCTATGCGCCTGGCGATATTATAATATATGTACGTGCTTTGATTATGATTGGTAACTATACTCATGTGTAATGCATTATGTAATCCTAATTATTAATTGTGAGTGGACATAGATAATTTTGGAACAAATATATTATTTTGATTGATGTTAGCTAATTACTTCAGACAACAGGGAAAAGAATAATTAACCTACATTTTCTGTGCCCGGGGAGCTGGCAAGTCATCTAATGATAGCTTACAATATCCCTCGTTATCTAAGGTTTCTGAAAATTGCCATACTTATCCTTCACCTTCATAGGAACATGACGCCCCTGATTTCTAATCACCTCACATTTGAAAGACTCACACGTTTCAGATGTTGATTTACCCTCAAACAGCCACCCCCAATATAAATTCTTCAGTTCCTGCCTAATATTGTTGTAATTAGCCTTTTCTCAATTTAGCACCTGCACCCAAAGACTACTCTTGTCCTTATCCAGGGGCACTTTAAAACGTACAGAATTATGGTCACTGTTCCCAAAATGCTCCAATATTGATACTTGAATCACCTGGGTGGGCTCTTTCCCCAACACCAGGTCTAATTCAGCCCCTTCCCTAGTTGGACTATTTACATATTGTTTCAAGAAACCCTCGTTGATGCTCCTTACAAATTCTGCCCCATCCAAGCCTCCCGCCTAGCATATTGGTGTTCCTCCAGTTTAGGTGCAAACTGTTTGCCTTGTGCAGGTTCAACCTGCCCTGGAAGAGATCCCAATGATCTAGATATCTGAAACCCTCCCTCCTACACCAGCCCTTTCGCTGCATTGTCTTCCTAGCCTCACTGGCACATGGCACAGGGAGTAATCCCGATATTACAACCCGAGAGGTCCTGATATTTAGATTACTACCTAGCTCCCTGAACTGCCCCTGTGGGACATTGTCACTTTTCCTGCCTATATCATCAGTATCAATGTGCACCATGACCTTTAGCTGGTCACCCTCCCCCTTCAGAATGCCCCATGCCCATTCAGATACATCCTTGACCCTGGCACCAGGAAGGCAACATATCATCCTGGAAGTCTCTTTCATGGCCATCGAAGCACCTACCTGTACCCCTGACTATAGAGTCACCTATAACTACTGCTCTTCTGTGCTTTGACCCTCTCTGTGGAACAACACAGCCAGCTGTGGTGCCACTGCTCTGGCAGCTGATCTTGTTTTCCCTTGATAGGCCATTCCTCCCAATAGTATCCAAAAGGGTATACTTGTGAGAGAGGGCGACAGCCACAGAGGATTCCTGCACTGACTGCCTGCCCCTTCCATTTGTCACTTATCTACCTGCCTGCACTTTGGGTGTGACCACATCTCTAAATCTCCTGTCTATGATGCTTTCTGCCACCTGCATGCCCATAGGTGCATCCAACTGCTGTTCCAACTGATCCATGCAGTCTGTGAGGAACTACAATTGTGTACACTTCCTGCACCTGTAGTTATCCAGAATGCTTGAAGCATTATGGATTTCCCACATCTCACAGGTGGAGCACTTTATCCTGCTGACTGACATTTCTAGCACAAATTAATTAATTTAAAAATAAATACTGATTAAATTCTTATTTAGTTAAGTTCCAATCAACTATATGGTCCCTGGCTACAGATTTCCATTATAAATCTTAAATGCTAAATACACTAACCTCCGGCCTCCGGTCGGTCGAGTTCTTGCCCCAGCCTCTCTCTCAGGTAGGTCCTGTAACTGACTTGGTCAGGTGCAAACTAAAAACTATCTTAAGTTGGATCAAACCAAGCCTTGTGCACAATGATGTGGAATTCACCCTGCGAAGGACCTCACTCCACATCTCATCATCTAATATTGACCACATCTCCTTCTCCCACTGAGCGTTAACCTCCTCAACTGACACAGAATCCTCCGATGAAATCCGTCCCTAAATATCGGAAATGTTCCCCTGCACCTATCTTACAAGGAAAACAATCCTCTCCATTAGAGATGTTGGTGGCACTTCCAATGGCGGCCATGGTCCGATAGGTTGCACACAGGGCTCCTGCTTGGAGATGTTGGCTTTGGCTCTTTTTGCCCATTTAATGGGTGATCTTTGTGGCTAAAGTATGAAGTGAGAGGAAGGTGGTGGTTTCTCCCCCAGAGTGGAATGCCGGCGGAGTATCAGACCCAGCAAAAGTCAATGAGATCCCTAGCTCAGGAGTTAGAGGACACTTGTGGTGTAGCGCCATTGGAAAAATGATGGAGAGGGAAGGGTCGCCGTCATCTGCCGCACTGTGGTGCAGTTGATGGATTTCATTAAAGGGAAATTTTGTCAACGGCGAAAGGAGATGCAGGGAGACTGGTCTAGTGCGATTGAGGGAGCAGTAGCCCCTCTTCAATGGGCTTTGGATCATGTGGACAAGCAATTGGAGGTGCAAGGTGCGCCAATCCAAGAAGTGGAAAGGGCGGTATGGGACCAAAGTGACCAGATAATATGGCCTGGTGATGAGTTGGTTTTCTGGTTGGGTTTAGGTGAGGGTGGAGGAGGTGGCCATTTTGGCTGGACCCAGGTTAGTGAGGGGATGAGTGGTTGGGCAGGATTTGGGTTCGGTGACGATGGCGGAACTTAGCAGAGGGAGAAGTCAGAAAACCCCCGGTGAGGATTGCACCATGGAATGTGCGTGGGTTAAATGGTCCAATTATATGGTCTCGGGTGCTTGCGCACCTAAAGAGTATGAGGGCAGATGTGGTTTTCCTGCAGGAGACACATCTATGGGTGAACGATCAGATTTGGTTAAGGAAGAGATGGGTGGGGCAAACGTTCCACTCGGGGTTGATCTAAGTTGAGGGGGGTTGCGATCCTGTTCAGGAAAAAAGTGGCATATGTGGTGGCTAGGAAGGTGCGGGACCTGGGGGTTAGGTTTGTGATGGTGAATGGGATGTTAGTGGGGCCACCAGTTTTTTTTTTGTGAATGTATAAGTGCCCAATTGGGACAATGTGGACTTTAGTAAGAAGATATTAGTGTCCATCCCTGACTTGGATACCCACCAGTTAATAATTGTGTATTGGATCCCAGGATGGATAGATCTAGTCCCAAGTCAGTGGTTAGGTCGGGGATGGTGAGGGAGTTTCGGTTGTTTATGGATCAGATGGGGGGGTGAACCTGTGGAGGTTTGGGTGCCAGGTAGAGAGGGAGTACTCCGTCTTCTTAGATATCCATCGGGTATACTCCCGCATCGATTTCTTTGTGGTAGGAAGGGCCGTGCTGTTGGGGGTTGTGGGGGCGGTGTATGCAGGAATAGTAATTTCGGACCATGCACTACATTATGTAAAAATAATAATAATCTTTATTGTCACAAGTAGGCTTACATTAACACTGCAATGAAGTTACTGTGAAAATCCCCTATATGCCACACTCCAGCACCTGTTCGGGTACACAGAGGGAGAATTCAGAATGTCAGAATGTCCAAATTACCTAATAGCAGGTGGGATTCTCCCCTACCCGGCGGGGCGGGCTGTACCGGCGCCGAGGAGTGGCGTGAACCACTCCGGCGTTGGGCCGCCCAGAAGGTGCGTAATCCTCCGCACATTCAGGGGCAAGGCCGGCACCGGCGCCACGACAACCAGCGCCAAAGGGCCTCCACCGGCCGGCGCGAGTTGGTACATGCGCGGGAGCGCCAGCGTGTGCTGACATCATCCCAACGCATGCGCAGGGGGTTTCTTCTCCATGCCGGCCATGGCTTTGGTTGACAGCAGACGGCACGGAGGGAAAGAGTGCCCCCATGGCATAGGCCCGCCCGCGGATCGGTGGGCCCCAATCGCGGCCAGGCTACCGTGGGGAACCCCCCGGTGCCAGATCCCCCCGCAACCCCCCCCCCCCCCCCGAGGTCTCTGCAGGCCGCCCGTAGAGCCAGGTCCCGCTGGTACGGACCTGGTTGGGACCGGCCGAAAACGGGCTGCCACTCAGCCCATCACGGGCCAGAGACTCCTGCCCCCGCCAAAACCCCGGTGCCAGAGAATTTGGCAGCTGGCGTCGGGGCGGGATTCACACCACCCCCCGGCGATTCTCCGACCCGGCGGGGGGTCGGAGAATCCCGCCCAGCATGTCTTTCAGGACTTGTGGGAGGAAACTGGAGCACCCAAAGGAAACCCACGCAGACACGGGGAGAACGGGCAGACTCCGCACAGACAGTGACCCAAGCCGGGAATCAAACCTGGGACCCTGGCGCTGTGAAGCCATAGTGCTAACCATTATGCTACTGTACTGCCCAAATGTGGATGCGAGGTTTGAGAAGGGGCGGGTGCAGAAGCTGGGGTGGAGGTTTGATTCGACGCGTTTGGCTGATAAGATGCTCTGTGATTAGGTGGCAGTGGCGCTTAATCAAAATGGGGAGGTGTCTGTGGCCACTTTCTGGGAGGCATTGAAGGCAGTGATTCGGGGTGGGGGATTATCTCCTTTAAGACCCATAGGGATAGAGTTGAGATGGAGGCAAGGCCGAGGCTGTTGGAAGTTGTTGTAGATGTGGATTGTAGGTATTCGGTGGCACTGACAAGGGAGTTGTTTTGGTAAAATTTTGAAACACTCCATTCACTTTGTCCAGCGCGGACACAAGCCTGCAACTCGAGTCTCTGATCTAGATAATCTCCCGGGAGGTCGCCTGCCGCCTCATCTGGCAAGCCAAGAGGCAACTGGCCTTCTCCCCATATTCATAAATAACCCCCTTCGAATGCTGCAACTGGCGCACCACCTTGTCCGTAAATAACAGCTCAAACTGCAGATACAGCTTTTTCCTGCTTGCCTGGAGCCCTGGGGTTCAATCATTCGAATGTCTGTGGTCCACTCCCAAAATGTAATTTCCCAACTATTGGCATCCCACTCTAGCCTCCCTATCTCAATGTGCTTTGTGCGATATGTTCTCCCCTCTAATCACTGCTTTCAGGGCCTCCCATAGAATGGAGCCGTTCCCATTAAACCCCATGTACTCGTCTATAGCCCTCCATGTCCATCCACAGAACCCCATGTATGCCAATAACCCCGCATCCAGCCTCCATGCCGGGCACTGAACCGAACCTACCTCTCATATAAAATCCATTAAATGTGGAGCCTGGTCTGAGATGATTATAGCCAAGCGCTCATCTTTCTTCAGCGTTAGGAAGAAGAGTCCTTCCCATCAGGAAAAAACACAGCCTAGAATATACTTTATATGCTGGAAAAAAAAGCAAAAACTCCTTACCTCCAGAGACCATAAACCGCCACAATTCTGCACCCACTGTCTCCTCCATAAACACCAATAATGCCTTTGTCACCCCTGAAGGGGCCAACAACTTCGGCTTAGACTGGTCAAGTTTCGGGTTCAAAACACAATTTAAATCTCTCCCAGAATCAACTCATTTGTGTCCAAATCCATTACCGTGGCCAACAATCTCCTCATGAATGCTACATCATCCCAATTCGGGGCATATACATTCACCAGCACCTCTAATTTACCTTCGAGCATCCCAGTGACGATCACATACCTACCTCCCTGATCCGTCACAACCTTTCCCGCTAGAAATTGGATCCTCTTATGAATGAAAATTGCCACCCTCCGGGCCATGCTATCGAAACCTGAATGGAACTCCTGGCTCACCCAGCCCTCTCTGAGCCTAGTCTGATCCCTCACCCACAGGTGGGTATCCTGCAAAAGCACCACATCGGCCTTTAAACTCTTCAGATGAGAGAAAACCCCACACCTCTAACATTCCAAGTGACTAGTCTGATTGGGTGTCTCTCACCCCCCACCCCTCTCAAGTCAGCCATTTCCACCATGAGGAATTGTCCTGTCCTTACACCCAGTTCCTGACCCAAGGCCCATCCAAGATGACGGCCAGCCCCACCGATAGCTAATATCGAACTACTAGTGATGTAGCTCCCATCACAGCCCACACCTAAAGAACAAAGACAAAAGAGAAGCTCCCCCAGATCCTCCCCCTTCAACCACTGCAAAACAAACCAAAACCAAGGCAATTCTCAACATCCCACCTTGGGCTATATGTTGTCCATATTGCTGCCTTAACCATTACCCCAACTACTTTGGCCCTCTCACCCTCCTCCCCCAACAACATATACACTACAACACAGAACAATAAACCCCAAATAACCAGAAATATATACATAATACTGAAACATCCCTAAACAATCCCTTCCCATCGACACCAACTAAAGTCCCATTCAAACACTTGCAATTAGCCCAAGGCCTTGGTCCATGACAAAAACCTCCGCCTCCTCTGACATCTTGAAAATATGATGTTTTGAGCTCGACGTAACTCTCAACCTTGCTGGTTGCACCACTCCACTTTTATAAAGCGGCAACTTCGCCCTATTAGAAGCTACATGCCTCTTTTCTACATGCCTACATGAGACATTTCTTCACACAAAGAGTGGTGAGCCTGTGGAATTCATTACCACAGGAAGTAGTTGATGCTAAAACTTTGAATATTTTCAAGAGGTGGCTGGATATAACACTTGGGGAGAATGGGATCAAAGGCTATGGGGAGAAAGCAGGATTAGGCTATTGAGTTGGATAATCAGCCATGATCATGATGAATGGCGGAGCAGGCTCAAAAGGCCAAAAGGCCTCTTCCTGCTCCTATCTTCTGTGTATCTATGTATCTTTGGTAGCTCTGCCCCAACATCTTGATAAATTTAGATGCTGCTTCCTTCCCAACTCACACCCTGCTTCTCTTTGGCCCATTGAGTGCTGAATTTGGTGCATTTGAGTGTGATAGTGAGAGTTTGGTGACCAAGGGAGTATAAGGCTTCATTTTTATCTAAAGTTTAGTCTTTCTTTTATTTAGTTAATTAACTTAAAAGTTGCTGTTTGGTTTAGAAGAAGGTGAATTTTCAATAAGCTTTAAACCGGCTTCTACTTGTAGGCACTTGCAGCTGGAGCTTGTTAATTAGTTAATTGGATTAGGCCAGGTTTTCAGAGGCTAGATTCACAGTATAAAAGTGATCCCCTACAGTGCAGACTTTGTTTGCACTGAGTGCTGAATTTGGTGCATTTGAGTGTGATAGTGAGAGTTTGGTGACCAAGGGAGTGCTGAATTTGGTGCATTTGAGTGTGATAGTGAGAGTTTGGTGACCAAGGGAGTGCTGAATTTGGTGCATTTGAGTGTGATAGTGAGAGTTTGGTGACCAAGGGAGTGCTGAATTTGGTGCATTTGAGTGTGATAGTGAGAGTTTGGTGACCAAGGGAGTTAGGTGAGGAGGGAGTAAGGCGCTCCTTTCATTTTGTTTCCGACATTTCCGCAAAGAGTGCGAAGAGAGCCAGGAGTTTACAGAAAGTGTAGCTGACTGGGAGCAGGGTCGGTGGGCGGAGATCTAGTTAGTCCACAGGACAGCTATATTCTGTCAGGTAAGAGGGGATGGAGGCTAGGCCAGTTACATGCTCCTCCTGTAGGATGTGGGTGGTGAGGGATACCACCGGTGTCCCCGCTGACTATACCTGCGGGAAGTGCACCCAACTTCAGCTCCTCAAAGACCGTGTAAGGGAACTGGAGCTGAAGCTGGATGAACTTCGGATCATCCGGGAGGCAGAGGGGGTGATTGAGAAGAGTTACAAGGAGGTAACCACACCCAAGGTACAGGACAAGAATAGCTGGGTTACAGTCAGGGGGAAAAAAACAAACAGGCAGAAAGTGCAGGGATCCCTCGTGGCCGTTCCCCTTCAAAACAAGTATACCGTTTTGGATGCTGTTGGGGGGGATGACCTACCGGGGGAAGGCCCTAGCGGCCAGGTCTCTGGCACTGAGTCTGGCTCTGGGGCTCAGAAGGGAAGGGGGGAGAATAGTAAAGCAATAGTTGTAGGAGATTCAATGGTTAGGGGAATAGATAGGAGATTCGGTGGTCGCGAGCGAGACTCCCGGAAGGTATGTTGCCTCCCGGGTGCCAGGGCCAGGGATGTCTCGGATCGTGTCTTCAGGATCCTTAAGGGGGAGGGTGAGCAGCCAGAAGTCGTGGTGCACATTGGTACCAACGACATAGGTAGGAAAAGGGGTGTGGAGGTAATAAACAAGTTTAGGGAGTTAGGCTGGAAGTTAAAAGCCAGGACAGACAGAGTTGTCATCTCTGGTTTGTTGCCGGTGCCACGTGATAGCGAGGCTAGGAATAGGGAGAGAGTGCAGTTGAACACGTGGCTGCAGGAATGGTGTAGGAGGGAGGGCTTCAGGTATTTGGATAATTGGAGCGCATTCTGGGGAAGGTGGGACCTGTACAAGCAGGACGGGTTGCATCTGAACCAGAGGGGCACCAATATCCTGGGAGGGAGGTTTTCTAGTACTCTTCGGGAGGGTTTAAACTAATTTGGCAGGGGAATGGGAACCGGATTTGTAGTCCAGCAACTAAGGTAGCCGATATTCAGGACGCGAAAGCGTGTAATGAGGCAGTGGGGAAGGGAACACTGACAAAGGAGAGTACTTGCAGGCACGGAGAGGGGTTGAAGTGTGTATACTTCAACGCAAGAAGCATCAGGAATAAGGTGGGTGAACTTAAGGCATGGATCGGTACTTGGGACTACGATGTGGTGGCCATCACGGAAACTTGGATAGAAGAGGGGCAGAAATGGTTGTTGGAGGTCCCTGGTTATAGATGTTTCAATAAGATTAGGGAGGGTGGTAAAAGAGGTGGGGGGGTGGCATTATTAATTAGAGATAGTATAACAGCTGCAGAAAGGCAGTTCGAGGAGTATCAGCCTACTGAGGTAGTATGGGTTGAAGTCAGAAATAGGAAAGGAGCAGTCACCTTGTTAGGAGTTTTCTATAGGCCCCCCAATAGTAGCAGAGATGTGGAGGAACAGATTGGGAAACAGATTTTGGAAAGGTGCAGAAGTCATAGGGTAGTAGTCATGGGCGACTTTAACTTCCCAAATATTGAGTGGAAACTCTTTAGATCAAATAGTTTGGATGGGGTGGTGTTTGTGCAGTGTGTCCAGGAAGCTTTTCTAACGCAGTATGTAGATTGTCCGACCAGAGGAGGGGCAATATTGGATTTAGTACTGGGTAATGAGCCAGGGCAAGTGATAGATTTGTTAGTGGGGGAGCATTTTGGAGATAGTGACCACAATTCTGTGACTTTCACTTTAGTAATGGAGAGGGATAGGTACGTGCAACAGGGCAAGGTTTACAATTGGGGGAAGGGTAAATACGATGTTGTCAGACAAGAATTGAAGTGCATAAGTTGGGAACATAAGCTGGCAGGGAAGGACACAAATGAAATGTGGAACTTGTTCAAGGAACAGGTGCTACGTGTCCTTGATATGTTTGTCCCTGTCAGGCAGGGAAGAGATGGTCGAGTGAGGGAACCATGGTTGACAAGAGAGGTTGAATGTCTTGTTAAGAGGAAAAAGGTGACTTATGTAAGGCTGAGGAAACAAGGTTCAGACAGGGCATTGGAGGGATACAAGATAGCCAGGAGGGAACTGAAGAAAGGGATTAGGAGAGCTAAGAGAGGGCATGAACAATCTTTGGCGGGTAGGATCAAGGAAAACCCCAAGGCCTTTTACACATATGTGAGCAATATGAGAATGACTAGAGCGAGGGTAGGTCCGATCAAGGACAGTAGCGGGAGATTGTGTATTGAGTCTGAAGAGATAGGAGAGGTCTTGAACGAGTACTTTTCTTCTGTATTTACAAATGAGAGGGGCGATATTGTTGGAGAGGACAGTGTGAAACAGATTGGTAAGCTCGAGGAAATACTTGTTAGGAAGGAAGATGTGTTGGGCATTTTGAAAAACTTGAGGATAGACAAGTCCCCCGGGCCTGACGGGATATATCCAAGGATTCTATGGGAAGCAAGAGATGAAATTGCAGAGCCGTTGGCAATGATCTTTTCGTCCTCACTGTCAACAGGGGTGGTGCCAGGGGATTGGAGAGTGGCGAATGTCGTGCCCCTGTTCAAAAAAGGGACTAGGGATAACCCTGGGAATTACAGGCCAGTTAGTCTTACTTCGGTGGTAGGCAAAGTAATGGAAAGGGTACTGAAGGATAGGATTTCTGAGCATCTGGAAAGACACTGCTTGATTAGGGATAGTCAGCACGGATTTGTGAGGGGTAGGTCTTGCCTTACAAATCTTATTGAATTCTTTGAGGAGGTGACCAAGCATGTGGATGAAGGTAAAGCAGTGGATGTAGTGTACATGGATTTTAGTAAGGCATTTGATAAAGTTCCCCATGGTAGGCTTATGCAGAAAGTAAGGAGGCATGGGATAGTGGGAAATTTGGCCAGTTGGATAACGAACTGGCTAACCGATAGAAGTCAGAGAGTGGTGGTGGATGGCAAATATTCAGCCTGGATCCCAGTTACCAGTGGCGTACCGCAGGGATCAGTTCTGGGTCCTCTGCTGTTTGTGATTTTCATTAATGACTTGGATGAGGGAGTTGAAGGGTGGGTCAGTAAATTTGCAGATGATACGAAGATTGGTGGAGTTGTGGATAGTAAGGAGGGCTGTTGTCGGCTGCAAAGAGACATAGATAGGATGCAGAGCTGGGCTGAGAAGTGGCAGATGGAGTTTAACCCTGAAAAGTGTGAGGTTGTCCATTTTGGAAGGACAAATATGAATGCGGAATACAGGGTTAACGGTAGAGTTCTTGGCAATGTGGAGGAGCAGAGAGATCTTGGGGTCTATGTTCATACATCTTTGAAAGTTGCCACTCAAGTGGATAGAGCTGTGAAGAAGGCCTATGGTGTGCTCGCGTTCATTAACAGAGGGATTGAATTTAAGAGCCGTGAGGTGATGATGCAGCTGTACAAAACTTTGGTAAGGCCACATTTGGAGTACTGTGTACAGTTCTGGTCGCCTCATTTTAGGAAGGATGTGGAAGCTTTGGAAAAGGTGCAAAGAAGATTTACCAGGATGTTGCCTGGAATGGAGAGTAGGTCTTACGAGGAAAGGTTGAGGGTGCTAGGCCTTTTCTCATTAGAACGGAGAAGGATGAGGGGCGACTTGATAGAGGTTTATAAGATGATCAGGGGAATAGATAGAGTAGACAGTCAGAGACTTTTTCCCCGGGTGGAACAAACCATTACAAGGGGACATAAATTTAAGGTGAAAGGTGGAAGATATAGGAGGGATATCAGAGGTAGGTTCTTTACCCAGAGAGTAGTGGGGGCATGGAATGCACTGCCTGTGGAAGTAGTTGAGTCGGAAACATTAGGGACCTTCAAGCAGCTATTGGATAGGTACATGGATTACGGTTAAATGATATAGTGTAGATTTATTTGTTCTCAAGGGCAGCACGGTAGCATTGTGGATAGCACAATTGCTTCACAGCTCCAGGGTCCCAGGTTCGATTCCGGCTTGGGTCACTGACTGTGCGGAGTCTGCACGTCCTCCCCGTGTCTGCGTGGGTTTCTTCCGGGTGCTCCGGTTTCCTCCCACAATCCAAAGATGTGCAGGTTAGGTGAATTGGCCAATGATAAATTGCCCTTAATGTCCAAATTGCCCTTGGTGTTGGGTGAAGGTGTTGAGTTTGGGTAGGGTGCTCTTTCCAAGAGCCGGTGCAGACTCAAAGGGCCGAATGGCCTCCTTCTGCACTGTAAATTCAATGATAATCTATGATTAATCTAGGACAAAGGTTCGGCACAACATCGTGGGCTGAAGGGCCTGTTCTGTGCTGTATTTTCTATGTTCTATGTTCTATTGCATAACCCGCTCCTTCTTCAGGAAGCTGTGAAAACAAACTATCACCGCCCATGGTGGCTCATTCACTCAAGGCCTCTGCTGGAGTGATTGGTGGGCCCTATTCAGCTCAGGAGGGGACATCTGTTCTTCTCCCCCCCCTAACAACTTTGCAAATATCTGGGAGAAGTACTCGGTTGGCCTCGGGCCCTCCATCCTCTCCAGCAAATCCATGATCCTGAGGTTCTGTCTCCTGGACCTGTTCTCCAGGTCCTCGATCTTTGCTCTCAGGGCCTTGTTCCTCTCCTCAACCACCAGCATCTCGGCTTCCAGTGAGCCAATTTGGTCACCCTGCTGCAACACGATCCCTCCCACCCCCTTCAGCATCTCTCCATGTTCTTTCACGGTCTCTGAAACCCTTCCCAACTTTTCTCTTATTGGGCCCAGCGCCTCCTCAATAGACTTTTTGAAGGTTTTGATCATCTCCCTTCCTTGCTTTTCAAAATGTTTCCAAATTTGCCTTTTGGGTTTGTGTGCCATGACCCCAGTCAGCATTTCCAGTGTGATCGGAGCAGCCACACCTGCCGAGGTCACCTCCGCCATCTTTCCTCCCAATGAACTTCGCACTTTCTCTAGCTCCACTGAAAGACAACCACTCAAAGCCTACTTTTCAACTACCTTTTTCACTGCTTTCAACATCCTTTCATGGAATACAATTAGATGGGTCGGATTTACCACCAAATTCCCGCGGGAACTGGACAATAGGATCTAAAAAACAAGGACTTTGGCGGGAGCTACCTTATGTGCAGCCTTCTCCTACAAGCCACCACCAGAAGTCTCCAAGAATTGTTATGTTGACCTGTTGGTAATTGTTGTGAGTTCATATTGCATTAAGTATCATCCTGCATTTTTATCTTCAGCCTCAGTAACATAGCAGTTAAACATTTTAGTAGTTGTGTTTGACGGTGATATTGTGCAGTCCTTTGTTCATACTCTTTATGAATGAGCTCAATTTGAAACTCTTTGCAAAGTAATTGTTTGTGATTGTGCGAAATAGAAATGAATTGATGTTTATGTAATTATGCCAATTATTGAATGTCACATAATCAACCCCAGATCCTCATCTAAATCTGTAATATTGGATCAAAAATGATTTCAGTCAATACCTGAAAGCCAACAGTCAAATCCAGCATTGAACTATTTTTAATGTTAGGGAAGTATCGACTAATGGTGCTATTTCCTAGTAATTAGCTATTGATTATCACTCAATAAACATCCAGTGATTTCAGCAAAATCATTTTTTTCTAATGCAGGTACCAGTATGGATCAACTGAATGAACTCCTGAGAAAATAGGTCGTAACCTTGGCACCTTTGAAAAAGTGCAAAAAGGACAAAATTGAACCCTATGAATTGCACCACAATGGGAATGGTTAAACAAAAATTAGATTGTTTGAGGATTAAAATGTTATTATAAGCATTACTACCTATATAATTTCAGACCACATGATTTACTTCATTTTTCTGAACTAATTTTGATTACACCATTTATGTTTTCAGTTTTGAATCATCTTAGATTTATTATAATTTTTGTTACTTTTTTCTAAATTTGTCTGGGACTTATTGAAAGAAATGGATCTGAAAACCATGGGCTGCATTTCCCTTTGGGAGACCAAGTGCTGATTATGTAATCAACGCCGGTCCCGAGCAATTCAGCATTCGTTAATTGGCGAGCACCGGCGCCACATAGAACAAAATGGTGTCCGATTCGTCGGATTTGGGACTGGCACTCGAGAGGTTGACAAGCTACAGCTGCAAGCTCCACTCTACAATACACACTCACCCAGCCAACAAGATGCCAGCTCGAAGAGCGCCACCGCGGTTCGCAGATGCAGAGCTCGAGACCCTGCTGGATGCCCTGGAGGAGAGGCGGAGCACCATGTTTCCTGGGATGGGGAGTAGGCGGCCACCTGCCACTGTACATTGGGCCTGGGCGCAGGTGGCAGAGGCTGTGAGCACCGTGGGCCCACTGTCAGTACTGTCCAGCAGTGTAGCAAGAAGCTGCACGGCCTCCTCGGGGTGGCCAGGGTGAGTAGCCAGCACTGTGCCCCGGCACCCGCACAGCAGGTCAACCGCACCCGCTGGCAGTCTGTTTGCACTCCACACCCATACCGCCCACCATGGCCGGGTGCCCTGTTCAAGAAGGCCTGCAGATGCCCACCCCCTGTGCTGCCTGGGTCCGACTGCCTAACACTGCGCACTTTCTGCTTCCCCCGCCCAAGAGAAGGCGGCGCATAACCATAGGGAGAGAGAGACTAGAGTTGGCCCTCAGAACCTGCAGGCCCTCACCGCCGCGGAACGCCGGCCAGTGGACCTGGCTGGTGGGCCCGGAGAGAGAGCAGTCACCGAGCCAAAGATCGGTATCGGGGAACCAAATGAGCCCCCACTGAGTTGTGGTATCCCTATGGCACGCGTGGCACAACCCCCAAATCACATCACCACCCCTATACTACCTTAACCCCAGTACTCCACCTCCCCCACATCACACCATCTTCCCCAGGGGAGGCAGTGGCGTAGTGGTATTGTCACTAGACTAGTAATCTGGAGACCCAGGGAAATACTGTGGGGTCTCAGGTTCTAATCCCACCACAGCAGATGTTGAAATTTGAATTCAATAAAAATCTGGAATTAAAAGTGTAATGATGACCACAAAACCATTGCTGATTGTCGTAAAAGACCATCTGGTTCACTAATGTCCTTCAGGGAAGGAAATCTGCCATCCTTACCTGGTCTGGCCTACAAGACTATGAAAAGCACAGGGCTAAATCGCTGGCTTTGAAAGCAGACCAAGGCAAGCCAGCAGCATGGTTCGATTCCTGTAACAGCCTCCCCGAACAGGCGCCGGAATGTGGCGACTAGGGGCTTTTCACAGTAACTTCATTTGAAGCCTACTTGTGACAATAAGCGATTTTCATTCATTTAGGGGCTGGTTTAGCTCACTGGGCTAAATCGCTGGCTTTTAAAGCAGACCAAGGCAGGCCAGCAGCACGGTTCGATTCCCGTGCCAGCCTCCCCGAACAGGTGCCGGAATGTGGCGACTAGGGACTTTTCACAGTAACTTCATTGAAGCCTACTCGTGACAATAAGCGATTTTCATTTCATTTTCATTTTCATGTGACCCCAGACCCACACAGTGATGTTGTTGACTCTTAACTGCCCTCCCCCCCCCCCCACCCCACTGCCAATGAAATGGCCTTAGCAAATCACACAGTTCAAGGGTAATTAGGGATTTGGCCAAGCCAGCAATGCCCACACCAAGAACGAATATAAAAAGCATCCCACCACCTCCTCATCACCTCGGCGAGGAGGCAGCAACAGACAGTGACGCGTGCCCCCACGACACCCTGGAGCACCAGTCCAGGGACGATACTGACTTCCCATCACAGCTGTCTCCAACATCCTCCGCCATCCTAGAGACACACCTCGGTTGGGCACCTTAGTAAAGAGGCTCCTGGGACACTATCTGGTGCACACCACACACATACAGCGGTACATCAGGTAGAAGTAGGAACACCCGAGGGGGCGGACGGTCGGAGGGCGGGCCGGCCCCAGGGACTAGCTGCCGTCCAGACGGGCCTTGGGTGGTGGAAATGGCGGTGTCATCGATACTGGAGATGATAATGATGATAATCTGCAGATACAGGGCCGGGGACTACTTGAGGAGGTGTCAGCAACCATCCAGCACATCCAGTGCCTGCAGGTGCAGTTGGAGGAGTCCAACCGCTGGGGCAGGAGGTGGTGCTGACCACGCGTGCCACCCAGGCCAACACCACGTGGGTGGCATCCACGGTGGAGGCCTCGGGGGGGGGGGGGTGTAAACGTACAGGCTATGGGTCAGGATGTACAAGGCCTTTGGCAGTCTGTGGGCAGTGGCTGAGGCACAGGTCAGTGCTGCCATGTCACGGGCACTCTGACTTCTGCACTGCTCCCCTAGCCCCATCAATGGTCAGGACTGTGGGGGCCTCTGGCAGGGGTACCGGTGGCTGGACCTACCCAAGTCAGAGGTACGCTCTGTGGCTCCTGTCTGGCCTCCTCCTGTAGGGGCTACCATCATTGATGCCCTTGGATGGGCCGCGTGATGTCCCACAGGCGGGTGGCGCCTGGTTGTGCGTGGAGGGTGGGGGTTGATGGGGTGGAGGTGGGGTGGAGGGAGGTTTTGGGGTGGTGTTGGTGGGTTGTAGGTGACGTGGGGGTAGCGGGGTGGGTGAACCCATTCGGCCAGTGGCGTTCCACGCAACCACGGGCCACGGTTGGCGGTCAGTGGAATTGCAGCAATATGGCTACCTTGCAGGCCACGACGATGGCAGTCCGTACTTGGACACCCCAGTCCCGGGGGTCACCCTGAAGCCATGGCCCACCCCCTGGTCACCCCACCACCGCCGGCACCCCAGCCCCACCGTCCACCCCAACAACCCCGATACCACCCCATACCCCACCCAGAGGAACAGAAGCCAGCTAGTGAGGATGGAGAGCTAGCTGCCCAACACACCGAGGAGGAGGTGGGAAGGAGGCACTGCATCAGGCCTCATGTGTACCGGCAGTGCCTGTCACTTGACGATCTGTTGGAGCGGGCATGTCGTCAAAGACTTTCGCTGAGCAGGGTTGACCGTAAGGCTTATTAGTTATATCATGGCGCACCTGGTACGGTGGAGGAATTGGGGAGGACACCAGCTCCCAGTGGCCGTCAAGGTGACAGTCGCCCTGAACTTTTACACCATGAGGTCCGTCCAGGCTCCGAGTGGGGACCTGTTAGGGAGTTCACAGACCTTGGTGCACAGGTGCATCCATGCCACCACAGAGGCCGGGTATACCTGGTCGGCACAATATCTCAAATTCAATGTGGACCAAGTGCACCAGGATGACCGGGCAGCGAGGTTCGCCATCATTGTCGAGATGCCCCAGGTCCAGGGAGTGATCAACGGGGTGCATGCCGCCCTATAAGCACCGACCCATGACAAGCTACAAATCGAAAGGGGTTCCACTCAATGAACATGCAGCTGGTGTCTGACCATGAGATGCACATCATGCACGTCTGCACCCGATACCTGGGCAGTGTGCACAACGCCTTTATCTTGGCACACTCGATAATTCCTGACGTCTTCAAGGTGCACCCCCGGCTGAGGGGTTGGCTCCTAGGCGACAGGGGTATCTGCTATGATCGTGGCTGGTGACACCTGTCTGGAGGTACATAGGTACATAGAAGATAGGAGCATTAGGAGGCCTTTTGGCCCCTCAAGCCTGCTCCGCCATTTATCACGATCATGGCTGATCATCCAACTCAATAGCCTAATCCTGCTTTCTCCCCGTAGCCTTTGATCCCATTCGCCCCAAGTGCTATATCCAGCCGCCTCTTGAATATATTCAATGTTTTAGCATCAACTAATTCATGTGGTAATGAATTCCACAGGCTCACCACTCTTTGGGTGAAGAAATGTCTCTTCATCTCTGTCCGAAATAGTTTACCCTGAATCCCCAGACTGTGACCCCTGGTTCTGGACACATCCATCATTGGGAACATCTTCCCTGTCTCGTCCCATTTGAATTTTATAAGTCTCTATGAGATCCCCCCTCATTCCTCTGAACTCCAGCAAGAACAATCCCACCTTAGTCAATCTCTCCTCATATGACAGTCCCGCCATCCCTAGAATCAGTCTGGTAAACCTTTGCTGCATTCCCGCGAGAGCAAGAACTTCCTTCCTCAGAGAAGGAGACCAAAACTGCACACAATACTCTGTGTTTGGCCACACCAAGGCCTTCTACAATTGCAGCAACACATCCCTGCTTCTGTACTCGAAACCTCTCGCAATGAAGGCCAACATACCATTAGCCTTCTTTACCGCCTGCTGCACCTGCATGCTTACCTTCATCGACTGGTGCACAAGGACACCCAGGTCCCGCTGCACACTCCCCTCCCCCAAATTACAACCATTCAGGTAGTAATCTGCCTTCTTGTTTTTGCATCCAAAGTGAATAACCTCACACTTAATCAAATTATGCTGTATCTGCCATTGGTTTGCCCGCGCGCGCAATCTGTCCAGACCATGCTGTAGGATCCCTGCATCCTCGTCACAGTTCACCCTCCCACCCAACTTGGTATTGTAGTGCACAAAGACTCCGAGAGACGAATAGAGTGAAGTCGATGAGGCTTTATTTAGCGTGACTGTTCCCACGCAGTTCAGTAGTAGACTGGCCTGCGGGGAGGACTCCTGGTTCTTATACTCCGCCTTCAGGGCGGAGCTAGAGGTCAACGGCCAACCAGGACCCGGGAATCTGTCAGCCAATTACATCACGGCTTCACAGTCCCACATGACCCCTAATGCATACTACCACATTCACCCCTTGCTAAAAATGAACCCGGCGGGGTGATGCTTCGCATGGTGGTAAGGGTTTACAAGGCTGGTCCTGGGAGGAAAACTTTTGCATGTTATTACAGTATGTACAAGGTTTTTTTGTTTCGAACTATTTACAGTAATCGTCAGGAGAAAAAGACAAAATGTTCTCCTTAAAAGTCCACATATTGTAGTGTTAGATCGACGCCACGAGTCGGTCGGGCGGTCTGGTCGTCCGTGTCGATCGCCTCGGCCCCGGTGGTGGTGGTGATGCTTGTTCCGGTGTTGTCGTCTCCGGGAGCCTTACGGTTTCAGCTTGGGCTTCACTCCTGGTCGGGCCTGGGAGGAGGACCGATCCTCCTGGGAAGGGGGCAGTCGCGGGGTGCGGCGGTGGCAGGGAGGGGGTGATTGGTGTCGGGGGGGTGTGTGTGTTGCCGGCGGGCGCCAGATCCCGCAGGGAGACCGTGTCCTGTCGGCCGTCGGGGTACTCCACGTAAGCGTACTGCGGGTTCGCGTGAAGGAGGTGAACCCTTTCGACCAACGGGTCCGACTTGTGCGCCCGCACATGTTTTCGGAGCAAAATGGGTCCTGGGGCCGCCAGCCAGGTCGGCAGCGACGTTCCAGAGGAGGACTTCCTGGGGAAGACAAGGAGGCGCTCATGAGGCGATTGGTTAGTGCTTGTACACAGTAGTGACCGGATGGAGTGGAGGGCGTCCGGGAGGACCTCCTGCCACCGTGAAACTGGGAGGTCCCTGGACCGTAGGGCCAGTAGGACAGTCTTCCAGACCGTGCCGTTCTCCCTCTCTACTTGCCCGTTCCCCCGGGGGTTGTAGCTGGTCGTCCTGCTCGAGGCTATACCGTTGCTGAGCAGGAACTGGCGCAGCTCGTCACTCATGAAGGAGGACCCCCTGTCTCTGTGGACGTATGCGGGGCAACCGAACAGTGTGAATATGGTGTTCAGGCCTTTAATGAATGTGGCCGCGGTCATGTCAGGGCAGGGGATGGCGAATGGGAAGCGGGAGTACTCGTCCACCACATTAAGGAAGTATGTGTTGCGGTCGGTGGAGGGGAGGGGTCCTTTGAAATCCAGACTAAGGCGTTCAAAGGGGTGGGAAGCCTTAATCAGGTGCGCACCATCCGGCCTGAAAAAATGCGGTTTGCACTCTGCGCAGATGTGGCAGTTCCTTGTGACTGTACGGACCTCCTCCAAAGAGTATGGGAGGTTGCGGGACTTAATAAAGTGGTAGAACCGAGTGACCCCCGGGTGGCAGAGGTCCTCGTGGAGGGTTTGGAGGCGGTTAATTTGTGGGTTGGCACATGTGCCGCGGGATAGGGCATCGGACGGCTCGTTCAGCTTTCCGGGACGATACAAGATCTCGTAGTTGAAGGTGGAGAGCTCGATCCTCCACCTTAAAGTCTTGTCGTTTTTGATTTTGCCCCGCTGTGCATTATCGAACATGAAGTCTACCGACCGTTGGTCCGTGAGGAGAGTGAATCTCCTGCCGGCCAGGTAATGCCTCCAATGTCGCACAGCTTCCACGACGGCTTGGGCTTCCTTTTCCACTGAGGAGTGGCGGATTTCTGAAGCGTGGAGGGTTCGGGAGAAAAAGGCCACGGGTCTGCCCGCTTGGTTAAGGGTGGCCACTAGAGCTACGTCGGAGGCGTCGCTCTCGACCTGGAAGGGGAGGGACTCGTCGATGGCGCGCATCGTGGCCTTTGCGATATCCGCTTTGATGCGGCTGAAGGCCTGGCAAGCCTCTGTCGACAGAGGGAAGGTCGTGGTCTGTATTAGGGGGCGGGCCTTGTCTGCATACTGGGGGACCCACTGGGCGTAGTATGAAAAGAACCCCAGGCAGCGTTTTAGGGCTTTTGAGCAGTGCGGGAGGGGAAATTCCATGAGGGGGCGCATACGTTCGGGGTCGGGGCCTATTATCCCATTGCGCACTACGTAGCCCAGGATGGCTAGCCGGTTGGTGCTAAAAACGCACTTGTCCTCGTTGTACGTGAGGTTCAAGGCTTTAGCGGTCTGGAGGAATTTTTGGAGGTTGGCGTCGTGGTCCTGCTGATCGTGGCCGCAGATGGTTACATTGTCGAGATACGGGAACGTGGCCCGCAACCCGTGTTGATCAACCATTCGGTCCATCTCTCGTTGGAAGACCGAGACCCCATTTGTGACGCCAAATGGGACCCTTAGGAAGTGGTATAATCGCCCGTCTGCCGCGAAGGCTGTGTACTTGCGGTCACTTGGGCGGATGGGGAGCTGATGGTAGGTGGACTTGAGGTCCACGGTGGAGAAGACCTTATATTGGGCAATCCGATTGACCATGTCGGATTTGCGGGGGAGAGGGTACGCGTCTAGTTGTGTGTACCTGTTGATGGTCTGGCTATAGTCTATGACCATCCTTTGCTTCTCCCCTGTCTTTACTACTACCACCTGCTCTCCAGGGACTATTGCTGGCCTGGATTATGCCTTCCTTCAGTAGCCGCTGGACTTCGGACCGAATGAAGGTCCGGTCCTGGGCGCTGTACCGTCTGCTCCTAGTGGCGACGGGTTTGCAATCCGGGGTGAGGTTTGCAAACAAGGATGGGGGTTGAACCTTGAGGGTTGCGAGGCCGCAGTTAGTGAGTGGGGGTATTGGGCCGCCGAATTTGAAGGTTAGGCTCAGTAGATTGCACTGGAAGTCTAATCCCAGTAATGTGGGGGCGCAGAGTTGGGGAAGGACGTAGAGCCTGTAGTTTTTGAACTCCCTCCCTTGCACCGTTAGGGTAACTATGCAGAAGCCTTTGATCTGTACGGAGTGGGATCCTGCAGATAGGGAAATCTTTTGTGCGCTGGGACGGATGGTCAAAGAACAGCGTCTTACCGTGTCGGGGTGGATAAAGCTCTCCGTGCTCCCGGAGTCGACCAGGCATGGTGTCTCGTGCCCGTTTATCAGCACCGTTGTCGTCGTCGTCTGGAGCGTCCGGGGCCGTGCTTGGTCCAGCGTCATTGAAGCCAGACGTGGTCGTAATGGTTGAGCGTCTTCTTCGAACCCCGTGGAGCCGTCGACACTGGGGTCCGTTGTTGCCGTCCAAGATGGCGTCGGGGTGAACAAGATGGCTGCCCCCATGCATCGCACATGGCTGGGGGGTCACAAGATGGCGGCGGGGGTGGACAAAATGGCTGCCCCCATGCGTCGCACAGGTCTGGGGTGGTCCAAGATGGCGGCGCCCCTCCTCCCCTCGTGGTGGCCGGGACCCAAAATGGCGGTGCCTGCGGGTCGTACATGGGGCGCTGGGGGGGTTGGGGAGCATTAGGAACACGCAGGACTCCCTCTTCCCTGGGGACAGCGGTGGCCGGGACCCAAAGTGGTAGCACCGGCGGGTCATACATGGGGTGCGGGGGGGGGGGGGTGTTGGGGAGCGTTAGAGACGCGCAGAACTCCCTCTTCTCCGGGGAGAGCGGTGGTCGGGACCCAAAGTGGTTGCGCCTGCGGGTCGTACATGGGGCGCTGGGGAGCGTAAAAGGCGTGCAGGGCTCCCTGTTCTCCTGGGACAGCGGCGACCTCCCGGGACCGGCACACAGCTGCGAAATGGCCCTTTTTCCCGCAGCTCTTACAGATTGCTGCGCGGGCCGGGCAGCGCTGCCGGGGGTGTTTCGCCTGGCCGCAGAAATAGCAGCGGGCGCCCCCGGGATGACTTGGCGTCTGAACCGCGCAAGCCTGTGGGGTGTCCGGGGGGGGGGGGTGGGTTTGTCGCGACGGGTGCGTACGGAGCCCAATGGGCTGCCGCGCGGTCGGGGCCGTAGGCGCGGGCGTTTCGCGCGGCCACATCCAGGAAGGCTGCTAGGGCCCGTGCCTCTGAGAGTCCTAGCGACTCTTTTTCTAAAAGTCTTTGCCGGATTTGGGAGGAGTTCAAACCTGCCACAAAAGCATCGCGCATTAACATGTCCGTGTGTTCATTTGCGTTCACCGGCGGGCAGCTGCAGGCCCGTCCCAAAATTAGTAGCACGGCGTAGAATTCATCTATTGATTCTCCGGGACTTTGCCGTCTCGTTGCGAGTTGATAGCGAGCGTAAATCTGGTTTACTGGGCGAACATAGAGACTTTTTAGTGCTGCGAATGCCGTCTGGAAATCCTCTGCATCTTCGATGAAAGAGAAAATCTCCGTGCTTAACCTCAAATGCAGGACCTGTAGTTTTTGGTCTTCTGTGACCCGGCCGGGGGCCGTTCTGAGGTAGGCCTCGAAACAAGTCTGCCAGTGCTTGAAAGCTGCTGCTGCGTTCACTGCGTGGGGGGCTGATCCTCAGGCATTCCGGGATGATCCTGAGCTCCATAGTCCTTTAGTCACGCTTAATAAATTGTAGCGCACAAAGACTCCGAGAGACGAATAGAGTGAAGTCGATGAGGCTTTATTAAGTGTGACTGTTCCCCCGCAGTTCAGTAGTAGACTGGCCTGCGGGGGAGGACTCCTGGTTCTTATACTCCGCCTTCAGGGCGGAGCTAGAGGTCAACGGCCAACCAGGACCCGGGATCTGTCAGCCAATGACATCACGGCTTCACAGTCCCACATGACCCCTAATGCATACTACCACAGGTATCATCCACAAACTTTGAGATGTTACATTTTATTCCCTTATGCAAATCATAAATATATATTGTGAATAGCTGGGGTCCCAGCACCGGTCCCTGTGGTACCCCATTAATTACTGACTGTCAATTTGGAAAGAACCAGAGTCACAGACCAATGCAGAGACCCGCTACACGCTGCCCATGTCCCGGCTTGAAGTTGCAGTTCAGGTACTTGGCCCGCTCTGGAGGGGCCCTCCAGTATAGCACTCGGAGAGTCTCCCACATTGCAGTGGCCTGCTGCATACTTCACAACATTTTGCAGCAGAGGGGTGATGTGCTGGAGATGAAGGATGATGCTCAAACCTCGTGTGGTGAGGAGCACGTGGGGGAAGTGTGAGGAGGGGCAAGACATGGGGCTCGGGCAGGCATGGGAGGCTACACATATGTGTGCCTGGGCCGATGTGCAAGGGTAGCGACAATCCCTCCAGGTTCACCGACTAGGAGGCCTGGCCAGCGGCAAGGACACCCCATTCCACCCCCACATCCCTCCCAGCCGACCTCCCCCTCCCATGAACACCTGCACCAACCCCCACCCTTGCAACGCCTTCCTTCATTCCTACCTGCCTCACTACAGGGTGTCGGCCCTGGGTTGACAGTAACAGCGGGTCTGGTCCATGGAATGGAGGATGATGACAATCTGCTCTGTGATGAGCTCTGATACTCCGCACCACGGTAGCACTTTCCAACGTCCACCTGGCTGATCCCTGCCTGCGGGCTGGCTGTTACATCACACGGTCCCACCGAACCATTGGGGTGGCGGAGGTGGGGGCGATGGAGGCGGGAGTTGGGAAGTTATGTGGTGGAGACGTATGGGATGGGGAACCGGAGCGGTGAGCGCTGACTGAACTGGGTTCCCTGGCTCAAGCCCACCCCCATTGTCTTCCCATCTTCCTCCCACCCCCCAGCACCCTCTGTGCAGCCAGCCCAGCCCAGCCATAAGACTATAAGGCATAGGAGCAGTATTAGGCCATTCACCCATCGAGTCTCTCTGCCATGCAGTGAGGGCAGTGGCATAGTGGTATTCTCACTGGACTAGTAATCCAGAGACCCAGGGTAATGCTCTGGGGACCTGGGCTCGAATTCCACCAGGGCAGTTGGTGGAATTTGAATTCAATAAAAATCTGGAAATAAAAGTCGAATGATGACCATGAAACCATTGTCAATTGCCGTTTCATTAATGTCCTTCAGGGAAAGAAATCTGTCGTCCTTACCTGGTCTGGCCTACACGTGTCTCTAGACCCACAGCAATGTGGTTGAGGGCAGCACGGTAGCACAGTGGTTAGCATTGATGCTTCACAGCTCCAGGGTCCCAGGTTCGATTCCCAGCTTGGGTCACTGTCTGTGCGGAGACTGCATGTCCTTACTATGTCGGCGTTGGTTTCCTCCGGGTGCTCCGGTTCCCTCTCACAGTCCAAAGATGTGCAGGTTAGGTGGATTGGCCATGGTAAATTGCCTTTCGTGTCCAAAAAATAAACGTTGGGTTGGGATGGGTAACTGGATTACGGCGACAGGGTGGAGGTATGGGCTTAAGTGAGGTGCTCTTTCCAAGGGCCATGCAGACTTCGATGGGCCAAATGGCCTCCTTCTGCACTGTAGATTCTATGATTCTAATATTCTAAAGTACCCTCAGGGATGAGCAATAAATACCGTGGGTGGCACAAATGTATAGTGGGTAGCACTATTGCTTCACAGCTCCAGTATCCCAGGTTTGATTCCCGGCTTGGGTCACTGTATGTATGGAGTCTGCATGTTCTCCCCGTGTCAGCGTGGGTTTCCTCCAGGTGCTCAGGTTACCTCCCACAAGTCCCGAAAGACGTGCTGTTAGTGTCATAATATACACCAGTATATCATGTTGCAGACACACACACTGATGGACACACAGTGGGACCAATCAACACACACAACACCGCAGCCAATCACCAGTTAGAGCACACTCACTATAAAGACAGGGGGCATCAGAGTTCCCGCTCATTCGGGATGCAGCCTCTCAGAAGGACAGAGCTTACAGCTTACAGCACAGATCTTCACCATGTGCTGAGTGCATAGACTGGTAAGGACAGGCATAGGTCGTTAGTTTAATCTAACATCGTGTTAACCCACAGTGAAAGTATGTTCAACAGTTTCTAGCTTAATAAAATAGTGTTGTATTATTTTAAGTGTTGGTGGCCTGTATGTGTTCCACGGATCCAAAGCACCCAACACATCATGATACCAGGAATTGAGGGATGTTAGAACTTCTAGACCTACCTGCAAGTGATCTGCCTTCCACCAGCATACAGCCATCCTACAAAATCGACAGCATCCGCCCGCCACCGCCGCTCCGCATCACCGGTAACCTAGGGGCCAACTGGAAGATAGTCAAACAACGCTTCCAGCTCTACCTGGAAGCCACAGACCGGGAAGCTGCCTCAGACACCAGGACGATCGCTCTCTTCCTATCCACGGCCGGGGAACATGCCATCCACATTTTCAATTCACTCACCTTTGATGATGGTGAAGATAAATCAAAATTTAAGACGGTCCTCCTTAAGTTTGACAGTCACTGCGACATTGAGGTAAATGAAAGTTTCGAGCGCTATGTATTCCAACAGCGTTTGCAAGGTAAGGATGAACCTTTCCAGTCCTTTCTCACCCACCTCCGCATCCTTGTGCAGTCCTGTAATTACGGGTCCACCTCCGACTCCATGATACGCGACCAGATCGTTTTCGGTATTCAGTCGGACCTCCTACGCCAGCAGCTCCTCAAGGTAAAGCAGCTCAGCCTAACGATTGCCATCGAGACCGGCGTGCTACACGAATACGGCACTAGTCGGTATTCCCACATCCAAGCGGCTGAAACGGCACGGCAAGGTCCCCACGAGGCAGAACGGGTCCAAGCAATCGAGCAACTCCAGGGCCTCAGCCTGGATGAGGGCGGTCATTTCGCGTGCTTTTCGCGGACTTCCGCGCTTGTGCGCACCGAACGAGGGGACAGCGACGTCGACGAACGTACTGCGCAGGCGCGCACCACGTATGACCGCACCGCGCATGTGCGGTGGCGCAGCGAACGTACTGACACTATAACGTGCGGCAACTGTGGGTTCGCCCACTTAAAGCGGCAATGTCCTGCCAAATCCCGACGATGCCTGCGATGTGGCAAACTTGGCCACTATGCTGCTTTATGCAGATCAGCTCAGCCTGCCAACTCTCGTCGCTTCAGCCAGCCTCGCAGGAATGTCTGGGCCATTCAACCCACGGTCACCGAGCCCGATTCGGACCTGCTGCCTGATATTGACACCAAGGACCCGAAGGCGCCTTTTCCAGTCAGTATGATTACAAAAAACAGGGTGTCCCCGGAGCAAAGAATCCAGCCTCTATCGGTATACAGCATCGATCCGGACGATGAGTAGTGTGCCACCCTTGTGGTCAACCGGTCCCAAATACGATTCCGCCTGGACACTGGTGCCTTCGCCAATCTCATTGCGTGGTCTGACCTCCAAAGCCTTTGTGTCAAACCAGCTATCCTGCCATCAGCCTGCCAGCTATTAGATTATAATGGCAATGCCATTGCTGCCAGCGGCTCATGCCAACTTGAAGTGACGCACAGGTCACGCAAAGCCATCCTTCCTTTTGAAATTGTGGGCTCCTCGAAAGCCTCCTTGCTTGGTGCGCAGGCATGCAAGCTGTTGAACCTAGTTCAGAGAGTTCACTCTCGCTCTCCTGCTGACGCATCTGCCTTTCAGGACACTGACTTCAGGGCGCAGCTCAACGCCATTATCAATCAGTACCATGACGTCTTCGAGGGCATGGGCACGCTCCCGTACACCTACAAGATTTTATTAAAACCGAATGCCATGACTGTGGTGCACGCACCTCGCAGGGTCCCAGCACCCCTTAAGGACCGCCTCAAGCAGCAGCTGCAGAACCAAGGAGTGATTTCCAAAGTCACGGAACCGACCAACTGGGTCAGTTCCATGGTATGTGTAAAAAAGCCTTCCGTCGCATTGATCCCAAGGGTCTAAATCGCAATATTATGAGAGAGCACTATTCAATTCCCAAGCACGAAGAGCTCACATGTGAGATGGCTCGCGCCAAGCTCTTTACCAAACTCGCGCCTCAAAAGGATTCTGGCAAATCCATCTCGATAAATCCAGCAGGAAACTCTGCACGTTCAACACCCCCTTTGGAAGATATTGTTAACCCAGGATGCCGTTTGGGATCATCTCTGCATCAGAAGTGTTCCATAGGATTATGGAACAAATGATGTGATGCATGACCAATGACCACTAAAGCGAGATTGTAATCCAACTGAAGGCTTTAATAAGCTGAATGTTTCCCCCAGCAGCTCAGGTACAGAATGAAGGCTGCTGGAGTGGCACGGGTTCTTATACCCCGCCAATCAGGGTGGAGCTATCATACATTCTACCAATAGAAAGCATACAGTTTCTACCAATGGTGCTTTAGCCTGTCAGGTACCGCAATACCTATAATGCCACATTCATCCCCTGTTAAAAAAAGAGTCCGGCGGGGGTGGTGGCCTGAAACTACAAAACGTAGCAACATGGTACAATTAGTTATGGAGTGTGGTAGTATGCATTAGGGGTCATGTGGGACTGGAAGCCCTAATGTCATTGGCTGACAGATCCCGGGTCCTGGTTGGCCGTGGACCTCTAGCTCCGCCCTGAAGGCGGAGTATAAGAAGCAGGAGTCTTCCCCCGCAGGCCAGTCTACTACTGAACTGTGGGGGAACAGACACGCTTAATAAAGCCTCATCGACTTCAGTCTATTCGTCTCTCGGAGTCTTTGTGCGCTACAATTTATTAAGCGTGCCTAAAAAGGACTATGGAGCTCAGGATCATCCCGGAATGCCTGAGGATCAGCCCCCACGCAGTGAACGCGGCAGCAGCTTTCAAGCACTGGCAGACATGTTTTGAGGCCTACCTCAGAACGGCCACCGGCCGGGTCACAGAAGACCAAAAACTACAGGTCCTGCACTCGAGGTTAAGCACGGAGATTTTCTCTCTCATCGAAGACGCAGAGGATTTCCAGACGGTGTTCGCAGCACTAAAAAGTCTCTATGTCCGCCCAGTAAACCAGATCTACGCTCGCTATCAGCTCGCAACGAGACGGCAAAGTCCCGGAGAATCGATTGATGAATTCTACGCTGCGCTGCTAATTTTGGGACGAGCCTGCAGCTGCCCGTCGGTGAACGCAAATGAACATACGGACATGTTAATGCGCGATGCTTTTGTGGCAGGTATGAACTCCTCCCAAATCCGCCAAAGACATCTAGAAAAAGAGTCGCTAGGACTCTCAGACGCACGGGCCCTAGCAGCCTCCCTAGACGTGGCCGCGCAAAAGACCCGCGCCTACGGCCCCGACCGCGCGGCAGCCCATTGGGCTCCGTACGTACCCGTCGCGACAAACCCACCCCCCCCCCCGGACACCCCACAGGCTTGCGCGGTTCAAACGCCAAGTCGCACCGGGGGAGCCCGCTGCTATTTCTGCGGCCAGGCGAAACACCCCCGGCAGCGCTGCCCGGCCCGCGCAGCGATCTGTAAGAGCTGCGGGAAAAAGGGCCATTTCACGGCTGTGTGCCGGTCCCGCGATGTCGCCGCTGTCCCAGGAGAACAGGGAGCCCTGCACGCCGTTTACGCTCCCCAACCCCCCCAGCGCCCCATGTACGACCCGCAGGCGCAGCCACGCTGGGTCCCGACCACCGCTGTCCCGGGAGAACAGGGAGCCCTGCACGCCGTTTACGCTCCCCAACCCCCCCAGTGCCCCATGTACGACCCGCAGGCGCAGCCACGCTGGGTCCCGACCACCGCTGTCCCGGGAGAACAGGGAGCCCTGCACGCCGCTTACGCTCCCCAACCCCCCCAGCGCCCCATGTACGACCCGCAGGCGCAGCCACTCTGGGTCCCGACCACCGCTGTCCCGGGAGAACAGGGACCCCTGCACGCCGCTTACGCCCCGCGTATGACACGCCGGTGCTACCAATGTGGGTCCCGACCGCCGCTGTCCCCAGAGAAGAGGGAGCCCCGCGCGTTCCTGACGCTCCCCAACCCCAGCGCCCCATGTGCGATCCGCAGACGCTGACATTTTGGGTCCCGGCCACCACGAGGGGAGGAGGGGCGCCGCCATCTTGGACCACCCCAGACCTGTACGACGCATGGGGGCGGCCATTTTGTCCACCCCCGCCACCATCTTGTGACCCCCCAGCCATGTGCGATGCATGGGGGCAGCCATCTTGTTCACCCCCGACGCCATCTTGGACGGCAACAACGGACCCCAGTGTCGACGGCTCCACCGGGTTCGAAGAAGACGCTCAACTACTACAACCACGTCTCGCTTCAATGACGCTGGACCAAGCTCGGCCCCGGACACTCCAGACGACGACGACAACGGTGCTGATAAACGGGCACGTGACACCATGCCTAGTCAACTCCGGGAGCACGGAGCGCTTTATCCACCCCGATACGGTAAGACGCTGTTCTTTGACCACCCATCCCAGTGCACAAAAGATTTCCCTAGCTGCAGGATCCCACTCCGTACAGATCAAAGGATTCTGCATAGTTACCCTAACGGTGCAAGGGAGGGAGTTCAGAAACTACAGGCTCTACGTCCTTCCCCAACTCTGCGCCCCCACATTACTGGGATTAGACTTCCAGTGCAACCTACAGAGCCTAACCTTCAAATTCGGCGGCCCAATACCCCCACTCACGATATGCGGCCTCGCAACCCTCAAGGTGCAACCCCCGTCCTTGTTTGCAAACCTCACCCCGGATTGCAAACCCATCGCCACTAGGAGCAGACGGTACAGCGCCCAGGACCGGACCTTCATTCGGTCCAAAGTCCAGCGGCTACTAAAGGAAGGCATAATCCAGGCCAGCAATAGTCCCTGGAGAGCACAGGTGGTAGTAGTAAAGACAGGGGAGAAGCAAAGGTTGGTCATAGACTATAGCCAGACCATCAACAGGTACACACAACTAGATGCGTACCCTCTCCCCCGCATATCCGACATGGTCAATCGGATTGCCCAATATAAGGACTTCTCCACCGTGGACCTCAAGTCCGCCTACCACCAGCTCCCCATCCGCCCAAGTGACCGCAAGTACACAGCCTTCGAGGCAGACGGGCGATTATACCATTTCCTAAGGGTCCCATTTGGCGTCACAAACGGGGTCTCGGTCTTCCAACGAGAGATGGACCGAATGGTTGATCAACACGGGTTGCGGGCCACGTTCCCGTACCTCGACAATGTAACCATCTGCGGCCACGATCAGCAGGACCACGACGCCAGCCTCCAAAAATTCCTCCAGACCGCTAAAGCCTTGAACCTCACGTACAACGAGGACAAGTGCGTTTTTAGCACCAACCGGCTAGCCATCCTGGGCTATGTAGTGCGCAATGGGATAATAGGCCCCGACCCCGAACGTATGCGCGCCCTCATGGAATTTCCCCTCCCGCACTGCTCAAAAGCCCTAAAACGCTGCCTGGGGTTCTTTTCATACTACGCCCAGTGGGTCCCCCAGTACGCAGACAAGGCCCGCCCCCTAATACAGACCACGACCTTCCCTCTGTCGACAGAGGCTTGCCAGGCCTTCAGCCGCATCAAAGCGGATATCGCAAAGGCCACGATGCGCGCCATCGACGAGTCCCTCCCCTTCCAGGTCGAGAGCGACGCCTCCGACGTAGCTCTAGCGGCCACCCTTAACCAAGCGGGCAGACCCGTGGCCTTTTTCTCCCGAACCCTCCACGCTTCAGAAATCCGCCACTCCTCAGTGGAAAAGGAAGCCCAAGCCATAGTGGAAGCTGTGCGACATTGGAGGCATTACCTGGCCGGCAGGAGATTCACTCTCCTCACGGACCAACGGTCGGTAGCCTTCATGTTCGATAATGCACAGCGGGGCAAAATTAAAAACGACAAGATCTTAAGGTGGAGGATCGAGCTCTCCACCTTCAACTACGAGATCTTGTATCGTCCCAGAAAGCTGAACGAGCCGTCCGATGCCCTATCCCGCGACACATGTGCCAACCCACAAATTAACCGCCTCCAAACCCTCCACGAGGACCTCTGCCACCCGGGGGTCACTCGGTTTTACCATTTTATCAAGTCCCGCAACCTCCCATACTCTTTAGAGGAGGTCCGTACAGTCACAAGGAACTGCCAAATCTGCGCAGAGTGCAAACCACATTTTTTCAGGCCGGATGGTGCGCACCTGATTAAGGCTTCCCGCCCCTTTGAACGCCTTAGTCTGGATTTCAAAGGGCCCCTCCCCTCCACCGACCGCAACATATACTTCCTTAATGTGGTGGACGAGTACTCTCGTTTCCCATTCGCCATCCCCTGTTCTGACATGACCGCGGCCACAGTCATTAAAGCCCTGAACACCATATTCACACTGTTCGGTTGCCCCGCATACGTCCACAGCGACAGGGGGTCCTCCTTCATGAGTGACGAGCTGCGCCAGTTCCTGCTCAGCAACGGTATAGCCTCGAGCAGGACGACCAGCTACAACCCCCGGGGGAACGGGCAAGTAGAGAGGGAGAACGGCACGGTCTGGGAGACCGTCCTACTGGCCCTACGGTCCAGGGACCTTCCAGTTTCACGGTGGCAGGAGGTCCTCCCGGACGCCCTCCACTCCATACGGCCGCTACTGTGTACTAGCACTAATCAAACGCCGCATGAGCGCCTCCTTGTCTTCCCCAGGAAGTCCTCCTCTGGAACGTCGCTGCTGACCTGGCTGGCGGCCCCAGGACCCATCTTGCTCCAAAAGCATGTGCGGGCGCACAAGTCGGACCCGTTGGTCGAAAGGGTTCACCTCCTCCACGCGAACCCGCAGTACGCCTACGTGGACAGGACACGGTGTCCCTACGAGATCTGGCGCCCGCCGGCAACACACACACCCCCCCGACACCAATCACCCAACCCCCCCCCTTCCTGCCACCGCCGCACCCCGCGACCGCCCCCTTCCCAGGAGGATCGGTCCTCCTCCCAGGCCCGACCAGGAATGAAGCCCAAGCTGAAACCGTAAGGCTCCCGGAGACGACAACACCGGAACAAGCACCACCACCACCACCGGGGCCGAGGCGATCGACACGGACGACCAGACCGCCCGACCGACTCGTGGCGTCGATCTAACACAATATGTGGACTTTTCAGGTGAACATTTTGCCTTTTTTTCTCTCCTGACAATTCCTGTAAATAGTTCGAAACAGAACAATATTGTACATACTGTATTGATATGTGAATGTTTTCCTCCCAGGACCAGCCTTGTAAACCCTTACCACCATGCGAAGCATCACCCCGCCAGGTTCATTTTTAACAAGGGGTGAATGTGGTAGTATGCATTAGGGGTCATGTGGGACTGGAAGCCCTAATGTCATTGGCTGACAGATCCCGGGTCCTGGTTGGCCGTGGACCTCTAGCTCCGCCCTGAAGGCAGAGTATAAGAAGCAGGAGTCTTCCCCCGCAGGCCAGTCTACTACTGAACTGCGGGGGAACAGACACGCTTAATAAAGCCTCATCGACTTCACTCTATTCGTCTCTCGGAGTCTTTGTGCGCTACATGGAGGTACCGTAATACCTCCGTACAGTGTTTAGTAACTATTTACAATTCTGAAAGCTAGGTACATTTGATGGTTTATATTTACAGATTACAATTAAAATGAAGCAATCAGTCGATCGGGGGCCCTGGTCGTCTTCTGCGATCGTCGGAGCTTCGGTGGTGACTCCGGTGGAGGCTCGGGTGTCTGTGACTCCGGGAGCGTGGCTTCGATCTCCATGGCAGCTTCGGCACCCCTAGAGAGCGCTGGTCGGGAAAACAGTTGACCTGGGAAGGGAGCGCCTGCGGGGGGGGTGTCGGTGGAGGGGAGGGTGGGACTGGCGGCTGGAATGTGCGTGGGGTTCCGGCGGGCGTCAGGTCCCGTAGGGAGACCGTATCTTGTCGCTGTCGGGGTACGCCACGTAGGCGTACTGCGGGTTAGCATGGAGCAGATGGACCCTCTCGACCAACGGGTCCGACTTGTGCACCCGCATGTGCTTACGGAGCAGGATGGGTCCGGGAGCTGCCAGCCAGGTCGGGAGCGAGGTACCAGAGGAGGACTTCCTGGGGAAGACAAGGAGACGTTCGTGAGGTGTCTGATTGGTGATCGTACAAAGCAGTGACCAGATGGAGTGGAGGGCATCCGGGAGGACTTCTTGTCAGCGGGAGACTGGGAGGTTCCTGGACTGCAAGGCCAGTAGGACGGTCTTCCAGACCATTCCGTTCTCCCTCTCTACCTGTCCGTTACCCCGGGGGTTGTAACTGGTCGTCCTGCTCGAGGCGATGCCCTTGCTGAGCAAGAATTGACGCAGTTCGTCGCTCATAAAGGAGGACCCCTATCACTGTGTACGTAAGCGGAGAACCCGAGCAGTGCAAAGATGCTATGGAGGGCCTTGACGACGGTGGTTGCGGTCATGTCGGGGCAGGGGATGGCGAATGGGAACCGGGAGTACTCGTCAATCACGTTGAGGAAGTATGGGTTGCGGTCGGTGGAGGAGAGGGGGCCTTTGAAGTACAAAGGGATGGGAAGCCTTTATCAGGTGCGCTTTCTCTGGTTGGTAGAAGTGCAGTTTGCACTCCGCGCACATTTGGCAGTCCCTGGTGGCTGTCCTGACCTCCTCAATGGAGTAGGGCAGGTTGCGGGTCTTGACAGAATGGAAAAAGCGAGTGAACCCCGGGTGGCAGAGGTCCTCGTGGAGGGCTCGGAGGTGGTCCACTTGTGCGGTGGCACATGTGCCGCGGGACAGGGTGTCAGGAGGCTTGTTTAGCTTCCCGGGACGATACAAGATCTCGTAGTTGTAGGTGGAGAGTTCGATCCTCCACCGCAAGATCTTGTCGTTTTTTTATCTTGCCCCGTTGTGCATTATCAAACATGAAAGCAACTGACCGTTGGTCAGTGAGGAGAGTGAATCTCCTGCCGGCCAGGTAATGCTTCCAATGTCGCACAGCTTCTACTATGGCCTGGGCCTCCTTTTCGCTGAGGAGTGGCGGATTTCGGAAGCATGGAGGGTACAAGAGAAGAAGCCACGGGTCTACCCGTTTGGTTGAGGGTGGCCGCCAGAGCTACGTCGGACGCATCGTTCTCGACTTGGAAAGGGAGGGATTAGTCGATGGCGTGCATCGTGGCCTTTGCCATGTCTGCTTTGATGCGGCTAAAGGCCTGGCGGGCCTATATCGACAAGGGAAAAGCTGTGCATTGGATCAGGGGACGGGCCTTGTCCGCGTAGTTGGGGACCCACTGGGCGTAGTAGCTAAAAAACCCTAGGCAACGTTTCTGGGCCTTGGGGCAGTGAGGGAGGGGGAACTCCATAATGGGGCACATGTGTTCAGGGTCGGGGCCTATAACTCCATTTCGCACTACGTAGCCGAGGATGGCTAGACGGTCGGTGCTAAACACGCATTTATCCTTGTTGTATGCAAGGTTAAGGATTTTAGCGGTCTGGAGAAATTTTCGGAGGTTTGTGTCGTGGTCCTGCTGGTCATGGCCGCAGATGGTGACATGATCGAGATACGGGAATGTTGCCCGTAAACCGTACCAATCAACCATTCGGTCCATCTCGCGCTGGAAGACCGAGACCCCGTTGGTGACACCGAAGGGAACCCTTAAGAAGTGATAGAGCCGCCCCATCTGCCTCGAAGGCAGTGTATTTGCGGTCACTAGTGCGGATGGGGAGCTGGTGGTAGGCGGACTTGAGGTCCACCGTGGAGGAGACCTTATAATGCGCAATCCTGTTTACCAGGTCGGATATGCGGGGGAGAGGGTACGTTTCCAGCTGCGTAAACCTGTTCATGGTCTGACTGTAGTCGATGACCATCCTATGCTTCTCCCCAATCTTTACCACCACTACTTGAGCTCTCCAGCGGCTGTCACTGGCTTCAATGACCCCTTCCCTCAGTTGCCTTTGGACCTCTGACCTAATAAAGATCCGGTCCTGGGCACTGTAGCGTCTGCTCCTGATGGCGATGGGTTTGCAATCCGGGGTGAGGTTCGCAAACAGGGAAGGCGGGTCGACCTTAAGGGCCGCGAGGCTGCAGACAGTAAGGGGGGGTATAGGGCCGCCGAATTGGAAGGTCAGACTTTGAAGGTTACACTGGAAGTCTAAACCCAGGAGTGTAGCCGCGCAGAGGTGGGGAAGGACGTATAGACGGAAATTTTTGACCTCCCTTCCCTGGACTGTGAGGTTTGCTACACAAAACCGCTTTTTCTCCACTGAGTGGGAACCGGAAGCCAGGGAGATTTTTTGATTAATGGGGTGGGTGAGGAGAGAACAGCACCTTACCATGTCAGGGTGTATGAAGCTCTCCGTGCTCCCAGTGTCGATTAGGCAGGACGTCTCGTGCCCGTTGATGAATACGGTCGTCGTAGCAGTTGAGAGTGTTCGAGGCCGAGATATGTTCGTGCCCCTGGGATATGAAGATGGCGGCGACCGCTGGCCGCACGGGGCCAGTGGAGAAGTTAGTGGTTGAGGTCCGCATTCGCCACCGGAGACCGCGCCAACCGCGCGGGCCTGGCATACCCCCACAAAATGGCCCTTTTTGCCGCATCCCTTGCAGGTGGATGTGCGGGCCGGGCTGCGCTGGCGGGGGTGCTTTGCCTGCCCGCAAAAGTAGCAGCGGGGCACCTCGGGGTTGCCAGGCCACCTTGCAGCGCAGGCCTGTGGGGGAATGGGGGAAGTCTCGGGGTCGGCCACGGAGGGGTTCCACGCTGCCCAGGGGGCTGCCGCACGGTCGGGAATGTAAGCGCGGGCATTCCTGGAGGCCACGTCCAGGGAGCCTGCAAGGGCCCGTGCCTCCCTGATACCCAGGCGCTGGCGGATTTGTGACGATAGCATACCTGCCACGAAAGCGTCCCGGACTAAGAGTTCCGTGTGTTCGCTCGCCGAAACTTGCGGGCAGCCGCAGCTCCTGCCCAACACCAGGAGTGCACGGTAGAATTCCTCCAGCGATTCCCCAGGGGTTTGTCACCTTGTTGCAAGCAGGTGCCGGGCGTAGACCTGGTTTACCGGGCGAATATAGTGTCCTTTTAGCAGCTCTATTGCTGCATCGATGTCTTCTGCTTCCTCGATAAGGGTGTAAATCTCCAGGCTCGCCCTTGAGTGCAGGACGTGCAGTTTCTGCTCTCCCGTGGGTGTGTTTTCGGCCGTCTCGAGATACCCTTTAAAGCATGCCAGCCAGTGCTTAAAGATTGCCGCACAAATTTAGATTGTTTAGAGACTTGGGCGGAGAGATGGCAGATGGAGTTTAATCCGGACAAATGTGAGGTAATGCATTTTGGAAGGTCTAATGCAGGTAGGGAATAGACAGTGAATGGTAGAACCCTCAAGAGTATTGAAAGTCAGAGAGATCTAGGTGTACAGGTCCACAGGTCACTGAAAGGGGCAACACAGGTGGAGAAGGTAGTCAAGAAGGCATACGGCATGCTTGCCTTCATTGGCCCGGGCATTGAGTATAAGAATTGGCAAGTCATGATGCAGCTGTATAGAACCTTAGTTAGGCCACACTTGGAGTATAGTGTTCAATTCTGGTCGCCACACTACCAGAAGGATGTGGAGGCTTTAGAGAGAGTGCAGAAGAAATTTACCAGAATGTTGCCTGGTATGGAGGGCATTAGCTATGAGGAGCGGTTGAATAAACTCGGTTTGTTCTCACTGGAACGACGGAGGTTGAGGGGCGACCTAATAGAGGTCTACAAAATTATGAGGGGCATAGACAGAGTGGATAGTCAGAGGCTTTTCCCCAGGGTAGAGTAGTCAATTAGTAGGGGGCATAGGTTTAAGGTGAGAGGGGCAAGGTTTAGAGTAGATGTACGAGGCAAGTTTTTTACACAGAGGGTAGTGGGTGCCTGGAACTCGCTACCGGAGGAGGTGTTGGACGCAGGGATGATAGTGACATTTAAGGGGCATCTTGACAAATACATGAATAGGATGGGAATAGAGGGATACGGACCCAGGAAGTGTAGAAGATTGTAGTTTAGTCGGGCAGCATGGTCGGCACGGGCTTGTAGGGCTGAAGGGTCTGTTCCTGTGCTGTACATTTCTTTGTTCTTTGTTCTTTGTTTTGGTTAGCCGCCTCCAGCGCGTATTCAGACGGATACATGCTCTTTTGGTCAGACAGAACTTAAGTTCCTCGGGGACCACATCTCTCAATTGGGTGTGCAGCGGATGTGGACAAGGTAGCTGCCATCACAGCCATGAAAACACCAGAGGACAAGAGGGTTGTCCTCCGATTTCTGGGCATGGTCAATTTTTTAGGGAAATTCATCCCTAATCTCGCCTCTCGTACCACGGCTCTCAGGAACCTGGTCAGGAAGACGACAGTCTTCTAATGGCTCCCTGCCCACGAGCGCGAATGGAGGGAACTCAAGGCAAAACTGACCACGGCCCCGGTCTTAGCTTTCTTTGATCCAGAAAAGGAGACCAAAATTTTGACCGTGCCAGTCAATCCGGCATTGGGGCAGAGCTCCTTCAATGTAATGAGGCCTCATCATGGGCCCCCGTTGCATATGCGTCGCGTGCGATGAACCCCACGGAGCAACACTATGCACAGATAGAAAAGGAGTGCTGGGTCTTCAGACCGGTGTTGTTAAATTTCATGATTATGTCTACGGACTTCCTCAATTCACCGTCGAGACCGACCATCGCCCGTTGGTCAATATAATACAGAAAGACTTGAACGACATGACGCCTCGACTCCAGCGTATTCTTCTCAAGCTCCGGCGATACGATTTCCAGGTGGTATACACCCCAGGCAAGGACCTCATCATTGCTGACGCTCTCTCCAGGGCAGTCAACACTCCATGTGACCCAGCGGGATTTGTCTGCCATGTTGATGCCCATGTGGCATTCGCGGCCACCAATCTACCTGCCTCGGATGAACGCCTTGTCCAAATTCACTGCGAGACGGCGGCTGACCCCTTGCTACAGCGTGTCATGCGCCACCTAACGGACGGGTGGCTCAAGGGCCAATGCCTTCAATTCTATAATGTCAGAGATGATCTGGCATAGTAGACGGGGTTCTTCTAAAACTGGACCGCATTGTCATCCCGCATAGCATGCGTCATCTTGTCCTGGAACAACTACACGAGGGCCTCCTTTGTGTGGCAAAGTGCCGCTGCCAGGCCCGAGAGGCAGTGTACTGGCCCGGCATTAATGAGGACATAGCCAACACAGTGCTCAACTGCCCCACTTGTCAGCGCTTCCAGCCGTCCCAACCACGTGGGACCCTGCAGCCCCATGAGTTGGTCACGTCACCATGGACCAAGGTGGGCATCGACCTGTTCCACGTGCTGGGTAGAGACTATGTCCTGATCGTGGCCTACTTTTCGAATTACCCAGAGGTGATACGGTTGCAGGTAGACCTCACCTCGTCTGCAGTCATTCGTGCATGTAAAGAAACCTTTGCTCGACACGGCATCTCGCTCACGGTTATGTCGGGCAATGGCCCCTGCTTCGCCAGCCAAGAATGGTCCAACTTTGTCAGGCGGTACAATTTTGCCCATGTGACGTCCAGTCCCCTGTACCCCCAATCCAACGGCAAAGCAGAGAAGGGAGTACATATCGTCAAACGGCTCCTATGCAAGGCTACCGATGCTGGGTCTGATTTCTACCTTGCCCTGCTGGCCTATCGCTCCGCCCCACTGTCCACTGGCCTGTCGCCAGCCCAATTACTCATGAGTCGCACCCTGAGGATGATGGTGCCATCCATCCATGCCCCAGACCTCGACCACGTTCCGGTCCTTCGCCGGATGCAGCTGTCTCGTGCACAGCACAAGGTGGCTCATGACTCCCGTGCAGCCGATCTCCCTGCTCTGGCTCCAGATGACAACATCCGCGTCCATCTTCCGGATGGTGGCTGGTCTGCAACCGCTGTTGTCCTTCGGCAGGTGGCACCCCGCTCGTTCCTGGTTCGTCTACCGGATGGCTCTATTCTGCGCCACAATCGACGCGCCCTTCGTCTCGTTCCACGCTCGCCACGTGATCCTCCAGTGTCGCCTCGCCCTCCTGCTGCCCCTGCCACGGACTATACAGAGCTCCCTGTCACTCTGCTTCTCCCTGACTCTGACGCAGTCCAGCCCGCTCCTGAACCAGCGGCTCTCGACCCACCCTTGAGGCGGTCAACCAGAATTCGTCGCCCACCTCGGAGACTAAATTTATGAACTTTTCGAATTTATGGACTCTCTGAATTGTTTTGTTGCTTTGTTTGATCGTTTCCCTGGTTTGTATATAGTGTTGATCTCATTATTCTTGTTGCATACTGCTTCTTTGCACCAGGCACCTTCCCATGTAAATAGCTTAGTTCTCATGTACACAATCCTATAAATATGTCTTCGCACCCCACATGTAGTTCGGAACATTATCACCACGCATTATTTATTGCCACACACATTCATTTTTTTATAAAAGGGGGATGTCATAATATACACCAGTATATCATGGTGCAGATACACACACACTGATGGACACACAGCAAGACCAATCAACACACACAACACCGCAGCCAATCACCAGTTAGAGCACACTCACTATAAAGACAGGGGGCATCAGAGTTCCCGCTCATTCGGGATGCAGCCTCTCAGAAGAACAGAGCTTGCAGCTTACAGCACAGATCTTCACCATGTGCTGAGTGCATAGACTTGTTAGGATAGGCATAGGTCTTTAGTTTAATCTAACATCGTGTTAACCCACAGTGAAAGTATGTTCAACAGTTTCTAGCTTAATAAAATAGTGTTGCACTATTTTAAGTGTTGGTAGCCTGTATGTGTTCCACGGATCCAAAGCACCCAACACATCAGTTAGGTGAATTGGATATTCTGAATTCTCCCTCTGTGTACCCGAACAGGCGCCGGAATGCGGCGACTAGGGGCTTTTCACAGTAACTTCATTGCAGTGTTAATGTAAGCCTACTTGAGACAATAAAGATTATTATTACAAATGCTGACCCGGCAAGCGACGCCCACATACCATGAACGAATAAAGAAAAAAAATTCAGTCATGGCTGATATGTTTTGCATCTCCATTATCCTTCCTTCTCCTCATAACCCCTGATCCTCTTATTAATCAAGAACCTATCTATCTCTGTCTTAAAGACACTCAGTGATTTGGCCTCCACAGCCTTCTACGGCAAAGAGTTCCACAGATTCACCACTCTCTGGCTGAAGAAAGCCCTCCTCATCACTTCATTCTGAGGCTATGCCCTCTGGTTCTAGTTTTTCCGACTAGTGGAAACATCCTCTCCGCATCCACACTAATCAGGCTTCTCAGTATACTGAAAGTTTAAATAAGTTCCCCATCATCTTTCTAAACTCCAACGAGTACAGACCCAGAGTCCTCAACCGTTCCTCATACAACAAGCTGTTCATTCCAGCGATCATTCTTGTGAACCTCCACTGGACCCTTTCCAAGGCCAGCACATCCTTCCTTAGATTTGGAGCCCAAACTGCTCACAGCACTCCAAATGGTGTCTGACCAGAGCCTTATACAGCCTCAGAAGTACATCCCTGGTCTTGTATTCTAGCCCTCTTGACAAGAATGCCAACATTGCATTTGCCTTCCTAACTGCTGACGGAACCTGCACGTTAACCTTAAGAGAATTTTGAACTTGGACTCCTAAGTCCCATTTATGCCCACCCCTCACACCCTTCTGACAGAGCACTGAGGCAGGTTGAAATATTGTGAACAAGTGTTTATTGTGAAAGGTTTGTGCCCTAGCCCCTAGCCCCTGCACCCGTGCCAACTTAACTGGTGTGTACCTTTCTGGCCTTACGGGCCCTAATGCTACGTTTAGGTGGATCCGCATGTGGTACATCAGGAGTGGAGGCTGCGGTTCCCGCCCTGTGACCTGGGTCCCATTTGGCGGCCGTCTTCGGGGGCGACCGGGCCTGGATTGGCCTGGCTGCTACTCGGCTGTCTCAAGTGGCGTGGTGCTGTCCTGTTCTGCCTGCTGCCCATGCGATGAGCCATGGACAGGAGCAGGGGAGTCCAAGGCGCTGTAGCGTTCCGGAACAACCCCTGTGGGAGTCACAGGCACGGGCCCCTCTCTCTGGGTGCCCGATGGCCCCCAAGCTACTCCTTGGGACGGGGATGTGAGCGAAGATAACCCCTGACACTGCTCCACCGCCTGGCGCTGCCAGTAGAGGCTCGATCCCGTCTTGATCAGGACCTCAATGCTCATGGCCATGGAGCACAGGGAGTGACCATCTCCCTCTGGGACTGTGTCACATCAGCCAGTGACTGCGTCACACCCTCTGGGTCTGTGCCACATCAGTCAGTGACTCTGCCATTTCCTTCTGTGCCTGACTCAGGTCGGCCAGTGACCGGATAATGCCACCGATGCTCTCAGCCATGACCCACTGTGTCAGGGCCAAGCTCTGAAGTGCCGCTACAATATCCAGGTGGTCCTTGTACATGGTTGCTTCCAACAGGGCAGCCCTGTCCTGTGCCTCGGCCACACAGTGCCTCGGCACTGTGCCCCAGGCCTTGGACTTCCTGACCTATGGTCGATACCTTCGCCCCCCCAAGGTCTCCACCGCGGACGCCACCCATGTGGTGTTGGCCTGGGTGGCATGCATGGTCGGCACAGCCCCCTATACCTGCAGGCAGTTGGATTCCTCCAACTGCACCTGCAGGCGCTGGATGACTGCTGACAATCCATCATGTAGTCCCCTCGGGGGTTCCTACCTCCACCTGATGTGTGTGGTGCGCATGTGCCCCAGGAGCCTCTTCACTAAAGTGTCCAACCAAGATGAATGTCTCTGGGATGGTGAAGGGTGTTGGAGACAGCTGTGAGGGGAAGTTAGTGTCGGACCCAGACTGGTACGCAGGGGTGTCTCAGGCTGTGGTTCGAGTGCTCATCTCACTGCCCGTTTCCTCTTTCTCACTGCTATCCGCTTGCTTGGGGTTGGGGTTGAGGGGGACACCAGAAGGGGCCGCCTCATCAGCAGCTGAGCCTGCAAGACACAAGACATATGATTAGATTGTGGTTGGGTTGGTGGGTGGTTGTGGCGGCGGCGGGGGGAGGTGGTGTGGGGTGTGTGGGGTAGGGTGGGGGTGGGGTTGTGAGTGGTGGTGGAGGAGGTTTGGGGGTGGTCTGGGTGGTGCTGTGGGGGTGGTGTGGGGGTGGTGGTGGCTGGATGGCAGTGGAGGGGGTGCGGGGGGGTTGTGGGGGTGGTGACACACGTGCCATGGAGAAGTGTAACTCAGTGGGGTCTCACTTGCTCACCTAATGCTGACCCCCACCTCAGCGACTGCCCTTTCTCCAGGTCCACCAATGAGGTCCAGTGCCCGCTGCTCCACTGCAGAGAGGTGTCACAGATCCAGCAGTCCCCCTCCGGTCTTTTCTCCCTCCCGGCGGTTGTGCGTGGCTTTCCTTCGGTCCAGGGGGGAGACAGAAAGCGCACAGTGTTAGGCAGTCAGATGCATTCAGCACAGGGGGTGTGCAGCTGGTGGCTTCGTGGCCATGTCACCTGGCCATGGTGGCTGGTATGGGTGCTGGCATGTGGTGCAGTGTGGGGTGAATGCACACTCCCTCCCGGTGGGGGATTACGAGTGTATGGGACGGGGATTAGTGCCAGGGGTACAGTGCTGCCTATTCATCCTGGCCACCCTGTGGAGGTCGTGCAGCTTCTTCCTGCACTGCTGGCCGGCCCTGGCAGTGGGGCCCACGGTGTTCACTGAGTCTGTCACCTGCACGCAGGCCTGATGTACAGCGGCGGGTGGCAGTCTCCTTCCCGGGGTACATGGTGGCCAGCCTCACCTCCACGGCGTCTAGCAAGGTCTCCGGTTCCACGTCCGCAAACTGGGGTGCCGCTCTCCGTGCTGCCATCTTGTTTGCTGCGTTGAGTGTGTGTGAGGTGTGGAGTGCTAATATGCAGCTGCAGCTTGTCAGCCTCTCGAGTGTCAATCCCGACCCCAGAGAATCAGACACCGTTTTTCATTGGAATCGCTCGTGTTAGAATTTTGTAATTTTCTATTAGACCCCCTCTCACTCTTCTAAACTCCAATGAATATAATCCTAACCCACTTAGTCTCTTCTCATATGCCAGTCCCGTCATCCCAGGAATCAGTCTGGTAAACTTCACTGAACTCCCTCCATAGCAAGAGCATTCTTCCTCCGATAAGAAAACGAAAACTGCACCCAATACTTTAGGTGTAGCCTCACCAATGCCCTATACAATTGCAGTAAAACACCTCTATACCTATACTCAAATCCTCTCACGATGAATGCCAACCATTTACCTTCTTTACTGCCTGCTGTATCTGCACTCTCATTTTCAGCGACTGATGCACAAGGATACAGAGATCTCGCTGAGTATCCACCTCTCTCAATTTACACCCATTCAAATAATACTCTGCCCTCCTATTTTTGTTTTTGAAGTGGATAACCTCACAGTTATCCACATTATACTGCATCTGCCATGCATGCGCCCACTCACTCAGCCTGTCCAAATCCCGCTGAAGCATCTCTGCATCCTCCACACAGATCACCCTCCCACCCAGCGCCAGTGCTAACCCATTAACGGTTGTTGAATTGCTCCTTGAGCGGTGTGAATTTTGCTGTCATAGAAGTCCACTGATTCTGTCCCAACGTCAACACTTAGTCTCTGAAACGGAGAATCCCAACCAAATGTCTAAATGTGCTCCTGTACTCGTGGTGTGTATGTATGTTCCAGTTCAAGTTGCAGTAAAAATCCCAAGTATTTGACACATATTATTTGCATTCATGTGACTCCTAAATCAGTCACACACGAAAGAAGTAAATAACATGGGCTGGATTCTCCGTTAGCCGACGCCGAAATCGCGAACTGCGATCGGGCAGAGAATAGCTTCCGACACCGAAATTGAGCCTGGCGCTGGTTTCACGCTAAATCGGCATTCTCCAATCCCCCCTAAACGCTGTCATCGCGGCACCCGCCATGCGGCCTGAAAGTACAATAGGCATATCATTCGCGGTCCTGACGACCAATTCTCCGGGGCCTTCGTGATTCCGCGCCTCGGATGGGCCGAATTCCCGACGGTGTGTTTCTAATATGCTATGAATTTTCGTGAACCTGGCGTGCTGGCTGCGATGCCAGAGAGAGGACGTAGGGCCCATCACCCTTTGGGACTGTGCCACATCAGCCAGTGACTCAGCCATCTCCTTCTGTGCCTGATTCACCTACCAACCATATAAACGTCTTCAGTTTAGATACTGCATTCATAGAACATACAGTGCAGAAGGAGGCCATTCGGTCCATCGAGTCTGCACCGACCCACTTAAGCCCTCAGTTCCACCCTATCCCCGTAACCCAATAACCCTTCCTAACCTTTTTGGACATTAAGGGCAATTTATCATGGCCAATCCACCTAACTTGCACGTCTTTGGACTGTGGGAGGAAACCGGAGCACCCGCAGGAAACCCACGCAGACACGGGGAGAACGTGCAGACTCCGCACAGACAGTGACCCAGCGGGGAATCGAACCTGGAACCCTGGTGCTGTGAAGCCACAGTGCTAACCACTTGTGCTACCATGCTGCCCCGGTAGCACAAGTGGTAGCACAAGTTTCACAGTAACTTAACTGAAGCTTACTTGTGACAATAAGCGATTATTATTATTATTAAGTGGCGTGGGGTGACTGCGGGCTTCTGGCTCAGACACCGGCCGTGCTTTCTGCGAGGAGAGGGGGTGGGGGCCTCCCAGGGCCAGGGGAGGGGAGGGGAAGGGGAGAGACAGGCGGAGCAGCTGGGAAGCCCCCCAACAGGACAGGGATGGTGCCCAGGCACAGACCGCCATTATGGCGACCATCTTGCTGGCCACCCACCGTGACCCTGGGTGCATGTAGTCACAATAGCCGTATGGATAGGCACCCCCACCGACTACCCCATCCAACCGGCAGCTACCCACCGAGGGACCACCCATGGCCACACTGATGGCAGCCCTCAGTGAAGGCAGTGCCATCCAACGTTACCCTTGGCAGCAGGGACGGGCGCCAGGACCGGGGGCACCGACAGGGCCCGAGTGCGGGGGTGGGGACATGCGTGGGTGGGGTTTGCATTACCAACCGGGGCCATCGTGTAGCAAACGGCACCTGGTTGGGCACGGGTATATGAGCCATGATAAATTGTTTGCCATTCGCCCACTGCAGAAAATAAATGCTTTCGGACATCAACCTGCGGTGGTGGCTGCCATGGCCATGGCTGTGGCCCTGGCCCTGTGGCAGCATGAGCGGGGGCCGCTCAGAGAGGAGGCGGAGGATGGCAGAGGAGTGGGCAGCCGCTCAGGATGGAGGGCAGGCTGCCCAACAGGCCGAGGAGGAGGTGCCAAGAAGGTGCCAGATGAGGCCACCTGTGTACCGCGACTGTATGTCCTTTGAGGACCTTCCGGACAGGGCATGCAGAAGGAAACTGCGGTTGAGCAGGGAGACTGTGTGACACATTTGCCAGATGATGGCACACCTGGCACCGCATGGGTATGGGGGAGGACACCCCCTCCCAGTGGCCGTCAAGGTGATGGTCTCGCTCAACTTCTACGCGACGGGGTCGTTCCAGTCGCCGAGTGGGGACCTGTCCGGCATCTCTCAGGCATCAGCACACAGGTGTATCCATGCCATCACCGACGCTCTGTATGCCCAGGCGGTGCGGTACATCCGGTATCCTGTGGACCGCGCCCATCAGGATGGCCAGGCAACGGGGTTCGCTGCCATCGCCGGGATGCCCCGGATCCAGGGGGTCATCGATGTGATGCATGTCACCCTACTGCCACAGGCGGATAACAGGCCGCTGTTCACCAACATGAAGGGCTACCATTCGATGAACATTGAGGTTGTCTGTGACCATCAGACACGGATCATGCATGCCTGCGCCCGATTCCCGGGCAGTGTACATGGCTCCTTCATCTTGGTGCACTCGGTGATCCACGACATGTTCAAGGGATAACCTTGATGTCGCTGAGTGACGGGTTACCCGTTGCAGCTGTCGCTGAGTGACAGGGGTTACCCGTTGCGGCTGTCGCTGATCACGCCTATATGGAGGCCACAGACCGACGTGGAGACCAGCTACAATGATACCCATTGTGCGACCAGGGGTGTGGTCGAGAGGTGCTTCGGGGACCTGAAGATGCGCTTCAGGTGCCTAGACCACTCTAGAGGGGCCCTCCAGTACGAGGCCCAGAGGATCGCCCGCACCGTGGTGGTAGCTGCGTCCTCCACAATATAGCCCAGCAGAGGAGCGATGCGCTGGAGGGGGATGAGGAGGAAGGGCAGGCCTCGTCAGATGAGGAGGATGAGGGGGAGGGGGACAATGAGCAGGACATGGGGCCTGGCCAGGCAGGGGAGGCCGCACAACACTATCGCCAGGGCCAGCGCGCATGGGACGCCCTCGTCGAGGCACGTTTCACAGACTAGGGGGGGAGGGGGGGTCGCTGGCTAGGGGCACGGACACCACCATACTGTCATATATGCACTCATGCATATATTAAGATACAGACAGGCAGTGACAGACACCCAGTACAGCCAATCAACACACAGGATAGAACACATCCAAACACCAGGCAGAACATTAGAGGGGGGTTTCCCACTACAAAACACACGAGGCATCAGCACTCCGCCTCTTTCCACTGGTGACAACTGTAGTGACAATCAGGGTGTATATATCAGTTAGCACCTTCTACACGTGGCTCAGAGCTAGTCTGGTCTAGTTAGTTATAGTTAGCACACTTAGATTAGTAGAGTGTCAACCCAAAGCAAGCTGTGTGCACTGTTACAGAAGTTCAATAAAACGTATTGAACTAACGTCTAAGTTTGGTGTCTACTTTACAGTACAACTGCATCCAGTTGCAGTCCGTGTTACCCCAGGGTGAATAACCAGTAGTCAACTTTATCTAAGTGGTTTACCTCGAGTGATGACCAGCGAGTGCCTTCCAGCGGCATGAAGAAGATCCAGGCCCCTCCACAGCTCCGGATCTCCGGCAATCCCGGCGCCAACTGGCGGGTCTTCAAGCAGACGTTCCTTCTCTACATTGAGGCCTCGGGCCTCGAGGATGTGTCCGATGCCAGAAAAATCGCGCTGCTCCTATCGACTGCGGGGGACCAAGCCATCCAAATTTTCAACTCACTCACTTTTGCCGACGGCGAGGACAAGACCAAATTCAAAACCTTTTTAGCTAAATTCGACAGTTACAGTGAAGTCGAAACGAGCGAGACCTTTGAGCACTATGTCTTCCAGCAACGCCTTCAGGGTAAGGATGAACCTTTCCAATCCTTTCTAACTCATCTCCGTATATTAGTGCAGTCCTGCAACTATGGTGACACCGCTGATTCCATCATCAGGGATCAGATCGTGTTTGGGGATCCACTCCGACTCTTTGCGGGAGCAGCTCCTCAAAATTAAAAACATGATGCTGCCAGTCGCAATTGAGACGTGTAAAGTGCATGAACAGGTGAGAAATCGGTACTTCCGTTTCAAATCGGCTGAACAAGAACAACTTGCCTCCCATGAGGCAGAGAGTGTACAGGCCATCGGCCGGATGCGGCGCCTCAGTATCGATGAAGGCGGCCATTTCGCGTGCATTTTCCGGGGTCCCACGCATGCGCACCACGAATGGGAGAACGAAGCGGCTGAAGACCAAACAGCGGAAGTGCAAATGTCGGCTGACCACACTGCGCATGTGCGACGTGCTCGGAGCGTAACGACGTAAACGTCATGACATGCCCGAACTGTGTCACCGCCCACTTAAAGTGGCAATGCCCTCAAAAGGCAGGCGATGTTTAAATTGTGGGAAGCCTGGACATTATGCAACCTTGTGCATGTCTGCACCACCGGTCAAGGGCCAGCGATCCCATTTCCAATGCAAACGCGTTTGATGTGCACAGCAAGGTCTACTGGATTCTGATCCTGATAGCATTACAGATCCAGAGGACGACTGCCTGGAGTCCCCATATCGTGTGGGCATCATCACTATATGTGAATATGCCTCCTCAAATTCAGCAAGACGCCTATCTATCCTCAATGTGGATTCTGCGGACGAATGGCGTGCTGTCGTACACATTAACCAATGCAGCATCCGGTTCAAGCTGGACACTGGTGCTTCAGCCAATCTCATCTCTCAAGCTGATTTTGACCGCATTAAAAAGCAACCCAAAATTCTTCCGCCATCCTGCCAGCTCCTTGATTATAATGGTAGTGCCATAACTGCATTAGGATCTTGTCATCTGTTTGTCTCTAACAAGACCATCAATGCCACACTGCGATTCGAAATCGTCAAGCCTGACAAGGCATCCCTGCTTGGTGCCCTTGCATGCAAGCTACTGAACCTCGAACAGCGAGTCCATGCCATGTCCTCTTCCAATGTGGATCTTCAGGCTGACATTGATGACATCCTGGCGCAATACCCGGATGTGTTTAGTGGGATGGGCACGCTGCCGTACTGCTACAAGATCTTACTCAGGCCTGATGCCACGCCTGTAATCCATGCACCACGCCGGGTGCCGGCTCCTCTGAAGGAACGTTTAAAGGCACAGCTACAGGAGCTCGAAGACCAGGGCATCATTTCCAAAGTGACAGAGCTGATTGACTGGGTCAGCTCGATGGTCTGTGTGAAGAAGCCCTCAGGAGTGTTGCGGATATGCATAGATCCAAAAGATCCTAACCTGAACATAATGCGGGAACACTACTCGATCCCGAAGCGGGACGAACTGACCAGTGCGATGGCACACGCCAAATTCTTCACAAAGCTAGATGCATCGCATGGTTTCTGGCAGATACAACTGGACGAGTCCAGCAGGAAGCTCTGCACGTTCAAAACACCTTTTGGAAGGTACTGTTATAACCAGATGACGTTCGACATTGTTTCAGCCTCTGAAATCTTCCACAGGATCATGGAACAGATGCTGGAGGGCATTGAGGGTGTGCGTGTTTACGTAGATGATGTAATCATATGGTCCATGACCCCCAAGGAACACATATCGCGTCTCAAACAAGTCTTTCATAGAATCATAGAATCATAGAATTTACAGTGCAGAAAGAGGCCATTCGGCCCATCGAGTCTGCACCGGCTCTTGGAAAGAGCACCCTACCCAAGCCCACACCCCATCCCCATAACCCAGTAACCCCACCCAACACTAAGGGCAATTTTGGACACTAAGGGCAATTTAGCATGGCCAATCCACCTAACCCGCACATCTTTGAACTGTGGGAGGAAACCGGAGCACCCGGAGGAAACCCACGCACACACGGGGAGGATGTGCAGACTCCGCACAGACAGTGACCCAGCAGGAAATTGAACCTGGGACCCTGGCGCTGTGAAGCAACTGTGCTAACCACTATGCTACCGTGCTGCCCAGGACATGTCCATGCAAACGGCCTCAAGTTGAACAAGGCCAAGTCCTCCTTTGGCATGTCATCCATCAAGTTCTTGGGCGACCAGATATCCCAGGGGGTGTGCAACCAGATTCGGACAAAGTCAAGGCCATTAACGCCACGAAGACCCCGGAAGACAAAAAGGCGGTACTACGCTTCCTCGGTATGGTAAACTTCTTGGGAAAGTTCATTCCCAACCTCGCATCACACACCACGGCTCTCAGGCATCTGGTGAAGAAGTCCACTGCCTTCCAGTGGCTACCCACACATTAAGCGGAGTGGCTCGAGCTAAAGGCAAAGCTCACCACTGCTCCGGTACTAGCGTTTTTTGACCCGGACAGCGAGACAAAAATCTCCACGGACGCAAGCCAGGACGGCATTGGTGCAGTGCTCCTCCAGAAGGATGACTCCTCGTCCTGGGCTCCAGTGGCTTATGCGTCAAGGGCCATGACTCCTACTGAACAGAGGTATGCCCAGAAAGAAAAAGAGTGCCTGGGCCTCCTAACCGGCATTGTAAAGTTCCATGACTACGTTTACGATCTACCAACCTTCACAGTGGAGACTGACCACAGACCCTTGTCCCATATCATTCAAAAGGACTTGGATGACATGATGCACAGGCTTCAGCGCATTCTCCTTCGACTCCGAAGGTACGATTTTGAGTTAGTATACACACCAGGCAAGGAGCTGATAATTGCGGATGCCCTGTCACGCTCCATCACCTCGCCCTGTGAACAGGTTGACTTCATCCGCCAAATTGAGGCGCAGGTGCAACTGTGTGCCAGCAACCTTGCGGCGTCAGATGAAAGAGTGATCAACATTTGAGAAGAGATGCCAAGGACCCTCTTCTGCAGCGTGTAATGCACCACCTCACAAATGGTTGGCAAAATCCTGTTCTTTAATGTCAAGGACGACCTGACAGGCGTCGAGGGGATCCTCCTCAAGCTATATCATATAGTTATTCCTCGCAGTCTCCAGAGCTTAGTGCTCAAACAAATCCACGAGGGACACCTCGGTGTCGAAAAGTGTAGGCGCAGTGCCCGGCAGGCTGTCTATTGGCCTGGAATCAACCAGGACATATCCAACGTTGTCCTCAATTGTGCGACCTGCCAGTGCTTCCAGCCTGTTCAGCCCAAAGAAACACTCCAGCAACACGAGAGCGTGACCTCTACGTGGTCCAAGGTGGGAATCGACCTTTTCCACGCCAATGGGCGTGACTATGCGTTCATCATAGATTACTTCTCAAGTTACCCGGAAGTTGTGAAGTTGTCAGACCTCAATCAAGGACAGTCATCAAGGCCTGCAAGGAGACATTTGCCAGGCATGGTATTCCACTCAATGTCATGAGTGACAATGGTCGCTGCTTCCACAGCCAAGAGTGGTCGAATTTCGCCAAGTCGTACTAATTCAAAAACATTACCTCAAGCCCACACTACCTGCAGTCCAATGGGAAGGTCGATAAAGGGGTCCATATAGTGAAGCAACTGCTCTGCAAGGCTGCGGACTCTGCTTCTGACTTTAACCTTGCGCTGTTGGCAAACAGGGCAACCACTCTGTCCACCGGTATGTCTCCGGCACAATTCCTCATGAATAGAGACCTGCGGACGACTGTTCCGGCCATACACTTACCAGACCTGGATCACCTCCCAGTCCTGCAATAGGTGCAGCAACTCAGAAACCGGCAAAAGCTGACATACGATGCTCATGCTACCGATTTGCCTGTGCTATAGTCATAGTCATAGTATTTACAGTGCAGAAGGAGGCCATTCGGCCCTTCGAGTCTGCACCGGCTTTTGGAAAGAACACCCTACCCAAGGTCAACACCTCCACCCCATCCCCATAATCCAGTAACCCCACCCAACACTAAGGGCAATTTTGGACACTAAGGGCAATTTATCATGGCCAATCCACCTAACCTGCACATCTTTGGACTGTGGGAGGAAACAGGAGCACCCGGAGGAAACCCACGCACACACGGGGAGGATGTGCAGTCTCCGCACAGGCAGTGACCCAAGCTGTAATCGAACCTGGGACCCTGGAGCTGTGAAGCAATTGTGCTATCCACAATGCTACCGTGCTGCCCCGGAAGGAGCCTGCAAGGAGACATTTGCCAGGCATGGTATTCCACTCACTGTCATGAGTGACAATGGTCGCTGCTTCCACAGCCAAGAGTGGTCGAATTTCGCCAAGTCGTACTAATTCAAAAACATTACCTCAAGCCCACACTACCTGCAGTCCAATGGGAAGGTCGATAAAGGGGTCCATATAGTGAAGCAACTGCTCCGGAAGATGCTGTTCGCATCAAGATACCTGATGGAGGCTGGTCAGCCCCAGCTGTTGTTGTTCGACAGGCTGCTCCCAGATCGTTTGTAGTTCGTATGGCTGATGGCTCCATTGTCAGGCGCAACAGAAGGGCACTACGCAAACTTGCCTGCCCACAACCAAATCTCACCTTTCCAGATGTTGTTATGCCTCCTCCGGATACCTCGCACCATGAGGCCACCAATCTAGCAGCAATCCCGCCTGTCAAGGCGCCGTCGTCCCCACCTCTCAGACGGTCGACAAGGATCCGACGCCAGCCCCAAAGATTGGACTTATAGACTTTTATCTTGTAAATATTGTTCTGTATCTGCACGCTAGACACCTTTCATGTACATATTCATTCACTCGCCATTTAATGTAAATAGTTATACATGTACATACAGTCGCATATGCTCTAAGCAACCGACAAATTTATTTTTTAAAAAGGGGGGGATGTCATGATATGCACTCATGCACATAATGAGATACAGACAGGCAGTGACAGACACCCAGTACAGCCAATCAACACACATTACAGAACACAACCAATCACCAGGCAGAACACTTGAGGGGGGTTTCCCACTATAAAACACACAAGGTATCTGCACTCTGCCTCTTTCCACTGGTGACAACTGTAGTGACAGTCAGGGTGTATATATCAGTTAGCACCTTCTACATGTGACTCAGAGCTAGTCTGGTCTAGTTCGTTATAGTTAGCACACTTAGATTAGTAAAGTGTGAACCCACAGCAAGCTGTGTGCACTGCTCGAGAAGTTCAATAAAACCTATTGAACTAACGTCTAAGTTTGGTGTCTACTTTACAGTACAACTGCATCCAGTTGCAGGCAATGTTACCCCAGCCTGAATAACACGACACATACCACACCCCCTCACCTCCCACACCACCGAACACCCACACCTCCCTCACCACCAAACCACCCGCATGCACACCGCCTCCGTTATATATACTTGCGGTCCTACAAGCTCGATGCACTGGGTTGGCAGTGACAGCGGGTCTGGTCCATGGGATGGAGGATGATGACAGCCCACTCTGTGATGAGCTCCGTGCTCAACATCGTTTGACAATGTCTGACTCATGCCCACAGTAGCTTCATCCACCGGGTGATCCCTGGTTGCGAGCTGGCCAGTCCATCACACGGGACGGGATGCTGGGGATGGTTCGGGTGGGGGTGGGGGGCGGGGCTACACGGCCCACCCACTGGGCCTCACTCATCCCATACCCCCACTCCCACCGGCCATCACTGACAGCCCCACCTCCACATCCATCAAACAGAGCACCAGGTCAGGTCTGAACGGTATGAAAGTGTTTATTATGAACAACTATATACAGCCTGTGTGTGTCCCAGCCCCTCTAACTAGACTATGCCCTGCACCCATGCCAACTTAACTAGTGTCTACTTTTCTGGCCTTACGGGCCCTACCACTACCCTTTGTGGTTCCCCAGATGGTACAGCAGGAGTGGAGACAAACTGCTGTGACTCCTGCTCTGCGACGAGGGCCCATGTTGGCGCATGTCTCCTGTGGCGGCCTGGCCTGGATGGGCCCGGCTGCTCCTTGGGTGTGCCGGGTGGCATGGTGCCGCCCTGTTCAGTCCGCTGTCCGCCAGATGCACCAGGGACGGGGGGGGCGGTGGGGGAGTCCGAGCTGTGGCGGTGTTCCAGCACCTCCACTGCTGGAGCCACCAGCACGGGCCCCAGCACCTTCTCCTCCCTTGGAGTGCCCAGTGGCCCCAGGCTTCTCCATGGGATGGGGGTGCGAGCGGAGCCATCCTCTGAGGCCCCCCTGACAACTGGTGCTGCCAGTCCTGGAGACCCTCTCTGATATCGAGAAGGGTCTGAACGCTCGTGGCCATGGAGCACAGGGAGTGGCCCATCTCCGACTGGGACTGCACCACATCACTCTGCGACTGTGCCATCACCCTGAGGGTCGGTGCCACATCAGCCAGTGAGTGGGTCGCGTCCCTCATGGTGTGGGCAACATCCCTCAGAGTGTGGGCCACATCAGCCAGAGCGTGGGCCACATCCCTCTGGGACTGGATCACCTCCCTCTGTGTCTGCGCCACGCCGGCCTGCACCTGGGCATTGCCGCCGATGCTCTCAGCAATGGCCTGCTGTGACTGGGCCACTCTGAGTAACGCCGCTGCAATCTCCAGCTGGCTCTGGCACATGGTTGCCTGTGAGAGGGCAGCCCTGTCCTGGGCCTCGGCCCCCGCCTGCACAGAATGCCCCAAGCCTTGCACGCGTTGACCCATACCCGACACCATCGCCCCCATTGCCTTCACCGCGGATGCCACCCGTGCGGTTTCGGCCTGGGTGGCATCCTGACGAGCACCAACCCTGTTTCTGCTCGCGAATGGATTCCTCCACCTCCCCCTGCAGGTGCTGGAAGCTGGCTGTTATCCCCTCCTGTAGTCCCTGGGGTTCTGACTGCACCTGCACTGTGGCCGGGACTGGATGTTCCAGGAGCCCGGGACCCGTCTCGGCGGCAGCTGGTTCTTGGGGCCGGACGGCCCTCCGACCGTCCGGCACCCCGGCTGCTACTACCTCCTTACCTCCTCCACCTGCTGTACCGGACCGACTGTGATGCGCCTTCTCGATCCTCGCTGGGCGTGATCCAGGTCAGCATATTTAGGCTCATTTAAATACCTGGAAGCTGCATTCACCCAGTACTCTGTCAGGTTGCCTGGATTGCACTGCGAGTGTGCCAGGCTGCCAGTGTTGGCTTTCCAGGTGCCAGTTTTACACTACCAGTGGTTGGGCACGGGAGGGCCTTTCCCATTGGGGTGGGGGTGGAGGGGTGGGGGGGTGGGGGGGGGGGGGGGGGGGGGGGGTGAGAGGATTCCCCAGGTGCCTCAACAATATTGGGGTGGGGAAGGCAGGGTCCATAAAGCAGCTGGGGGGTGCCTGAAAGAAGAATGTGTAGAGATTGAGGCTGCTGTTCAAAATGGCACCCCGATCTGTGGTGAGCCAACTAAAATTGACTGAAGTGTGGCCTCGGCCCAAAAACCACCAAAGTGCTGGTTGAATCATGGGGTGCAGCTGCCGAGAAATGCCCTGCCAAACCTGCCCAAAAGCAGACGTTAATTATTTTCCACAGAATCGCACCCAATAAGTGGAGAATTACTGAGGAAGTGAAGTCATGTATCACATGGGCGGCACAGTGGACAGTGGCACAGTGGTTAGCACTGTTGCATCACAGCGCCAGGGACCCGGGTTCAATTTCGGCTAAAAGCAAATTACTGTGGAAGCTGGAATCTGAAACGAAAGAGAAAATGCTTCAATTCCGGCCTTGGGTGACTGTTGGAGTTTGCACGTTCTCCCCACATCTGCGTAGGTTTCCTGCGGGTACTCCGGTTTCCTCCCATAGTCCAAAGATGTACAGCTTAGGTGGATTGGCCATGATAAATTGCCCCTTAGGGTCCAAAGATGTGCAGGTTAGGAACTTACAGGGATAGGGCAGGGGAGTGGCAGGGGTAGGGTGCTCTTTCGGAGGGTTGGTGCTGACTCGAATGGTCTTCTTCTGCTTTGTAAAAATTCTATGGTTCTATGACCCAAGAGTTCTGGGTATAGACTTACAGTGTAAGAAAAGTGTAAATATGTTCCGTATCTTCATGTTATATGTACATAGTGACATTATCTGGAATCTTGAAGTCAGCTTCTAACATGAATGCCAATAACACCCAACACTTCCTCATTGCTGAATTTATTTATTTTGCCATTAACCGGGCTCATTCTTGGAGATTACTATTTTCATCTTGTAATTTTGTGGGAGAAAAAGGTGATATTTATGGTTCTTACATATTGCTAACTGAACACTAGATGGCTGTCTGATGAGAGCGGTCGCACATTGCAGCAATTACACGTCTACATTCCTTGATGGAATATTCTAAAATGTCTGGAAATAGAAGCAGTTGCAGGTATATAGTACAGCACCTCGCGCTCTGATCCATCCACCCATCTTTTCACTTTCTCCTAAGCTCCACTCACTGGCTCTCTGTGGCTAGGATGAATGCAACATGCAAATCTAATATTGCTCCCTTACTCATAATAGAGGTCAGGTAAAGTTTTCAATAGTTTTTTGCAACTTCCTTTCTCTACAGTCAGCAGAATAGTGATAAAAGATGGCAAGAAACTTCAATGAAACAGCGCAAGCATTTAAAAAAAAAGTAGAGATTTGAACGCAAAAAAACGTGGAAGAAAGGGGCTCCTTTTTTATTTCTTAGCAATCACCCAGCTGCCACTCCTCGATGCTTAGTATTCTGAAAATTACTGGCACACAACATACATGACAAAACCACATATAAACAGATTATCCACCATACCTCTGCTGACGCTAGGGCAGTAAGGCGTGAACAACTCCCAAGAAATTCCTGATCAGCTTCACACTTTAAGTTGACTTAAACACTTAGTCCAATTTGGGGTTATTAAATCTAGTGGTTACACACAGCATTGTGCTGAAAATAGTAGCTAGGTTTTGTGCCGGGAGTAATGGACAGATATTATGCTGGAAATAGTAGGTAGGTTAACAAATAGAAAAGTTTAACACTGTGAATAATTGCAGACATTTGAGAGATAGACACCTTCAAGACAACCATCATTAATTTTACAATTCAAAAGCAGCCTTTACACCCTTGTGAATCCTGAATAACTAAATTCGCTTTCTGAATAATTTCTTCCAAAGTGGCCACCAGGGCAAAGATATCCAGAGGGATCCAGTATTTAGGTAAGAGCACTGATGCAAATTTCTGCACTGCCTCTGTCCCTGTTATATGCAACATGAATAGAAAAAAACTGTATCTCTACCTTCTGAGGAATGTCATATGCCTGCTCTACCCCCTTCTTGCCAGAGTGTGGTAGTATAGTTGTACGAGTTCTGTTGGCCCTCACATACTACTGTTCTGTTTTTTCACATTTATTCCCTTACCGTTGGAATACGAAAATATATTCAGGTCTTCCTTTCACTGATTTTAAAGAGATTTAGGATACCTTTTTGATAAAATATCTCACCATATGCTACCTATACTACAAATTAAATGTTTACAAAATTCTGACCTTGGGAATAGTGAGAATTAATATTTTTGGTAGGCTCGTCAGGTTTGTTTACTTCTCACATGGATGTAAAGTTTAAAAAAATATATTTTTATTCGATAGATTTTCATCATTTTCACCATACAAAAGAAACACAAGCACAACGCAACAAAATATTTAACAAAAACAATCCCAGCCTAACCCAAGAAACCCCCCCACCCCTCCACCCTACCGCCCCCCTCAACAGTCAATGGTAACCAATTCCCGAAAGTCCCTGATGAACAAATCCCATGAATTGTAGAATCCTCCTTTGTCCCCCTCAGCTCATCCTTCACCTTCTCCAGGGCCAAAAACTCCAGCAGGCCCCACCAAGGCACAGGGTGGAGAGACTGACCTCCACCCCAACAGGACCTGCCGACGAGCGATCAGTGAGGCAAGGCTAAAACATCAGCCCCTGCTCCCGCCTGCAACTCGGGCCAGTCCGACACCCCGAATATGGCTTCTAGGGGACCAGGCTCCACATCCAAATCCATACCCCGAGATTGTGCGAAATACCATCCTCCAGAACCTTTCTAGCTTCGGGCAGGACCAAAACATATGAACATGGTTTGGGGCCATCTCCCACATCGCTCACAGACATCCTCCACCCCCTGGAACAGCTGGTTCATCCTTGATTTTGTGAAGTGCGCCCTACACACTACCTTCAGCTGTATCAGCCCCAACCTCACAAACGAGGTTGAGGCATTTACCCTCCACAGCACCTCACACCACAGTTCCTCTTCCAACACCCCCCACCCCCAGGTCATCTTCCCACTTTGTCTTAATCCCATCCATTGACACACTGTCCTCCAGGATTCTCCCGTAGATCACTGAAACAACCCCCTTCTCCAGCCCTCCCGCTGACAGCACCGCCTCCACCAACGAAGAGGCCGGTGTTTTCTTGAAGGTCGGGGAAACCTTTCTTGCGGAATTTCGAACCTGCAGGTACCTAAACCCTTCCCCCTGCACCAATCCATATTTCTCTCCCAACTCCTCCAGGCTCGTGAATCTCCCCCGAAGGAACAATTCCTTCATCTCCTTGATCCCCCTCTCATCCCATCTCTGAAATCATCCTCCCTGGCCTAATCGGCATCCCCACTGACCCCCAGCTTAAAATGTTGCCTTCAAATCTTCAGTTTGGCCACTACCACCGGACTCACCGAGTGCTCTCCTGGAGCCATCGGAAGCGGTGCCATTGCCAGCGCCTGCAACACCGATACCCTGCACGAGCCCGCCTCCATCTTCACCCACTGGGCGACCCCACCTTGCTCTAGCCCCGCATCATCTCCATATTTGCCGCCCAATAACAGTACAGCAAGTTTGGGAAGCCTGTTGACCACTCTGCAGAACCACCCTCCTAATCCTGGCCACCTTCCCCGTACCCCCCAACCCCCCAAGATGAACGAGTAGACCCACTTGTCCACCACCCTGGAGAAGGACTTCAATAAAAAGACCGCAGGCACTGGAATAAGAACAAGGATCACGGAAAAACATTCATTTTAACTGCCTGCACCCGGCCCGCCAACGACAGAGGGAGGTTGTCCCACCTTAACAGGTCAGCTTTCACCCTCCCCACCAAACTAGCACAAATATATTTTCGGAGCCCTACCCAATCCCGGGCCAGCTGTAACCCAAGTACCCAAAATGGGTTGCCACCAAACTAATTGGCAGCCCCCCATCCCCGTCCCGACTCCCAGGAGACCTTAAAATACTCACTCTTGCCCAAATTCAATTTATACCCTGAGAACGCCCCGAATCGCTGGCATCCATTATACTCCCCACCAATGTGCTCAGTTCCAAGATATACAATAGCAGATCATCGGCATATAATGACACCCTATGTTCCCTCCCTTCCACATCCCCAAGCTCTTTAGCACGATGGCCAAGGGCTCTATAGTTAATGGAAACAACAGTGGGGGACATAGGGCACCCCTGTTTTGTACTCCGGTGCAGTGCAAAGTACCCCAAGTTCATGCTGTTAGTGCGAACACTCGCCATCAGTTATTTATACAACAGCTGTACCTATGCCACAAACCTCGGCCCAAAAACCCCAAATCTGGTTCACTAATGTCCTTTAGGGAAGGAAATCTGCCATCCTTACTTCGTCTGGCCTAAATATGACTCCAGACCCACAGCAATGTGGTTGATTCTTAACTGCCCCCTCAAGGTCAATTGGGGATGGACAATAAATGCTGGCACAGCCTGCGACACCCACAACCCATAAATACATTTTTTAAAATTCCAAATCTCTCTAATACCGCCATCAAGTAACCCCACTCTACCCAATCCTGCCCCCCCCCCCCCCCCCCCAGCCCCTCCAAACCTGCCCTAGCCTCCTCACCCAGCCTCGGATACTCCAACCCAGCCAGGAATTCCCTCATCTTCCACTCCTCCCCTGGTGGCTCCGACCTATATAGATCCTTATGAGATTCATCAAGTACTTTATTGATCTGCTCAGGGGCTTCCCCTTCTTGTCCCGTACCTGGACCTCCCTCCGGAGCTGGCTGGCCAATATACGCCCTGCCTTCTCCAGTGCTCGTAAAAAGCCCCCCTCACCCTTCTCATCTGGTGCACCGCTTTTCCTGTGGGCAACTGGTCGAACCTCGCTTGCAACCCATTCCTCTTGGCCAAGAGGCCTGGGTCTGGATCCCCCGCATTCCTCCCATCCGCCCCCAGAATCTCCTCCATCAGTTTTTGGCACTCCTCTCTCTCCTCCTTGGTCACCTTAGGTTTGAATGAGATCAATTCCCCCCTCACCACTGCCTTCAGACCCTCCCAAACTACCGACTGCGAAACCTCTCTGTACAGTTAAACCCCACATATTCCTCGATCACCTTCCCGATCTTATTAAATAAGCTCCAGTCCGTGAGCAACCACACGCCCATTCTGCACCCCAGCCTCTGGGCTTCTCCAAAACGACATCCAACCAATGCGGAGCATGGTCCGAAATTGCTATTACTGAATACTCGCACCTCCTAACCCCAGCCAATAGCGCCTTCCCCATCACGAAAAAATCTATCCTCGAGTACATCTTGTGTACCAGGGAGAAAAACAAGTCCTCCTGTTCCCTTGGGTGCAGGAACCTCCATGGGTCCAGTCCTCCCATCTCCCTCATGAGCCCAGCCAGATCCTTCGCCCCCCCCGACTGGGCCAGCGAGGGCGGCTGAGAACTGTCCACCTGCGGTTCCAACACCATGTTCCAATCCCCCCCTACTACCAACTCTTGGGTGTCCAAATCCGGTTGGCACCCAGCACTCTCTTCACAAACCCTGCATTATCCCAGTTGGGACCATATACGCTCGCTAGAGCACCAACCTCCCCTCTAACGCCCCTGTCACTATCACGTACCTGCTCCCCTGGTTCTCCACCACCTTCTCTATCTGAAACCTCACCCTCTTGCCCACCGATACCGCTACCCCCGAGCCCTGCTATCGACCCCCGAGTGGAAAACCTGACTCACCCAATCCTTCCTAAGCCCCATCTAATCCTTCACCTTCAGATGGGTCTCCTGCAACATTACCATGGCGGCCTTTAAGCTCTTAAAGTGTGTAAAAACCCTTGTTCTCTTCACCCCCCCACCACCACCCCCCACCCCCCCGCCCCCCAACCCCGTCATGTTCCATGTCACTATTCTGACCGGGGGTCTCTCATCCTCCCCGGCCCCTCCTATTCACCATCATCATAGACGTGGGCCCTGCCCATGGGACCTGACCCGCCCTATCTCTTTGTTACCGTCAAACCCCTCCCCCTCCCAGAATCCCCCCATCCACTTCCTCTTGAAAACACCTCTCCCAGTATTAATCCCATCCCCCCACCTTTCACACCTCCCAGGCCCATCGAAAACTGTTCGACCAAATTCCAATGACTGTGGTCCCTCCCCCCACCACACTGCGTTCACTAGTCAACTTTCACCTGCCCAGGGCCCCCCTACTCTCAATTACCTTCACCATGACCCAGTCCCTGAAAACAAAGACAAACAAACAAAACCCATGCAAAAACCACACCCCAGAAAACCGCCATAACCCCAAAGCCCAACATTATTGTAACCAACTGTAGACTATAACAAAGGCAAACTACCCTCCCCCAATCAACCAGCCCAAAATCCCAGCTGTTCCCCCCACAAATACAGAACAAGAAACAACCCAAAACAAGAGATAAAGGCACAGTCCCCATCCCCTCAGTCCAAGCCCCAATCCCAGCCTCATCTTTCATTTCAGTGCCAATTCGTCTGCCTTCACGAAAGCCTCCGCCGCTTCCACCGTCTCAAAGTAGAAGTCTCTCGAACTGTAGGTCACTCTCAGCTTCACCGGGTAGACCACGCCAAACCTCACCGTTGCTGTAGAGTGCCACCTCCACCAAATGTCATCAAACTGTCTTGTTTGCGTTATGACATGATTTCTGCTCGGCCTCAGTGGGAAATGGCACTTACCAAAGTCAGGAATGTGAGGTTGCTTCTCCCAACTCTACCCTATAACTCCCAAGATATCTGCAGTTCTTCCCTCTTCATCATCTCCAAGTTTATTCATGCCATCATTGGCAGCCATGCCATCACCTGCCAAGGCACTTAACCCTATAGTTCCCTCCATAGACCTCTCAGTCTCAGAACCATAGGATTGTTACAGTTGGCCCATCATGTCTACACTGGCTCTCCAAACGAGAATCATGATTTAGTGCCAGTCCCCTAGCTTTTCACCATACCCTGTGCATTGTTTCTATTCAAGTAATCATTTAATGCCCTCTTCGTTGAACATGCCTGCATTAAACTTTCGGGCAGTGCCTTCCAGACCTGAAGCACTCCTGTGAAAACATTCTTTCGCACGTAACATTTGCTTCTTTTGCAAATTACTTTAAATCTGTGCCCTCTCGTTCTTGATTCTTTTGTGAGCGGGAACAATTTCTCCCTATCTACTCTGTCTAGCCCCCTCAAGATTTTAAACAGCTCTATCAAATCTCCTCTTAGCCTCTTCTCGCCAAGGAGAACTGTCCCAACCTACCAAATCTATCCCCATAGCTAAAGTTGCTTATGAGTGAAACCATTCTTGCCCTTCTGCATTTTCTCCAATGTGTTCACATCCTTCCTATAGTGTGGCACCCAGAACTGGACACAATATTCCAGCTGAGGTCTAATTAATGTCTTGTGTAAGTTCAACATAACCACTTTGATCGTTTACTCATTGCCACTATTAATAAAGCCCAGGATACTGTATGCTTTATTAACTGCTCTCTCCGCTTGTCCCGCCACCTTCTATGTGGACAGATACCCAGGTCCCTCTGCTCCTGTACCGCCTTAAAAATGTTACCCCTTTTCCTTCCTCCTTAAAGGCACTCCTTTAAATCTATTTCTTTGACCAAGTTTTTGGTCATCTGCCCAATCTCAATATGTGGTTCAGTGTCAAACATTGTTCTTGCGAAGCACCTTGGAATATTTTACAATGTCAAAGCTGCTATGTAAATTCAAATTGTTATTTTCATCATAATAATTACTTTGTGTGATATTAGTTGGTAACTTAATTTTAACAGAGGGTTAACAGAGGCCAAACAATAAGGGGCAAAGTAGTGTAATATCAATATTTGAATTGTCCTTACACTAATATATCATGCAGTACTTTCTAGGCTGTGGTCATTTTGATAAATGGAGCACATTAATTGTGTAATAACATTAGGATTATTCCCAATTAAAAGCCAGTCAGGATCTTATTTATGATTATTTAAAGATGAAGTGCATAAACATATTTTCATTAATAAACAGAGGGAAATAAAAAAAATGAAATGGTATATATTCACATTCACTGTTACAACTAATAGTCTTTAAGATTTTGCAGTATCGTTCATTTTAACTTAAAAAGCAAAATATCTACATTAGAGGCAAATGTTCATGAAAATTAAATAACACAGAAAGATAAAGAGAACATCCATTTACTGTTACATAAATACTGATTAAATAATGGTTAAAACAGAGAGCACGTGTCGCCAAAATAAATATTAATCTCTTGGATTTCTAATAAAGACCCTTCTTGAATCTATTTATGTGAAGTTTGGAGACACACCAGTTCTGAACAAATATATATGATAAATGATTAATACTTTTCTTGAGCAGTATTGTGGGTGCTGATAGCTAGCCACTGCCCAGGGAAGAGGAGGACAGAACTATTTCAGTTATATTCTTGGTGAGACTTTATAATGAGGTTTAATCAGTCATTATTCACTAGTTTGAAATGGCAAGCATTGTGACAGCTAGAATCTGTAATGTTAAGGTAGCCATTTAGAGGTCGAGGATATGTGCTGATGATCAATGGAGAGTGAGGGCTTCTGGCAGATGAATTAGCATAGCCTCTGGGAAGGATGTGGGACACACTTAGAGGTGAATAGAAAAGGTAACTGGTAGTGGGATGTGATAAGGCAGTGTTGATCAGATCTCAAGGATTGAGCTTTTAAATGAAGGATGTTGCCAAAGGATGCCACATATATATGTTAACACCAAGAACAGTCTCTAAAATTCTGCACCAGTTAGTGAGTTGCTTTGCTAAATTTGTTAGCTGCATCTATGAAGAGCATATGGACGAAGCTCCAGAGCATTCGCGTCTATGACAAATACAGAGTGATCTTCAGCACTGGTCACTATTGAATGGTAACTTAACGGGATCAGCGACATACATGCTATGACTACAAGAGAAGGTCAGTGGATGGATATTCCCCAGCCAGTAACTTAAGTTAACACTTCCCAAAAATCTTTTCACCATTTCTACAAGGCCCAAATTAGGAGTGTGATGGAATACTCTCCATTTGCCTTCATGAGTGCAACTCCAGCAACACTTAAGAAATGAGACATCATCCAGGATAAAGCAGCTGGATTGATGGGCAGCCCACCCACCATTGGATGGCCCCACTACCCCACCACAATGCAAATCCTGACCCCCATCAGAGACCCATCAGGGACCCCTACCAGAGACCCACATCAGAGATTCCAGCAGAGACCACTAACAGAGACCCCCATCGGACACCCCCATCAGAGACCTCCATCAGAGACGTCCAACAGGGTTCCCTATCAGAGCCACCTGCCTCAAGGCTGAAGAGCAGTCTAGGCAGTAGAGTGAAAAATCATTGCATTTTCAATTATCCTTCCCTAACATCTACTGCCTCAGACAAAAGTGTTTAAAGCAGCAGCTGTTACAAGTGTCACAGGTTTCCTCAAAAGCCAAGTACACTTCAAAGAGCTTCAAATCCCTTGACAGCCTTTTAAATGTAAATCTTCCATTCAATTTCACACAACAATATATTGCTTTCACCAGTGATCGACAGTTTTATTACTGCAGAGACAGGTGCCTGGTGGATTGTTAATCTATCTTTCCTTTCATGCTTGAATGCATCACAAGTACCCTGCTTTGAAGCTGACCACAATGGGCGACATTCTCAGTTTAGGAGACTATGGGCTGGTTTCTCCATTTCCCGACTCCAATTTCGTAATCAGCAATCGGGCGGAGAATCCATTTCTACGACCGGATCGGGGGCGGTGCTTGTTTTACGCAGGTTGCAATGCTCCGCCCCCTCCAAAGCGGCATCATTGAGGCGCGTGCCACGCGCCGTTGGGATGGCCTCAGGATGTCACCTGAAGGACCTTCCCCGATGCTCCAACCCCGATGGGCCCAGTTCCCGACGCGGTTAGCGTGTGGTCTCAATGGTCGGGAACCTGGTGTGGTGGCTGCGGACTGTGTCCAGCGCCGCCAGAGTCGGGCAGGAGCTGTGATGCTGGCTGGGGAGGCTTCAGCGAGGACAGGGGGAACTGGTTGTGGGTGGGCAAGGGCTGTCTGACAGGTCGGGTCGCGCATGGCCGCGCCATGTTGTACAGCGCGACCGCTGCAGGTCGTAACCATGCGCATGCGCAGCCATGGACCCGGCAATTCTCAGGCCGTTTATTTTGTGGAGGCCGGGCGTTTTACATGGCATGGCTGCTAGCCCGTCACTGGTCGCTGCTGGGGCAGTGCTGATTTTTCCCACATAAAATGCCACGGATCCTCCGGACATAGCCTCAAAATCGGAAAATCCAGCCCAATGTTCTCCAGCCGGAGTTGAATTGCGTGTGATTTGCGCTCCCGCTGTGAGTGCAATTCAATATGTCTCGCCATTCAAATTTATGCATGGCAAGGAATACAAGGGATTTTCTAGAGAATCCCACTATTGGGCCTCCATTTTGAGCGGCCCAATAGCGTAGTCCCGTGGATGGCCACCCTGAATTTTCTGGATGTCCCCTTCCCCAAATATGAGGCAGAGTGGTGGTGGGGAGGGGGGGATGGTGGGCTGCCACCACCTCCCTCCCCCAGGTATCTTCTAAATAGGGAGACCGTCCACGGAAAACCCCTAAATAGGGAAACCCTCACAGGGACCCCTTAACTAAAGAAACACCCCACAGATGGAAATTAAGGCACTTAACTCTCTTTGGTGTAGTGAACGTTTATAAACATTGTGGGTTCAGCTCATCCGTGGAGGAGATGAATAGGGCAAGGCTCACAGCTGTCAATCACAGCCCACTACCAGAAATGAATGAATGGCTTGCCTCTAATGGATCTGAGGGGTTTAAACACAGGTCACAGATGTTCTCTTTCCAGGAATGGACATGTGGTGCCTCCAGGTAAGCATTATAACTGTAATTTATTGCACTGCCCCTGCCTGGACTGCTCGCTAGCTTCCAGACAGGTGTCTTTTTTATGGGGGTGTCTGTGGATCTTGTCCCTGACCTGAAGTGTGGTAATCCTCAGGTTAAATTACCACCAGTCGAATCGCTCCCTCAAAGGTGCTCCCTGAGCTAGTGCCATCTATGACTGTGGCAGCACGGTAGCATTGTGGATAGCACAATTGCTTCACAGCTCCACGGTCTCAGGTTCTATTCCGGCTTGGGTGACTGTCTGTGCGGAGTCTGCACATCCTCCCCGTGTGTGCGTGGGTTTCCTCCGGGTGCTCCGGTTTCCTCCCACAGTCCAAAGATGTGCAGGTTAGGTGGATTGGCCATGATAAATTGCCCTTAGTGTCCAAAATTGCCCTTAGTGTTGGGTGGGGTTACTGGGTTATGGGGATAGGATGGCGGTGTTGACCTTGGATAGGGTGCTCTTTCCAAGGGCCAGTGCAGACTCGATGGGCCAAATGGCCTCCTTCTGCACTGTAAATTCTATGATTTACTTTTACCTTTAAAAGTCTTATAATAAAGTGGTGTCAAAGTGTCTCCCCTCTTTTCTGTGATTTCATCAAATTTAAATTTCGATATCTGGCTCCTTTGCCTTTTCATTCCTGCCATACAAGAAACTGCCTGAACTCTTGTCTTTTTTCATACAAGAGTTTAGTGCATTACATGTGCAATGTCTGAAGTCATTCATTTTGTGTGCTCCATCTTTATCAAACAATAATCCCTGAATTTATATGCAGAGCAAAGCTAAGACAAAGGCCTTGCACTACATTATCTCACAAGCTCAAAGGTCCTTTTGCAATTTTGTGATAGGTATTTTGTGGTCTAAAATTGTGCAAAATCACGAAATCCTCCAATCATAAGCAAATATTGCGCAATTGCTTCCTGCATATTGTTTTATGGCAATAGCATTTCCTTGGCTTGGCAAGTTGGCAGGAAGGGTTAATCAAGGATAACGGGATGGATTAATTAGAACTTCTATCACTTTCTTATTCCAAAAAATTGCTTTGTATTCACTCTTACCATGTCATCAGCATGTCTTCCAGCTTGATTAATCAAGAGGACTTTGATTGTTGTGAAAAGGCACCTCCGTTGGTCGAGCGTGGCGGGCGGTGAGGAAGATGGCTGCCCCCACTGATAGCACGAGGCTGAGGCATCTGCAGGGGGTGGAGTCGGCAGACACGCTGCCACCCTGCGGGGTCTGCAGGCCTGTGAGTCTGAGGATCGGGTCTGTGAGTTAGAGTTCTTAGACCTGGCCAGGCAGACTTTGGCGAAATGTCCTTTTCTCCCGCAGCTGCTGCAGTTCGCGTTGCGGGCCGGGCAGTACTGTCGGGGGTGTTGAGACTGGCTGAAAAAATAGCAGGGTAGACCCCCATGATGGGCGGGCGGCCGCGCGGCTCAGGCCTGGGGTAGTCTTTGGTCGGGGGCCCACGAGGGGGTCGCGTGTAAGGCTCTGAAACGCAACCTCCAGAGAGGTGGCCAACTTTACCGTGTCGTCCAGATTCTGGGCCCCCTTTTCGAGCTGGCGCTGTCTCATATAATTCGACCGGACTCCCGCCACGTAGATGTCTCGGATGGCGAGTTCCATGTGCTGAGTGGCCGTAACGGCCTGGTAATTACAGTTGCGTGCGAGGGCTTTGAGCTCGCGTAGGTAATCATCTAGTGACTCCCCAGGGCGCTGGCTGCGAGTGGTGAAGATGTGTTGTGCGTAGGCCTCATTCACGGGCCGTACGTATAGGCGTTCGAGCATCGCGAGGGCATTTACATAGGAGGAGGCCTCGTCGAGCTGAACAGAAATGCGATGGCTCACCCATGCGTGGAGGAGGCTCAGCATCCGTTCATTGGTGGCGGATGGCGTGGAAGAGGCAGCGAGATAGGCCTTGAAGCATCGAAGCCAGTGCGAAAAAATTTATTTCGCCTCCGCAGCCTACGGGTCGAGTTCCAGTCGATCAGGTTTGAGGGCTGATTCCATAGTTGTGTTTAAGCTGATTAAATTGATGCGACCATCAATTCACTCAAAGACACGAGTAGAAGTAAACCGTGGTTTTAATCAGCTTAGAACAGTGCCTGCCTGCGACTGGTACAATACTGTGAACCGCCTACAGGTTAACTGGTCTTTATACTTCCTTTCAAGGGGAGGAGTCATGGGCTGAGCCCGTACATGCCCCAACATATCCCCCTGTGGGTGAAGCCACACAATGGCCCATAGGTGGAGCCCACAAGGTCAACAACATAACATAGCTGTAACACAATGGCAGAACATGATACTAATACGCTGGTGAATTACTAGGACTATACATTCACCACACACTAGGACACCCAGGTCTCTCTGCACAGCAGCATGTTTTAATATTTTATCATTTAGATAATAATCCCTTTTGCTGTTATTCCTTCCAAAATGGATAACCTCACATTTGTCAACATTGTATTCCATCTGCCAGACCCTAGCCCATTCACTTAAACTATCCAAATCCCCCTGCAGACTTCCAGTATCCTCTATACTTTTTGCTTTACCACTCACCTTCATGTCGTCTGCAAACCTGGATACACTGCACCACTCAGATGAAGCGCTGCAGTGTCACAGAGAGTCTCCAAGGAAGTTGATGTGCATGAGGGAGTGGATTGTGCGGTTCTAGCTACGGATACCAGGATGGTGGAGTGACAGGTCTCTGACAAGCTAATTGCATCCAGATTCCAGCCAGAATGAGGCACCTGCAAGATCTCTAGATCTCTTCATGAAATTTCACTGTGCAAGTGTCAGCAGATCTGGCACACACCCTCCAGACCAATGCTTGCGGTCTCTGCCACATAGAAAGAAAAATGCTGCAGGTCCTTGGCATGAATAGACCCGTATGTATGGTTCTGTCAAATCCACATAGACTTTTGAATTGCAAGGCAGTCACCCATGAGTCAATGACACGTACTCACTCTGTGTGCTCACCATTTAATAAGATCATGGTTTATTGGGTTTGTGTTTTGAACTCCACATTCCTATCTATCCCCCATAACCCTTGATTGCCTTGCCTAATGAGAATCCATTTACCTCTGTCTTAAAAATATTCATTGACTCCGCCTTCACTGCCTTCCAAAGCAGAAAGTTCCAAAGTCGCATAACCTTCCGAGAGAAACAAATTTTCCTAATCTCTATACTAAAAGGGAGACTCCTGGGCCGAAATTCTCCATCCCGCCGTGCCACATTTCTGCCCCATCCCGCCAGCGGGATGCTCCGTTACACCGGCCGGTCAATGGGGTTTCCCATTGTGGGGCAGCCCCACGCCGTTGGGAAAACCCCGGGCGCCGGCAAAACAGAGACTCCCGCCGGCGGAGAATGACGCCCCAGATTTAAAAGTGGCCCCTAGTTTTGGACCCCTGCACACGAGGAAACATAATTTCCACGTCCACCTTGTCAATACCATTCAAGATCTTAAATACTTCAATCAAGTCATCCCTCAGTTTTCTAAACTCCAGTGGAAACAAGCCCAGTCTTTCCAGCCTTTCCTCATAAGACAACTTGTTCATTCCAGGTAGAAATCTGATAAACTTTAATCTGAACCGATCTCAACACATTTACCACATTCCTTATATAAAGAGACCAAAACTGCACAAAGTATTCAAGAGAATATGCACAGAGAACACCTAGAAAATTAAATTCCTGGGGATGCTGGAATCTGAATCAAAAACGGGGGGCAGAATTCTCTGACCCCCCGCTGGGTCGGAGAATCGGCACAACGCCGCGCGAATCGCGCCACGCTGCCCCGATGCTGGGACGCGACTCTCCGCAGAGTGGAGAATCGGCGCCACTGTGGCCGGCGTGGTCGGCGCACTGCTGGTTGGGGTATGCGCCAACTCTCCGGCCGTCAACAAAATGCCGAGTCCCACCGGCGCCGTTCTAACATCCTCTGAGCCGGCGGGACCTCGGCCTTGAAGGGTCCGGGGGCGGCCTGTGGGGGGGAAGGGGGGGGTCCGACCCCGGGGGTGGCCTCCGTAGTGGCCTGGCCCGCGATCGGGGTCCACCAATCAGCGGGCCGGCCACTCTGTCGGGGGGCCTCCTTTCCTCCGCGCCAGCTCCATTTGGCGTCGGGGCTGGCGTGGGGAAGAAGGCCACTGCACATGCACTAGTTGGCGCCAGGCCAACTGCACATGCGCAGACCCCGTGGCACCGGGTTCACGCAGGGATCGGCAGCTGGAGCGGCGTGGGCCGCTCCAGCGCCGTGCTACCCCACTGTGGTCCGGAGAATCGGGTCTCGGAACGGGCGCCGACGCCAGAGTAAAACACTCCCGTTTTAATGCCGGCGTCGGGACTGAGCCGCCCGATGGGTGAATCCCGCCCAGAAAATACTTGATAATCTCAGTAGGTCTGACAGCATCTGTGGAGAGAGAAGGGAGCTAACGTTTCGAGCCTCGATAATTCTGTCTCTCTACTTTTGACAAAGAGTCACCCAGACTCAAAGCGTTATCTCCCTTCTTTCTCCACAGATGCTTACTTTTATGTTCAATTCAACTTGTAATAAAAGATAGAATTCCATTAGCCTGCTTAATTACTCGCTGTACCTGCGTACTAATATTTGTGACTCATGCAGTAGAACACTTAGATCCCTCTGCATCTCGGAATTCTTCAGTTGCTCTCTGTATAATACTCTGTCTTTTTATTTTTCCTGCCAAAGTGAACAACTTCACATTTTCCCACATTGTACTCCATTTTGTGTATTCACTCAGCCTATCTATGTCCATCTGCAAAGTCCTTTTGTCCTCTTCACAACATAATTTCCTACCTATCTTTGTGTCATCTGCAAATTTCACTACTGCGTCTTCGTTTTCCTCAAATAAGTCATTGGCATAAATTGTAAAACACTGAGGCCCTAGCATAGACTCCTGCGGGACTCCACTTATCACATCCTGCCAATCAGACCAGGACCCATTTATGCATACTCGCTGTTCACTGTCAGCCAACCAATCTTCTATCCATGCTAATATATTAACCCCTATACCATGAGCTCCTACTTTGAGCAATAACTATTTATGTGCCTTCTAGAAATCCAAATACAGTACGCCAACAGGCTTCCTTTATTTACAACTCATCTTACTCCTTCAAAGACCTCAATAAATTGGTTAAACATGATATCCCTTTCCCAGAACCAGGCTGAGTCTTCCCAAATACCTTGAGTTTTATTGTGCTCAGCTATAACTTCCTTGATGGTTCGACAACAACTTCTCATGGATGATGGGGTGAGTATTATGTGCTGGTTTCTCAACCTGGTTCCAAATCCCTTAACCAACAAGGGGTGACAAAAAATAATTTTAAAAAAATTATGGGCAGGATTCACCATTGCGTGACACCGACATCGTCATCGGCGATCGGGCGGAGCATTCCTTCTGATGCCCAAATCGGGGATGACACCGTTTTGAGTCCGGATTTATATCCTCTGCCCCCTCTGAAATGGTGTCATCGCGCCGTATGCCATTGGAACGGCATTGGCGCATCACTTGAAGGCCTTCCCCCGAAGCTCCACCCCCAATGGACTGAGCTCCCGACCGCGCGGCTGATGAGTGGTCTCAGCGGTCGGGAACCCGGTGTGGCTGCTGCGGACTGTGTCCAGCGCTGTCATCGTCGGCCAGGAGCCGTACTGCTAGCTGGCTGGGCTTCCATCAGGGCTGGGGGGACTGGTGGAGGGTGGCCAGGGGGTAGCTATGGGAGTAGTATTTGGCAGGTTGGCTCCGCACATGGCTGGCGCCATATCTTATACCATCACCGCTGCAGGCCGCCACCGTGTGCATGCGCAGCCACGGACCTAGCCAATCTCCAGCTGTTTTTGTCGGGAGAGCTGGGAGTTTTACCCGGCGCAGCTGCTTGCCCCTCACCTGTTGCAGGATCGGTGAGTGTTCGCCGACGACTTTGACGTTGTAAAATGCCAAAGTTCCACACCGGCGTCAGCACTTGGCCTCCAAATCGGTGAATCCAGCCCGATAAATATGTAGTACCCAATTCTTTTTTTACAATTAAGGGGCTATTTAGCATGGCCAATCCACCTATCCTGCACATCCTTTTGGGTTGTGGGGATGAGACCCATGCAGACACGGGGAGAATGTGCAAACTCCCTGGGCCAGGATCGAACCCTGGTCCTCGGCAACGTGAGGCAAAGAAATAAAATTGCACATGTCAAGAGACACAAAGATGCCACTACTTCCAAGGTCCCACAATAAATGGTGTGTAAATGGCCCCACATCATCAATTATTGATTGTCAAGGAAGCGCCACCCCCTTAAAAGCCTCCATCCATTAGCAAAGCTCCAAAATTCATGAATGCTCAACACAGAAACATAGTGATTCTAAATATATTGAAACAACTCAACACATCAAGAAATGAGTGAACACTTATGGCCCCTTTGTGCCATTGCAATTCTTTCAGCTTACATTTACTAATACTACCCATTGATGCAACCACAACATCTGCAATTGAGCGTGGGGGCAGTCTGCTGTGTGCTATTCCCTATTGCATGAGATGACCTTGACTGTTATCCTCTAGTGGTCCGAGGTCTAGAGGGCCCTTGGCTACTGAGGGTCTACTCTTAAATCTCTATTGCTGGAGGCACTGGCGTCACTGGCACATGGGAGAAGGAGCAGCAGTGCACCCTTGGAGTGCCCTGAGAAGACACCCTGGCACTCCTGCTCACTACTGGTGTGCCATGTCACCACCGGCAATCTAGAAGGCAAAGGGGCTCCTGGAGGGTGATCAGGGTCCTTTGTCACTCACTTGCCTCTCCACCGCTATAAACAGGTCCTGGAACAAGTTGGTAAAGGGCTTCCATGTCTTGTGGAAACACTCTTCCAACCCTCGGATAGTGAATTTGATCTTCTCCAGCTGAACTGCTGATCGCCAGCTGATCTGTTTTCTTTGGCGGGCGATTAGGGAGGCAAAGGCAAGGGCGTCGGCCCACCTCCCCATAGAGAGTTCTGGCTGATCCGAACTAGTGGAGTCCACTCTCGGACACAGCTCCACAACCATGGACATCGTATTTGAAGAAGGCTGTTCAGAACCCAACAAGTCTGGGGCATACCTAGAACATGTGGGCGTGGTTGGCCAGGCCTCCCTGGCACTGTTTACATTTGTCCTGCACCTCCGGGAAGAACCTGATCATTCGGGTTTTGGTTAGGTGTTCCCTGTGCACCTCTTGTATTCGGATTAGACTTGTGCATGTGGAGGTGGAGTTGACCCTGTTCAGTGCTTCGCTCCAGAGTCCCCATCCTATTTCAATCGTTAGCTCTGTGGTAATACCAGGTATTGCGGTACCTGAGAGGTGGATGACCATTGGCTAGACCCAGGAGTCTACCATTGGCTGATGTACATAGCCCCGCCCTGAGAGGCGGGGTATAAGAACCAATGCCGTCCCAGCAGCCTTCATTTTCTGCTTCGAAGCTGCTGGGGAACAGTTCTAGCAGATTAAAGCCTGTTAGTTATGACTCACCTTGTCTCGAGAGTAATTGATTGCGCATCAAGCTCTTCCTGCAGTTTTTCTCTCGTCCCGTCCAGTGGGGAGCATGCCTTCCCCAGTAATCCATACAGGTCCCTGCAGTTTCTCCCCGCTAAGTCGTCTAGTCGTTGTTCTAATAGTGATTGTTTTGGCGCCATGGATATGTCTTAGTTTCCCTATGTAGGAAGTTTTTAATTTGCATGTATCTTAGCTCGTTTCGTCGATCACTCGGAACTTCTCTGTCAGTCCCTCTATCAGTAGGTTGTCGGTGTAGAAGTCCTATGATAGTTGCAGGGGCCTTGATGGATATTTCAGTCAGACCGAAGTGTTGTCTCAGGTGGTTCCACGACCAGACCATGCACCATGGGAGCGCTGTACAGGAGTTTCACCCGGGCGGTGAACCCAGCTTCAGGCTGGAACCGCTCCAGTACCTCTATGAGTTACTTCCATTTGGCTCTGTCGAAAGCCTTTTCTGCATCCAGGGAGATGGTCACCTCCAGTGTTCTCTCCGCGGGTGGGGTCATTATCACGTTTAGCAGATGCCTAATATTTGATGTTAGCTGTCTACCCTTAAAAAATCCTCTCTGCCACAACCTCTGATACACAGTTCTCCAGTTGGTTAGCTAGGATATTGGCAAGTATTTTGGGTCTACGTTGAGCAGCGAGATGCGGATAGGACCCGCATTCCGTTAGGTCTTTGTCCTTCTTGGGTATCAGAGAGATTGAGGTTTATTAGCGCAGACAAAGTGCCCCTCGGCAACAAGTCCGTGAACATCTCCCGCTGTGCGGGACCAATGCTGTCAGTAATTTTTTGTAGAAATTCGCTGGGAGTTCATCCAGTCCTGCCGCCTTCCCCGCCTACATGGAGTTGATTGTCTCCATGACTTCTCCCAGTTCTAATGGTGCTTCCAGTCCCCATTTTCTATCCTCCCCCATGACTGGCATGTCTAGTCCATCGAGGAACTGCTTAATCCTAGAGTGGAGGGTGAGACCTCCCTGTTCTGGTTGTTGGTAATATACCCGTCAATGGCCTGTGATATTTTCTCACAGAAAGCTCTGCTGGCGAGGAGGGCAGTGTCCAACCTGCATGGGGCCGTTGGGCATGGCCCGTCTCCAATCTCACATCTATGTAATGTGGAGCATGGTCGGAGATTATGATCGTGGAATATTCCTCTCTTACTATCCCTGGAAGCACTGATTTCCCCACTACAAAGAAGTCAATCCGGGTGTATACATTATGTACCTGGCAGAAAAAGGAGAACTCCTCCTCCCCTGGGTGCATGAACATCCATGGGTCCACTGCCCCCATCTGTTGTATTAATGTGCTGAGTTCTTTCGTCATGCTAGAGGTCTTCCCTGTTTTGGGGTTCGACCTGTCTGTCCTTGGGTCCTGTACACAGTTAAAGTTCCCTCCATGACAAGTCGGTGTGCGCCAATGTCGGAGATTTCCCCATGTTTTGATTTTATAGTTGTGTTCCAGTTGGGAACATACACTTTAACCAGGACCAGTGGCGCCCCGTCCAGGACACCATTGACCATGACGTACTGTCGCCCTTGGTCGGTAACCGTGCTCGTCGCAGTAAATACCGTCCTCTTATTTATCAGTATGGCTGTCATGATATGCAGACATGCAGATAATGATATACAGAAAGGCACAGACAGGCAGCTAATGAACACAGAGAACAGGACATGACCAATGAGCAGGCAGGACACTCAGGGGTGGTATCTCACTATAAAATCACGAGGCACTCACACTCCGCCTCTTTCCACTGATGAATATCGACACAGTGAGTCAGGGTGTATTTACAGTATCACACCTCCAGCACGTGGCTAAGAGCTAGTCTGGTTCAGTCAGACAGAGTAACCACACTTAGATTAGCAGAGAGTCGAACTCATAGAGAACTGTGCTAACTGTGCTACTGGTTCAATAAATCAGATTGAACTAACTTCAAGGTCTGGAGTATCTTTTGGTTAAAGCTGAATCCAGTTGCAGCCTGTGTTATCCCAGAGTATACAACACGACAATTGCTACCCCTGGCTCTCATCCCTTAGCAAGAATGGTAGGTCTGGAACACCCAGCCCTTCCTTACCCACAGTGGGTCCTTCTCCCTCAGGTGCGTCTCTTGGAGGAAGCTTTCATACTTTTCAGGTGGGTGAAGACTCTGGATCTTTTCACTGGGCCGTTAAGTCCTCTGCCATTCCAGGTGACTATTCTAATGCGGAGTTTCTGTCCCTCCCCTCCTGCTGGATTAACCATACTTGCCTTGTGGTTGCGCCCCTGCAGTCCGGGAGCCATCCAAAATGGCCACAATCACCGTACTCACCATGAAGCTGGGTCCCTGCGCTCCGGGTTGCCCTTTGTCCAGGGGCCACCCAATATGGTCGGCAACTATATGTACGTCATGTGCATGTACCTGTCATGATATTCAAGCACACACATCATGATGGACACACCAACAGACAAATCAGAGCACACAACACCACAACCAATCACACACAAGGACAGCAACCACATAAAAGCACGAGCACGACACCTAGTGGACAGTAGGTCTGGGGACAAAGACACGGACAAGACCTGTTACAAGATCACAAACAGGGAATCCCCACGTGCAGAGTATCAAGACAAAACTGTACATAGAAAGTTTAAATAAAATAGCGTTGTACCATATACAACCGTGTTGGCTCATCTGTGTGTCAGAACGCCCAACACCACATGGTACAGGAGTGGATCGATACCTGCCAACTAACCTGCCATTCTGGACATGGACCGCACCGACAAACCGCAGCCGTTGCAAGTCGCGGGGAACCTAGGTACCAATTGGAAGCTCTTCAGGCAGCGATTTGACCTGTACATCCGAGCCAACGAAAAACAGAGTGCCTCGGATGAAACGAAGATTGCAATGCTCCTCTTCTACGCAGGTCAGCACGCCCTCGACGTCTTCAACTCACTGGTGTTCGAAGAAGGCGAAAACCAATCCAAGTATGACACGGTCATCCTCAAACTGGACCAGCACTTTAAGGTTGAAGTGAATGAAAGTTTTGAAAGATACCTCTTTCAGAAACGCCTGCAAGGTAAGGAGGAGCTTTTTCAACCCTTTTTGACGCACCTCCGAAGTCTAGCGCAGTCCTGCGGTTACCGCAGCACCACAGAGTCCATGATCAGGGACCAGATTGTTTTTGGCGTTGCCTCTAGTGGCCTACGCCAGCAGCTTCTTAAAATAAAAAGCCTCACCTTAGCGTCTGCTGTGGAAGCCTGTGTCCTCCACGAGAATGCAACCTGCCGTTTTGCCCGATTTCAGGCGTCCGAGTCGGCACGGACGGGGTCCCCAGCCGTCGAATCGGCAAGCCAGGCCGCCCACGACGCCGAACGCATCCAGGCCGTCGATTACTTCCCGACCCACGGCCCGGACGACAGCGGCCGCTTCCCGCGCTTTTCGCGGTCTCCTGCGCTGGTGCGTGCCAAAAATAACGGCCACATCGAGGGACGCACTGCGCAGGCGCGCGCACCGCAAGATCGCACTGCGCATGCGCAGTGGCGCAACGAACGCCGTGACGTCATGACATGCGGCAATTGTGGAGCTGTACACTTAAAAGGGCAATGTCCTGCTAAAAACCGACAGTGCCTCAGATGTGGCAAGATGGGCCACTATGCTGCCCACTGTCGTTCGGCTCAACCCATGGATCCTGCACACCCCAGACAATCTCGCAGACAAGTCAGGACCGTCCAGCTCACGCATCAAGACTTACAGTTGAGTGATGCAGATGACCAGGATGCCTTCCGCGTTTCCGTCATCGATGTCAACAAGGTCAATGCCATCAATCCAGCCGATGAGTGGTGTGCCACCCTGACGGTCAACCAATCGCGCGTCACCTTCCGTCTGGACGCCGGCGCATCCGCCAACCTGATTGCATATTCTGCATTCCAGGCCATGAAGGTCAAACCACCCATCACGCCATCCCGGATCAAGATGGTTGATTATAACGGGAACGTCATCCCGTCCATAGGATCTTGCCAGCTACAGATAACTCACAAGATTCACACGGCCACACTCCCCTTCGAAGTTGTCGGCTCATCAAAAGACTCGTTACTGGGCGCACAGGCGTGTAAGGTCCTTCACCTGGTACAGCGCATTATGTCTCTCTCTCCAGATGAGATATCCGGCTTCCCGGATGCTGAGTTCCACGCAAATCTCCATTCCCTCCTTGCTCACAACCAGGAGGTTTTTGAAGGCATGGGGACATTGCCATACACGTACAAGATTCGACTCAAACCGGACGCCATCCCTGTCGTTCACGCACCTCGCAGGGTTCCTGCGCCACTCAAAGACCGCCTCAAGTTGCAGCTGCAGGCTCTTCAGGACCAAGAGGTCCTATCCAGGGTCACGGAGCCCACGCCATGGGTCAGCTCCATGGTCTGTGTAAAGAAGCCCTCTGGCGAGCTCCGCATATGTATAGATCCTAAAGATCTGAATAACAACATCATGCGGGAACACTATCCTATCCCGAAACGAGAGGACCTCACCAGCGAGATGGCGCAAGCCAAAATATTTGCCAAACTGGATGCGTCCAAAGGATTTTGGCAGATACAATTGGACCCGGCCAGCCGAAGGCTATGCACGTTCAACACCCCTTTTGGCAGATTCTGCTACAACCGGTTGCCATTCGGCATCATTTCAGCATCTGAAGTTTTCCACCGCATTATGGAGCAGATGATGGAAGGCATCGAAGGGGTACGTGTATATGTGGACGATATCATCATTTGGTCCACCACTCCGCAGGAACACACGCATCGTCTACGACGTGTCTTCACCCGCATACGACAAAATGGCCTGCGTCTCAACCGCGCCAAGTGTGCCTTCGGCCAGATGGAGCTGAAATTCCTCGGGGACCACACCTCACGATCAGGGGTCCGTCCCGATGCAGACAAAGTTAGCGCCATCACAGCCATGCCACGGCCGGCTGACAAGAAGGCTGTCCTAAGATTCCTGGGCATGGTCAACTTCCTTGGGAAGTTCATTCCCAACCTGGCTTCTCATACAACGAATATGCGCCATCTCGTAAAAAAATCAACAGAATTCCACTGGCAGCAATCGCATCAGCTGGAATGGGAGGAGCTCACGCACAAACTGGTCACGGCACCAGTGCTGGCGTTCTTTGACACGACTCGCCCTACAAAGATCTCAACAGACGCCAGTCAATCTGGTATTGGAGCGGTACTCCTGCAAAAAGACAGCACGTCGTCATGGGCCCCGGTTGCATATGCCTCACGAGCCATGACCCCTACCGAACAGCGCTACGCGCAAATAGAAAAAGAATGCCTGGGCTTGTTAACTGGACTGGACAAGTTCCACGACTATGTGTATGGCCTGCCACGATTTACGGTTGAAACTGACCACCGCCCCCTGGTCAACATCATTAACAAAGACCTGAACGACATGACCCCTCGCCTTCAGCGCATCTTACTTAAACTCAGGAGGTAAGATTTCGAACTGATCTACACTCCGGGGAAGGATCTCATCGTGGCGGACATGCTCTCCCGAGCAGTGAGCACACCACCAGATGTGGAGGGGTTCGTGCGTCAAATTGAGGCACACGTGACTCTGACAGCAGCAAATCTGCCAGCTGATGATCCAAGTCTGGCCCACATACGCGCAGAGACGGCGACTGACCCCCTTCTGCAGCGAGTGATGCGCCACATGACGGAAGGGTGGCTCAAAGGGCAGTGCCCCCAGTTTTATAATGTGCGAGCCGACCTTACCAACATAGACGGGGTCCTTATGAAATTAGACAGGATCGTTATTCCGCACAGCATGCGCCAGATGATTCTTAATCAACTACACGAAGGCCACTTGGGCGTCAAAAAATGCAGACGAAGGGCCCGAGAGGCGGTATATTGGCCGGGTATTAATGAAGACATAGCCAACATGGTGCTCAATTGCACAACCTGTCAGAGGTTTCAGCCGGCGCAACCTCCGGAGACGCTTCTACCACACGAGTTGGTGACGTCCCCCTGGGCAAAGGTGGGTGTTGACCTATTTCACGCGCTCGGCAGAGATCACATCGTTATTATAGACTACTTCTCAAACTACCCGGAAGTCATGCCTCTCCATGATCTGACGTCGTCCGCAGTCATTGGGGCCTGCAAGGAAACATTTGCTCGCCATGGCATTCCAAGGACTGTCATGTCAGACAATGGACCCTGCTTCGCCAGCCGTGAATGGTCGTCCTTTGCCGCAGCATATGGTTTCACTCATGTGACATCCAGCCCTCTACATCCACAGTCGAACGGGAAGGCTGAAAACGGCGTCCACATTGCCAAGCGGCTCCTGTGCAAGGCGGCTGCTGCCGGATCGGACTTTAACCTCGCCTTGCTGGCCTATCGATCGGCCCCGCTATCCACGGGTCTCTCGCCAGCGCAGCTCCTAATGGGTCGCTCCCTCAGGACGACGGTACCGTCCATCCTGGCACCAACAACAGACCATGAGACGGTTCTTCGGAACATGCAAATGCAGCGTGATCGCCAGAAAAGTCGGTACGACACACGAGCGACGGACCTGCCCCCCCTGTCCTCCGGAGACAAAGTACGCGTCCATCAACCGTATGGTGGCTGGTCAGCACCGGCCGAAGTCCTCCGACATGTGGCTCCCCGCTCGTTCCTGGTTCGCATGCCGGATGGTTCAGTGCGTCGCCGCAATCGGCGCGCCCTTCGCCGACTTCCCGCTCGCAGCCACACAGTACGCACACGCCAGATCCTCAACAGGCTTCCGAGGATGACTTTGTGGAGCTGCCGCAGATCACGCCCTCTCCATCGCCACCCATGTCCACGCTTGCACATCAGCCGGTGGTTCTTGACCCACCCTTGAGGCGGTCAACCCGAACTCGTCGCAAGCCCATTAGACTGGACTTATAACACCGTTCATATGTCTAACAAGTTACACAATTTTATATGATAACCTGTTGTTGTTTATCGTTCCAGATATCGTCTGACTGGACCACTGTTCAAGTTTTTTTTTCTCGTTCGCATTCATGTTCTGTTATGGTACAACCTTGTTCATGTGACGCACCCGACATCGCCCCATGTAAATAGTTACGTCATATGCACATGCTGTACACAACAAACACACACTCTTAGATGCACTCACGACGCGATCATATTTATTACCACGTAGGCACATATCTTTGTAAAAAGGGGGGATGTCATGATATTCAAACACACACATCATGATGGACACACCAACAGACAAATCAGAGCACACAACACCACAACCAATCACACACAAGGACAGCAACCACATAAAAGCACGAGCACGACACCTAGTGGACAGTAGGTCTGGGGACAAAGACACGGACAATACCTGTTACAAGATCACAAACAGGGAATCCCCACGTGCAGAGTATCAAGACAAAACTGTACATAGAAAGTTTAAATAAAATAGCGTTGTACCATATACAACCGTGTTGGCTCATCTGTGTGTCAGAATGCCCAACACCACACCCCTGTAATCCAGGGTTCCCCTTTGTTTGCGGACCCTCCAAAGTGATTGTCTGCAGTGCCATCTTGTTACATGTTGCCATATATGGCCTGCTTTTGCCAGCCTAGAGCATTTCCCCTCCTTGTCCCTTTCTTCCCCCTATGGTTCTGCGCTTCTCCCCCCTTCTGCTAGTGTCAGCCCTCCTCTTCCCCCCTTTTCTGTTCCCCTGCTTTTCTCCCTTCTGTGATGTTTACCCCCCCCCCCCCACACTCACCAGGCACTCTCCGCCCCAGAGTATACGCCATGGCTCCCCTTCTCTCTCATACCTCCTGGCGCTAGCTTTCCTGCTCGTGGGGTGATTCCTCTCTGGAGTTGCTCTAAGTTTTCCCCATATCTGCTGCTTTTCTTCCCTTACCCCTCTTCCTCTCTCTTCCCTGTTTCTGCACTGTGCTGTTCTCACCCCCTCTTCCCCTGCCTTAGCTTTCGGTTTTAGAACGAGACGATACAGTCCCATGCAAATTGTCTCTCTGTTTCTCAGTCTTTTTAAGGTGACGGGTTCACCTCTGCTTCTGCTGCTTTCCCAGGTCGTTCTTTTTGTCAAACTCATCCGCTTCTGCCACGCCTGCAAAGTAATGCTCCTTGTGCTGGTAGGTTACCCAAAGCTTTGCAGTGTAAAGCATCCCAAACTTTACCCCACTTTTGCACAGGCTGTTGCAACAGTTCCAGGAATTGCAAAGTCCTCACAAACAACCAGAATGATGTCGCAAGGAGTTGATCACTGTCCAGGTACCATTTAAATATGGCACCTGGGCCATCAAACACATAAGCCCTGTCACATGATCGGCTGAGGCCCATGTCTGTGCATGTCTAATTGGCTGGCCATTATGTGATTGCATGTGGTCAGGCACTCTGCCTATGAGCAGAAGTGCCATGCACTTCTCGTCTTGCTGTCAAAATCTTCAAAGTCGGAAGAAGGTCCCCCCCCCCTCCCACCCCGAGGAGTGGAGGTCAGATACCCTTGTGGAGACCCACTGGCTAGGCCAGCAGCTACTGAAAGATGCAGTCAGACATTTCAGTCTCAGTATAGCATTCACTAGAAGCTGTTGCCTTCTATTAAGTAGAACATTTTAATTTCGAACCATGATTCTAATCAGACTGCAGCTCAAACATTTATGTATTATTATATGTGTTAAATAAATCAAGCAACTCCAATTAATCTGCATGTTTAGAATGGTGTTCAGCCAGAGAAAACTATTTTTAAACACTGTTTTGAACTAATGAGCACCCGCAAAGAGGAATGATCCATGGAGACTGTCCATTAGTGAAATCTTGCTGAAGTGTTGTCATTCAGAGCTCTTGGGCTGCTGGGAAAATACTGTGACAGGAATAATTCTATTGGCCAAACCATAGCCTTCAATGTTCTAAACCGAGAAACAAGCTGCCTTGAGGGTAGAGTTAACTCTGGATGTTGCACTGTTGAATATCTAGGGCGTACGTCTTTGCAAGCAGCAACTGTTCTGCCTGGCCTTTATTGAATCTTCATTTTAAACCCCATTGTGACACCCTGAATGCTTTTGCAGCTGTATTTATACTTTGTCTGGCTGTAGTATTTACTGCAGATGTCTATGTTGTTGTATTGTGATCCAAGGCAATTTACATATCTGAGGAACTTTGATGCACTATTGTGTTTATCTGCTTGACAGTAGTGGTAAGATAAGGCGGCACGGTGGTGCACTGCTGCCTCACGACGCTGAGGACCCGGGTTCGATTCCGGCCCCGGGTGACTGTCCATGTGGAGTTTGTACATTCTCTCTGTGTCTGCGTGGGTCTCACCCCCACAACCCAAAAAAATGTGCAGGTCAGGTGGATTGGCCACACTAATTTGCCCCTTAATTGGAAAAAAAAAGAATTGGATACTCTAAATTAATTTTTTTAAAAGGTAGCAGTGGTATGATTTGCAAAGTATATGGACCAGAGCACATTTGCCTGTACAATGAACCATATGATATGTTCAGTAGTTGATAGGAAGCCTTGCGGTGATGTGGTAGTACCCCTATCGCTGGACCAGAAGCTCTGGGTTTGAGTTCAATGTTAGGACTTGTTGGGCACAGAAGGCGCATTCAACGTGATTCAATGGGCTGATAATCAGCTCAGAAATACTGCCACTATTCCCCAAAAGGAATATAAAAAGCAGTATATGGGTGTGAAGATGTGCCAAAAACGGCAATTGATGTTCAGTAAGATTATCCATTTTCTTGGTGGGGCCATGAAGTTATAACAATGAGGTGATTCTGTATATCCTATAACCATGAAGAAACCCCACTTTACAATAAAGGATAAACGTAGTCTGGGTGACCACTTTGTAGAACATCTTTACTCAGTCTGCAAGCATAAACCCGACCTTCCATTTCAGTTCACCATCTTGCTCTCATGCTGACATTTCTGTGCTCGGCCTACTACAATGTTCCAGGAAGCCCAATCCAAGCTGGAGGAACAGCACCTCATCTTCCTTTTCGGCACTTTACAGTCTGTATCTTTTTCTCATGTTTTTTGCTGTCAGACAGTGCTGACTCTTCCATTACATATTCTGCTATTTTGTTTTTAGTCAATGCTGACCTTTATTCAGCAATTAACACCTACTCTCGGCCAAATCTTTCAGGCGGAATGCTCCATTGGCGGGATCCTCTGCACCGCCGGCAGTCCATCCACACCTGGGTTTCCTGACGGCGTGGGATGGCCACACTTTTTCAATAGCATGAAACCTATCACATTTCCATCTTTTTCCGGATCCGAAGAAGAGTCATACAGGACTCAAAACGTTAATTCTGCTTCTCTCTCCGCAGATGCTGCCTGACCTGCTGAGTTGTTGCAGCATTTTCCATTTTTACTCCACTTTACAATGGTAAGCCATCTTCAGCATCCAACCAAATGTTTTCCTCACCTGTGATACATATTCACTCTACTCTCCCTGTTGAAAATTAGTACAAGCTGGGGATTATGTGTGTCAGACTGCTGCATATTTGAATCTTCTGAGTGATCTTGACTGCTGAGGTAAGTCATGTAGCAATGAGATAGAGATCTCCTCTTTCTGCACCTGTCAGTCTGCCTCCGCGCTTGGTGTACCAGCCAACCACTGTCTGTCACATGAGTGTTGGGGAAATCCCAAACCTGGAAGCCCTTTGCCCGGCAATACTCCTTTTGCCTGATGGGGTTCCACAAACAAAACCCCATGAACACTGGTGAGGGAGGTCAGGACCTGGACTGAATCCCAGCCTAATTTCTGCCCCTTTCAAATTTATCATGGGCATGCACCAGGAAGACTATTTTTAGCAATAGCTCGTAAAACAGAAATGGTGAGTAAATGCCATTAATATAGTGAATGTATATTTATATTTGTGTTCTAGTTTCAGTTAGTTTCCCCTGCCGCTTGCAGCAATATGAGACCACAACCGTTTTAACTAATGGATCAGTTTGCTTGGCTGCTGGTCTCTGAAAAATCAGGTAACCTTTGGTCTCCCACCTGCAGTTATAGAGGTGTGTCAAAATTGGTTCTGGGGAAGGAATCCCCCTGCTCCTCTTGGCCAAGCAACAGAAAATCTAAACAATGATCTGGACAGCCTTGCCTGTTCCTTGATCCCCTTCACATAGACCGTCAAATAGCAGGAAATCTGCGACTGCTTCCCCACTCAGATTAAGGTTAGAATTGCTTTGGGGGCTAGGCCCTCTGATATCTTGGGATTCTGATGAGCAAATGTGGATTCTGACCTTGTTACCTTTGGGCATATGGCTTAACTATTAAAATGATAAAGCTCGGGGCCTGGGCAACTTTCTGGTGGGTTAGTAACAATACGGGTAGGGCCATGATTTCACATGCTAAGAACATTGTCAATTTTTCTAATATCAAGGATCCTTGAGCCATGAATATACTCACAGTAATATCTTCCATGAGGGCTTTCTTAAAGGGCTAAGAATTTCCAGCCCGAGGCCAGTTATTTTGCTTTGAATGCAGATTTCCTTTGCAAAGATGAGTACATTGCACATTTGGATGAAACGAGATTTGTGAATTATTATGGTACTAGTGAAGTGTCCCTAACATTGTGTATGCTTAGTCTGAGGAGCTGCTATGTTATTTAACTGTGTTTGTATTGCCATGTGAGTGTTCCTTTAAGAAAAGTTTTGTTTAGCACATGGCTTGTAGCACGGCTTCAGTGATGTCATTTGTGGGTGGAGCTGGGCTGTGGCTGTCAGGTGAGAGGGGGTTTCGCGTTTTGGTTTCATTCACGGTTTGTTGGTTTGGACTGCAGAAAAAGAAGCACTGTGTTAAGTTGCAGGAAGTTTCCCTGTTTCCTCTGTTTTGTTTTAAAGCTGTTCTAGTGAACTGAAAGCACATTAAGTGTGGCAAACTGCCTTGGTAACTTTAAAGCTTTAGAGTTACTTTCCAGAAGGAGTTTTGAATCTGCTGGTTGGAACTGGATCAGAATCTCGGGGAAAGGACCAGTCCCATTCAAGTGAGATTACAGTGTGCTGGGCCACGCCCTTGAAAGGGGTTTTGGTTTTATTGGATTTTGTATTGGATTGGAACAGCTAGGGGGGATTCATTAAGAATTATATACATAGATTACTGTAGCTGTTGTGTGTTTCTTCATGTTTTTAATTGGTAACAAAAAAAAGCTAAGAGTTTTATATATGTTAACTACATTCTTATAACAAACTTTGTTTTGATAAAAGCGCCTAGGAAGTCTGATGAATCACACCTGAAGGGAAGGCTCTCGTGCTCATCCTAGCCAAATTCAACATAAAGATTATTGGTCAGATGAGCTTCATAATACACTTTGGCATTTCTAAGCCTTGGCCCATAATAGTATTGGGAGAAAAAGAAAAATAACCGATGGCCACAGTACCTCCAATGTAAGGAGGACCTAATTCAGACATTGCAGTGTTATCTATGAAAAAAATTAGAAACAGGTATTGGTTACTCATCAGGTGTTGCACCACCTTCTCTGGTAAGAGGTATAATTAGAGTTGGCAAGTTTACATAAGCAGCTCCAGGAATTAATCAAGTAAAATGTTGATGAATGTGGACACAAGAGTAAAGTTACTCGTATATTATAGATATGACAGTTTGAAATGTAATGTACTTTGTTTGATAAAGTTCAGAAAATATAAATTTCTTAAATTAATTTATTTAGAATGTATATTGCTATAGGTACAGCAATCGCTTCCCTTTGCAACACCTCCTGAATAGATTTAGTGATCTGTTGTAACCTTTGCAAAAGTCCAAATTGCCTTTCTTATCTTGCACCTGGTAACTCCTTAGATGGGGATTTTTAAGTATATTTATAATTGATCAACTAGCACTAGACAATAGCTAAAATAAAGTGACATTTTCCTTCATTCCGAGACTATGTCGGAAATATTCTTGGTTATTCTCCTGATTGGTTGCTGTAACTTGGGCAAACAAATTAGCAGAATCCCTGCTTACAGGCCTCTCCATGATTTCCACGGATATTCCAGAGGTGATAGATTGAGGAAACTTCCCGGGGAACTTCTCTGAATTCGTGGTCACACCATTCTGTGCGCTATTGTTGATAATGTGTTGAGTTACCTTGCACACATTTAAAGGACCTTTTCTTATAGTTTATTGTGTATGTGCTAATGTCAAGGCCAGCATTTATTGCCCATCCCTAATTGCCCTTGAGGAAGTGGTGTTAAACCATCTTCTTGATCGCTGAATGGCTGGCTAGGCAATTTCAGAGCACAGTTAAGGGTCAACCATATTGCTGTGGGCAATGAATAGACCTGGCTGGATAGAGATGGCTTATTGCCTTCCCCAAAGTATATGAATGAACTAGATAGTTTCATATGGTCACCATTACTGATACCAGCTTTTAATTCCAAATGTATTTAAGGAATTCAATTTAAATCCCTTAGCTGATGTGGTGGAATTTAATTAAAAATTATATATATTTTAATACAAGTTTTTGATATTTTAACATTTTAAACACACAACATAGCAAAGAAAAAACAACACAAACCCCCAACCCCCTCCCCCAGTAACCCCAATTTTGCCCCCCTCCCCCTGAGCAGCTGATGGTAAACGGCTCCTTGAAATGTAGTACAATCAAACCCCATTTCTTGTGGAACCCCTCACTCAAAGTAAATTTCAAATCCTCGCACATGAAGCTGAGGCATTCACCCTCCGCAGTACCTCACACCACAACCGCTCCTCCAGCTCCTCCTCCCACTTGGCCTCAGCCTCTTCCAGAGACGCCAGATCCTCCTCCAAATGTGGTGGGATTTAAACCTGTGTCTCTGGATCATTGGTTCAAGCCAGTGGATTACAAATAAAAACAGAGCCATGTTTGTGATCTGGGGTTTTCTGGTTCACCTTGCAATCCACTAGGGCGCACCTTGATTTAAAACATTTTTATTCCTTTCTCAGGGTTACAAAGTCAATGGGCAGAGTGGACAGGGCAAGCCCTAAACCATCAACTTGCCTTCTCAAAAAACCTGAGTGGATCAACATCAGTTAGCCAGTTAATCGCACAGTAAGAAGTCTTACAACACCAGGTTAAAGTCCAACAGGTTTGTTTCGAATCACTAGCTTTCGGAGTGCAGCTCCTTCCTCAGGTGAATCCTCATTCACCTGAGGAAGGTGCAGTGTTCCGAAAGCTAGTGAATCGAAACAAACCTGTTGGACTTTAATCTAGTGTTGTAAGACTTCTGGCTGTGTTTACCCCAGTCCAATGCCGGCTTCTCCACATCATAGTTAACAGCACAACATTGTATAATTTTGTACACTGAAGGAGGGAGGCAAGTGGATCAGAAAACCCACTTCACAAATGCAGCCCTGCCGATTATTGTGGAGACCAAACATCCATGTCACTGGGCTGCTTGGGATGTGATAACCTTATTGTACATTGCAAAATTGTTCTAATTTTTAAAATGGGAAATGATTTGGAATTTAAAGCGAATAAATGCAAAGTATAGAAATAGACACGAGTATTTACATTTACCGAAAAAAAAGAGTCACACCCTTTATTTAAAACATTGCCTTCCCATTTTTCACTGCAAGAAATTGCCTCTTGAAAGGCAACATCCGCAGGATTCCCTAATCCCGCGGCAGAGTGTCCATGCCATCGTAAACGCCGTTGCGTTTTACAACGGCGTGAACGGGCCGACCCCATGAATAATTCTGGACCCTAAAATGGGTCATCACGGCACTGGAGTGGTTCATGCCGCTCCAGCTGCTGATCCCAGTGCGAACTGGGCACCGCGGGATCCGCGCATGCGCAGTGGCTTCCTTCAACGCGTCAGCCCCGCCGCAACATGGTGCAGGACTACAGGGGCTGGCGCGGAGGAAAGGAGGCCACCAGCCAGAGAGGCCGGCCCGCCGATTGGTGGGCCCCGATCGCGGGCCAGGCCACATCGGAGGCCCCCCCCAGGGTCAGCCCCCCCCTCTCCCCCGCCCCCCCCGAGAGGCCGCCCCCCGACCCTTCCACGCCGCGTTCCTGCTGACTGAGAGCAGGTGTGGACGGCGCTGGCAGGACTCGCCGCTTTCACGACGGCTGCTCAGCCCATCCCGGGCCGACAATCGGCTGGCCGGCCGCGTAGAGCCGCCCCCAACCGGCGCCGCACCAACGACGCCAGTGCCAATGGTGCCGATTCTCCGCTCTGCAGAGAATCGCGTGCCGGCATCGGGGCGGCGTGATTCGCGCCGGTCGCGGGGATTCTCCAGCCCGGCCCCGGGCTGAGAGAATCCCGCCCCATGTGTTTGATGCTGTGGTCACGATTCTCCCAAAAGGGAATAAATTCCCCTAATGAGCGTGTTTAGCCACATGTATTCCGGCACTCACTAGGGGAATTTGACTTGCGTTGAATAAGGGGCCTGAATAGGGAACACGCAGCCTGCGCCGCACATAGCCCCGTTTTGTAAAGTGGGGAGCCCCCTCACTGGCGCCCCGATCTTCGGGGCCTCTGAAACAATCCCAATCTCTCCCCCAGCCCGAACGCACTATGGGAGGGTCCCCGGCCCCCCGACCCCCCTCCCACACACTCCCAACACTCACGCTGGGCAACCCCGACCTGATAGCATGTGCACAAAGATGCCAGCTTGGCAGTGCCAACCTGGCACCTCCCATGCCATCTGGCAGTGCCACCTGGATTCTGGGTGGGAAGGGGTGAAGGGGGGAAATAGGTGGGGAGGTGAGATGACGGACAAAACCCCGGAAGCGGGTGGGGATGAGAGCCTCCCTCGTCCTCCGGGCATGCCGGACCCTCGCTGCCATCTGTCCTCCATCCTCCGGCTGCTCTCACAGGTCCTTCCCGGGATCATCCTCCAGCTTCTCCTGGTCCGGCTACTCTCACCCCCTCCTCAGCCAAGGCCGCTTGTCCCTCCTCCTCCATGTCCAGCACCTCGCCCCACGACTGTGCCAGGTTGTGGAGAGCACAGCAGACCACCACAAAGTGGGCGGCCCTCTGGGAGGTATACTGGAGTGTACCACCAGAGCGGTCGAGGCATCGGAACCGCATGCTGAACAGTCCGACGCACCGCTCAATGACAGCCCGGGTGGCCACATGGGTCTCGTTATATCGGGTCTCTGCATCGGTCTATGGCCTCCGTGCTGGCGTCATTAGCAAGGACCTCAGTGGGTACCCCTTATCCCCCAAGAGCCGGCCTGTTAACCTGGGGTGGTCCTTAGATATGCCAGGGATCTCCGAGTGTCCCAGGATGTTGCTGTCACGCACACCCCTTGGGAAGCATGCACACGTGCATGATATGGAGGTTGTGTTCGCATACGAGTTGGACATTCAGGGAGTGGAACCCTTTCCTGTTGATGAAGAACACACTCTATTGACCCAATGTGTGCAGAGCGACATGTGTGCCATCAATTAGCCCCTGGACCTGGGGCATCCCGGCTGTTGTGTTGGATATTCAGTACCGTGCAAAGGAATCCACCAAACACCTTGACTTGTCCAAATTAGGATCTTTATTGAGTCTCCTGTGGCAAGATAGCAATCTGTTACAAAGCACGTTATCATGGAGTCTTCTTATTACTCCTCTGGAACTACACCGAGCACCAATCATTCACGTGTATGTCTCACTACAATTTGCAACCATCTGATGATGGCCAGATGTGCCTCCGCTTATATGGGAGTAGCTGGTCACTTGACCATGGTGTGTCTCCATTGCCACCTGCTGGTTGGAGGTCACACACCATCTATCTATGATATTGCCCATAGGCATATCACCACACCGGTGATGGTAGAGAATCCTGCTGCCCGGATATCTTGATGGGCTTGGTCAGCTGCCTGGAAATACAGGGTATCCGTGACTTCACAGATGCACTTCTGGGATGTAGGTTGGGAAATGCTGCACAAGCTCCCGCTTGAGCCCTAGAATGAACCCGAAGCATAGGAGTTCACAGTAGGGGTGACCTTGATGGCCACCGGGAGCAGGCATCCTCCTCTTCCATGTGGTGCCATGTCCGCAAGGACACGGCACAGGAATGGCACGAGGGCAGCACGGTGGTGCAGTGGGTTAGCACTGCAGCCTCACGGCGCTGAGGTCCCAGGTTCAATCCCGGCTCTGGGTCACTGTCCGTGTGGAGTTTGCACATTCTCCCCGTGTTTGCGTGGGTTTCGCCCCCACAACCCAAAGATGTGCAGCATAGGTGGATTGGCCACGTGAAATTTCCCCTTAATTGGAAAAAATGAATTGGGTACTCTAAATTTAAAAAAAAAAGGAATGGCACAACCCCCTTGTTGAGCCTCCTATGGCACATGCTGTCCAGCATCTCTTTAAATGACTAAAATGCTTGTACACCTTGAGTCATCGCTGGCCTCCCCCTCTGGGTCCCTTCCTGGCCTGATGGGCAGCCGGATCTTCAGGATGTGAGATGGGCCCCTGTGCATGGGCTGCCGCCTCGAGCCGGGTTGGCGCTGCTGCCGTCGCATTCCCTGGCATCTGGCCAGCTAGACTGCCAACATCATTGTGAGGGCGGTTGCTGCGGGGTCCACGATACCATCCATAATGTGAGATCTGTAAGGAATTGGAGAAGTGGAGACACCAACAATCAGTTGTGGCTTCCACCCTGGGACCCTCAAAGCCCCCAAGCCTGCCCCACCATCATGTTCCCCGCCTTCCCTCAGCGTGCCATCCAACGAGCCGGTTGTGCTGGGGGACCATGCCCATCCCATGCACCCCTGGCCACAACAGGAGCCCCGGACACCAGATCTCAAATCCTGGCCCACAGACACCAGAACACTGCTAAGGACATAACTTGGACTGGGCTCAGGTTCCCTCCCCGATCCACACACACACTCTCTGGCCACGGTGATTGCCCCAGTGCTGAAGCCCAGCTCCAGAGTGTTTGATTGTTGGCCGTTGCATCTGTGGTGTTGACACCTCCAACGTTCAGGCAAAGTGTCTGGGCCTCACAGTTTGATTGGAATGCTGGGAAATACCACTACCTGTGCCATTGGATTCCACTCGCGAGCTGTGAAGTGCTTATATAACAATGCCAATTCCCTCTTAGCAATAGCCTTCAGGTGTGTGGTCAGAGGCTGCTCATGGTCAGAGATTGTTAAAGTGGCCTTCACCACATTACCATGGACATGGCTCACCCTGGGGGCGTTCGGTTGGATGGACAGGCAGCAGCTTAAGTTGCCCCTGTTAAGGGTGTACAAGATCCGGGGGGGGGTGCCTTTTAGGACCCGCGGGCGCCGAGCCCTTCACCCGTCCAGGGGCGCTAGCTTCCCATTGTTAAATAGTTGTGCTAAAGGGCACCCGCGTGACCTCCCGCTGGGGAGTCAGTTAGATCTCAGGTGACCGTTAGATAGAGATAGGGCGTCTGTCCCATTAATGAGATGGAAATTGCCTCCAATTAGTGTTAATTAGAACAACGGGAGCTGGTCCGTTAGATCAGAAACCAATCAGTGTCCGACATTGAACCCAATTTTGGCCTCTCTCACTCTCTAACTGGCTCACTAGGATCCATTAGATTGTGCCTATTGTCTCTGTTTCTATTTAACAGATCACAGGTTCTTGATACAAAGCGCGGTAAAGAATGTGCATTTAACTGTATTTCTCTTGCTTGACCTTCATACATTTTATTGTCATTTCTTTATTGCCAGTACAAGCCCTCTGCCAATCAAATCTAATTGTTGTGGGTCATCCATAGATCTGATACAGCTCTCCCACCGGCAGGCAAAGCAATTGAACATGAGTCACTTGCAAGGGCAGATCAGGAAAAAAACATAACAAGTAGGCACTGAGGGAGCTGGTGTAGACTTTCATAAATATTTACAGGCATTCAGTATCTCTCTTTATTTTGAACACAGCTGGACCCCTCCCCATCCCCTTAACCTGCCACTTTCACTGCAACGCTGGTTTCAATTAAATATGTTCAGTTTACTTTTTCTTATTTAGCAGCAAACCGGGTGCTTTCGTCATTGCAATGCCCCTTCTTACTCTGTCAATACTGAAAGCCATTGACTGTGCCAAGTACTAATCCTGCTTATGTTTTCAGCAATCATCTGATTTGACTGGAATTTAGTATAAATCACTGGTTTGGATTTTGAATCACTGGTAAATGTTGGGCGGGATTCAGCTGTGGGTCGACACTATACTGAACTGACTGGAGACCTTGTACTAGCCTGACCAGACTTACTAGCTACCACATGGTGTTTGCACTTGCTAGCTCGTGGAGTCCGACTGTCTCAGTGGCTGTGTCCAGAGAGAGCGGGAAACCTTGTGCCCTCTGGCTTTATCGTGGTAGTGTCCTGTCTGGTGATTGGCTGCACTGTGTTGTGTGCTTACTGGTCATCCTGTGTGTCAATCACTGCATGTCTGCAACTCATTATATACATGAGTGGATATTATGACAGTGCCTTCCTGGGCTCCATGTCCCGCCCACTCTCTCTTCCCCCACATCTTCCTTGTCGGACGAGTCCTGGCGTTCCGCCTCCTCCCCCAACACATCGCCCCTCTGCTGTGCGATGTTGTGGAGGATGCAGCAGGCCACCATAATGTGGGTGAAGATGAGTCACATATTCAGGAGGTCGAACCACCGCTCGATGACGCTCCTGGTTGCTGCATGGGCTTCATTGTAGCGGGTCTCCGTGTCGGTCTGTGGCCGCCTGATAGGCGTCATCAGCCATGATCGCATTGGATAACCCCTGTCACCCAAGAGCCAACCGACGGCATGTCGGTCCAGCAGGTCCTCGATGACAGGCCTGCCGGTACACACTAGGCCTCATGCGGTGCCTCCTTTTCACCTCCTCCTCCTCGGCCTGTTGGACAACCTGGGCAGCTGCCATCTGCTCCTCCGCTGCTGCAGCTTTCTTCTCCTTCTCTTCAAGCAGCTCCAGCTTGTACAGCCGCAGGGCTTTCCCCAGGGCTGCGGCCACTAGCAGGAAGGACATCTTTGCTGGTTGAATTCCAATGCCCATTGTCTGCAGGGGGTGAAAGGCTGCCTTGTTAGCATGGTGCGTACCTTCATGCCCATCGGGCTACAAGGGGCCCCTGAGGGCACGAGGGTCCCCACCCCCGCAGGTCACTCTCCTCCCCTCTACTGATCCCTGAATCCCTGGCCCCATCGGTGGCCGGCACCGTGGGGGCCTGTGGCCCTGGCACTGTACCTGATGCCAGGGGTACCTTGGCTAGCACTGCCCTTGCCAGGTGTAGGCGCCGCGGCCCCCATAGGGGTTACTGTGGGTGTTGCCCTGGATGGGTCACCGGCGGGTGGTGGTCGTGTGTGGGGGGGGTGGAAGGGTGGGAGCACCCATATGGTCGGTGTCAATCTGCAGAACCAGGGGCCAAGGTGGGTGGTTAGTGAGGTGCGCAGCAAGATGGCCACCTTGCAGGCCACGGTAATGGCAGTCCGAGCCTGGACACTATCCCAGTCCTGTGGGGGGGGGGTCACTCAGCCTGTTCCCTCTGTTATCCCCCCCCGCCACTGGCCCTGTAAAGGCCACCCCCACCCCAGCCAGCCCGGACAGTGTCTGGCCCGGCAGCCCACAGTCATTCCTTCCTGTGTCCTACCTCCTCTCTCTCTCCTTCATCTGTCACAATGCCGGTTTCATGACTTTTAAAAGCACAAGTAACCCACGCCGTCGCGAACTTGGCCATCTGAGGAGGAGATTCGCGGAATACCGGGTCAGCACCTATAATGATATGCAAAGGGTGTTTACTGTCTGTGCATTCCGGTACGTATTGACGCCGCTGTCGAGGTGACAGAGAATTGCGATTTGCCATCAAATCGGTGCCCGATGTGATTTTGCCGTCGGAAGCGATTCTCCACCCATTCGCGATTTCAGCATCGGCTAATTGAGAATCCCGCCCATGATTTCTAGTGAAGATAAGAATAGTCACAACATAATAATTATAATCTTTATTATTGTCACAAGTAGGCTTACATTAACACTGCAATGAAGTTACTGTGAAAGGCCCTCAGTCGCCACATTCCAGCACCTGTTTGGGTACACGGAGGGAGAATTCAGAATGTCCAAATTACCTAACAGCATGTCGTTCGGGTCTTGTGGGAAGAAACCGGAGCACTCGTAGGAAACCCATGCACACACGGGGGGACCATGCAGACTCCACACAGACAGTGACCCAAGCCGGGAATCAAACCTGGGGCCCTGGTACTGTGAAGCAACAGTGCTAGACACCGTGACATGCAAGCAGACAAAGCTTTAAAGCAGATTTGGAGTAACAGTGCTGCGAATGCAAGTGTTCAAAGAGGTAACGGGACAGTTCCTCTGATGATTAATAACACATTAACTAATTTCAAGCTCGACATGGGAACTAGGGCCAATCTGATCAGTTTGTCAGATTTGAAAGAAATGAAAATTAAAGCACAAGTTTTAAATAAAGCAGGACTGCTGAAGGATTACAACAGCAAAAAAATTAATACTCTGGGAGAATGTGAGCTTGAAGTCAACGTAAAGAACAAGGCTCATGAAGTGATGTTTTCCATTGTAGAGGCTGAGCGTGAATCATTACTGGGTTCATGAAGTGATGTTTTCCATTGTAGAGGGTGAGCGTGAATCATTACAGGGCGTGGAAGCATGTGAAGCACTTGAGTTAGTTAAAAGAGTCAGGGCAGCAAGGTGGCGTAGTGGTAGCACTGCTGCCTCACGGCGCTGAGCTCCCAGGTTCGATCCCGGCTCTGGGTCACTGTCCATGTGGAGTTTGCACATTCTCCCAGTGTTTGCATGGGTTTCGCCCCCACACCCCAAAGATGTGCAGGCTAGGTGGATTGGCCACACTAAATTGGCCCTTAATTGGAAAAAAAATTGGGTACACTACATTTTAAAAAAAAGAGTCGACAGCACAGACTGTGCCGTAACCAGGCAATGTGCATTAGTGGATTCAATCCTGAAAGAATTTCCTGAAATATTTCAAGGCTTTGGCTCTTTACCATTCACTTATCGAATCCAGCTGAAAGAGAATGCGCAATCATTCATACACACACCAAGGCGAGTACCAGCTCCATTAAAGGAATGACTAAAAAATGAGCAAGAGAGAATGACGAATCTGGGGGTGATCAAACGAATTGAAAAACCAACAGATTGGGTAAACTCTATGGTCTACGTTAAGGAAAGAAATAACGACCTAAGAATGTGTATGGATCCCAAAGATCTCAATTTAAACATCAAAAGAGAGCATCAGCCTATTCTGAAGAAAGAAGAAATCACGGGCGTCATTCTCCGACCCCCCGCCGGGTGGGAGAATGGCCGTTGGCCGCCGTGAATCCCGCCCCCGCCGAAGTCTCCGCTCCCGGGGGCGGGAATCCGGCCGCGCCGGTTGGCGGGACCCCCCGCTGGATTCTCCGGCCCGGATGGGCCGAAGTTCCGCCCAGGAATTGCCTGTCCCGCCGGCGTAAATCAAACCTGGTATTTACCGGCGGGACCAGGCGGCGTGGGCGGGCTCCGGGGTCCTGTGGGGGGGCGCGGGGTGATCTGACCCCGGGGGTGCCCCCACGGTGGCCTGGCCTGCGATCGGGGCCCACCGATCCGCGGGCGGGCCTGTGCCGTGGGGGCACTCTTTCCCTTCCTCCTCCGCTACGGCCTCCACCATGGCGGAGACGGAAGAGACTCTCCCCACTGCGCATGCGCGGGAAACTGACAGCGGCCGCTGACGCTCCCGCGCATGCGCCGCATTTCCGCGCCAGCTGGCGGGGAAACAAACGCCATTTCCGCCAGCTGCGGGGCGGAAATCCCTCCGGCGTCGGCCTAGCCCCTCAATGTTGGGGCTAGACCGCCAAAGATGCGGAGCCTTCCGCACCTTTGGGCCGGCGTGATGCCCGTCTGATTGGCGCCGGCTTTGGCGCCAGTCGGCGGACATCCCGCCTTTGGGGGAGAATTTCGCCCCACATGTGAGATGTCAGGAGCAACAAGTTTTCGCAAACTAGATGCATCACAGGGTTTTTGGCAACTCAATTTGGATAAGGAGAGCACAAAGCTGAGCACCTTTAACACTCCATTTGGGCAATATTGTTTTCTCAGAATGCCATTTGGTATTATTTCAGCATCGGAAATTTTCCATAGGGCAACGGAACACGTTGTAGAAGGAATTCCAGGCATCAGAGTATACGTTGACAATATTATCGTTTGGGGCTCAACAAGAGGAGAGCACGACGAAAGGCTTCTCAAAGTGTTGTAAAGCAACAAGAAAAATGATTTGAAGTTGAATAAAACCAAATACCAATTTGGTGTCGACAATGTCATATTCTTGGGAGATAAACTTTCTGCAAAAGGTATGGCGACCATGAAGGAATGGCGATATATTTCCAAGTCAGGATGATGAGTGACTTGGAGCGGATCTTCCAGGTGGTGGTGTTCCCATGGATCTGCTGCCCTTGTCCTTCTAGATGGCAGTGGTCATTGCAATGATATCTAGTATATCATCTTTGTATATATGAATGATCATGTCGGATAGTGTGTAATTACAGCATCCAACCATTAGATGGAGTAAGAGCATATCTCACAACCCATACAGTGGTCCACATGATTTTGAGTGAGATAGTAGAGAGGGTAGTAGAGATAGTAGATCAAATACTTAGCTTTTTCGGCATACTTAATTCACAATTTATCGCGTTGTGTAAATAAATTGACTTTAATTTAGTACAAAGTGTGCATGTTCTTTGTAGCAACACTACAACCTTAATAATATTAATGTAAACACACAAAGAACATCACAGTCATGGGTTTGGAAGGTGCTGCATAAGGAGCCTTGGTGAGTTTCTGCAGTGCCTCTTGTAGTTGGTACACACGGCTGCTACTATGCGGTGGCAGTGGAGGAAGTGAATGTTTATGGAAGGGGGAACAATCAAGCGGGCTGCTTTGTCCTGGATGGTGTTGAACTTCTTTAATGTTGTTGGAGCTGTATTCATCCAAGGGAGTGTTCCATCACACTCCTGACTTGTGCCTAGTAGATGGTGGACAGGCTTGGCCAGCCAGCAGGTGAGTTATTCACCACAGGATTCCTAGCCTCTGATCTGTTCTTGTAGCCCACAGTCTTTTATGGCTAGTCAAGTTCATTTTCTGGTTAATGGTAACCCCCCATGATTTTGATAGTGGGGGGGGGGGGGGATTCAGTGATGGTAATGCCATTGAATATCGAAGAGTGATGGTTAGATTCTCACTTGTTGGAGATGGTCATTGTCTGACACTTGTGTGGCACAAATGTTACTTGCCACTTGTCAGCCCAAGCCTAGATATTATCCAGGTCTTGCTGCATTTGCATGTGGACTTCTTCATTATCTGAGGAGTCATGATTGGTGCTGAACACTGTGCAGTCATTAGCAACTATCCCCACATCTGACCTTTTGTTGGAAGCAAGGTCATCGATGAAGCAGCTGAAGACAGTTGGGCCTAGGACACTACTCTGAGGAACTCCTGCAGTGATGTCCTGGGACTGAAATGACTGACCTCCAGTAATCACAACCATCTTCCCTTGTGCTAGGTATGACTCCAACCAGTGGAGATTTTCCTAGATTCTCATCGACTCCAGTTTTGCTAGGGCTCCTTGATGCAATACTTGATCAAATGCTGCCTTGATGTCAAAGGCAGCACGGTAGCACATTGGTTAGCACTGTTGCTTCACAGCTCTAGGGTCCCAGGTTCGATTGGGTCACTGTCTGTGCGGAGTCTGCACGTCCTCTCCGTGTCTGCGTGGGTTTCCCCCGGGTGCTCCAGTTTCCTCCCACAGTCCAAAGATGTGCAGGTTAGGTGGATTGGCCATGATAAATTGCCCTTAGTGTCCAAAATTGCCCTTGGTGTTGGGTGGAGGTGTTGAGTTTGGGTAGGGTGCTCTTTCCAAGAGCCGGTGCAGACTCAAAGGGCCGAATGGCCTCTTTCTGCACTGTAAATTCAATGATAAATTGCCCTTAGTGTCCAAAAAAGGTTAGGTGGGGTTACTGGGTTACAGGGATAGAGTGAAAGTGTGGGGTTAATAGGGTGCTCTTTCCAAGGGCCGGTGCAGACTCAATGGGCCGAATGGCCTCCTTCTACACTGTAAATTCGATGGTCTATGGATTCTCAACTCACCTCTGGAGTTTAGCTCTTTTGTCCATATTTAAACCAAGGCTGTAATCACGTCAGGAGCTGAGTGACCCTGGGGGAACCTAAACTAAGCATCAGTGAGCAGGTTATTGCTAAGTAAGTGCCGCTTGATAGCACTGTTGATAACCCCTTCCAGTACTTTATTGATGATTGAGAATAGACAGTCAGGGCGGTAATTGGCCTGGTTGGATATGTCCTGTTTCTTATGTACAGGACATACCTGAGCAATTTTCCACTGTACAGTCTTGTAGCTGTACTGGAACAGCTTGGCTAGGGGTGCAGCAAATTCTGGAGCACAAGGCTGCAGTACAATTGCTGGAATATTATCAGGACCCATAGCCTTTGCAGTATCCAATGCCTTCAACCATTTCTTGATATCATGTGGGTGAATCAAATTGGCTGAAGACTGGCACCCGTGATGCTGGGGACTTCTGGAGGAGACCGAGATGAATCATTCACTCAACACTTCTGGCTGAAGGTTATTGTAAATGCTTTAGTCTTGTCTTTAGCACAACTGCAGTGATGTGTTGGGCTCCTCCATTATTGGGGATGGGGATATTTGTGGAGCCTCCTCCTCCAGTGAGCTGTTTAATTGTCCACCACCATTCACAGCTGGATGTGGCAGGACTGCAGAACTTAGACCCAATCCAATGGTTGTGGGATCGCTTAGCTCTGTTTATCCCTTGCTACTTATGCTACTTGGCATGCAAGTAGTCCTGTGTTGTAGCTTCACCAGGTTGATACCTCAGTAGGCCTGGTGCTGCTCCTGGCATGCCCAGGGTTGATCCTCTGGCTAGGTGGTAATGGTAGAGTGAGAGATATGCCAGGCCATGGGGTTGTTGTGGGAAAAATCAACCACTTCAAGAGTCAGACTTGCTGTGATCAGATAAATGCAGTTTTATCGTTACACGAAGCTTCGGGAGAAAGCGTATGTACCCTGCAGTACAGTAACCTGCCTTTCTCCCGGTTTGAATGGCAGTCATTCATTTTATACTTTGGGTTCACAATGAGCCCAGATACAAAACAATTATCACCTTGTTATCTTTAAACATAGAACCTAGACAATACAGCACAGAATAGGCCCTTCGGCCCACGATGTTGTGCCGAACCTTTGTCCTAGATTAATCATAGATTATCATTGAATTTACAGTGCAGAAGGAGGCCATTCGGCCCTTTGAGTCTGCACCGGCTCTTGGAAAGAGCACCCTACCCAAACTCAACACCTCCACCCAACACCAAGGGCAATTTTGGACACTAAGGGCAATTTATCATGGCCAATCCACCTAACCTGCACATCTTTGGACTGTGGGAGGAAACCGGAGCACCCAGAGGAAACCCACGCAGACACGGGGAGGACGTGCAGAAGCAATTGTGCTATCCACAATGCTACCATGCTGCCCTTAAGAACAAATAAATCTACACAATATCATTTTACCATAATCCATGTACCTATCCAATAGCTGCTTGAAGGTCCCTAATGTTTCCGACTCAACTACTTCCACAGGCAGTGCATTCCATGCCCCCACTACTCTCTGGGTAAAGAACCTACCTCTGATATCCCTCCTATATCTTCCACCTTTCACCTTAAATTTATGTCCCCTTGTAATGGTTTGTTCCACCCGGGGAAAAAGTCTCTGACTGTCTACTCTATCTATTCCCCTGATCATCTTATAAACCTCTATCAAGTCGCCCCTCATCCTTCTCCGTTCTAATGAGAAAAGGCCTAGCACCCTCAACCTTTCCTCGTAAGACCTACTCTCCATTCCAGGCAACATCCTGGTAAATCTTCTTTGCACCCTTTCCAAAGCTTCCACATCCTTCCTAAAATGAGGCGACCAGAACTGTACACAGTATTCCAAATGTGGCCTTACCAAAGTTTTGTACAGCTGCATCATCACCTCACGGCTCTTAAATTCAATCCCTCTGTTAATGAACGCGAGCACACCATAGGCCTTCTTCACAGCTCTATCCACTTGAGTGGCAACTTTCAAAGATGTATGAACATAGACCCCAAGATCTCTCTGCTCCTCCACATTGCCAAGAACTCTACCGTTAACCCTGTATTCCGCATTCATATTTGTCCTTCCAAAATGGACAACCTCACACTTTTCAGGGTTAAACTCCATCTGCCACTTCTCAGCCCAGCTCTGCATCCTATCTATGTCTCTTTGCAGCCGTCAACAGCCCTCCTTACTATCCACAACTCCACCAATCTTCGTATCGACTGCAAATTTACTGACCCACCCTTCAACTCCCTCATCCAAGTCATTAATGAAAATCACAAACAGCAGAGGGCCCAGAACTGATCCCTGCAGTACGCCACTGGTAACTGGGATCCAGGCTGAATATTTGCCATCCACCACCACTCTCTGACTTCTATTGGTTAGCCAGTTCGTTATCCAACTGGCCAAATTTCCCACTATCCCATGCCTCCTTACTTTCTGCATAAGCCTACCATGGGGAACCCTATCAAATGCCTTACTAAAATCCATGTACACTACATCCACTGCTTTACCTTCATCCACATGCTTGGCCACCTCCTTAAAGAATTCAATAAGACTTGTAAGGCAAGACCTACCCCTCACAAATCCGTGCTGACTATCCCTAATCAAGCAGTGTATTTCCAGATGCTCAGAAATCCTATCCTTCAGTACCCTTTCCATTACTTTGCCTACCACCGAAGTAAGACTAACTGGCCTGTAATTCCCAGGGTTATCCCTAGTCCCTTTTTTGAACAGGGGCACGACATTCGCCACTCTCCAATCCCCTGGTACCACCCCTGTTGACAGTGAGGACGAAAAGATCATTGCCAACGGCTCTGCAATTTCATCTCTTGCTTCCCATAGAATCCTTGGATATATCCCGTCAGGCCCGGGGGACTTGTCTATCCTCAAGTTTTTCAAAATGCCCAACACATCTTCCTTCCTAACAAGTATTTCCTCGAGCTTAGCAATCTGTTTCACACTGTCCTCTCCAACAATATCGCCCCTCTCATTTGTAAATACAGAAGAAAAGTACTCATTCAAGACCTCTCCTATCTCTTCAGACTCAATACACAATCTCCCGCTACTGTCCTTGATCGGACCTACCCTCGCTCTAGTCATTCTCATATTTCTCACATATGTGTAAAAGGCCTTGGGGTTTTCCTTGATCCTACCCGCCAAAGATTGTTCATGCCCTCTCTTAGCTCTCCTAATCCCTTTCTTCAGTTCCCTCCTGGCTATCTTGTATCCCTCCAATGCCCTGTCTGAACCTTGTTTCCTCGGCCTTACATAAGTCACCTTTTTCCTCTTAACAAGACATTCAACCTCTCTTGTCAACCATGGTTCCCTCACTCGACCATCTCTTCCCTGCCTGACAGGGACATACATATCAAGAACACGTAGTACCTGTTCCTTGAACAAGTTCCACATTTCACTTGTGTCCTTCCCTGAGAGCCGATGTTCATTTCATAGATTGTACATCGCTATCATAATGAGCCCAGATACAAAACAATTATCACCTTGTTATCTTTAAACAGCCCCTTCGGATTCACAATGAGCCCAGATACAAAACAATTATCACTTTGTTATCTTTAAACATTTTATAGATTGTACATTGCTATTTGTAAGCATTTTGCCATTTACACATGGCCACAGTCAAAGAGGTCTAACAGGTTACAGGCAGCGGCAGGAAGGTAGTATCGATTGTCCCTTTGTTTTAGAAAATGGCCCAAGACATTCGTATTAGCATATCATTATGTACACCTTGGCTGAAGTCAGCTTTATTCAAGTGGTGTCCTGCATTTATGTATTTCTTAATCTTCCTGTCTGGCTTCCTTTTTCCTGGATCTGTTCCTATCTGTCCCACTGGCTGGACTCCAGGCATCAGTTATGTCTGCTTTATTCTCTGTGTCTCCATCTTGTGTGTCAGGCTGCCATCTTCTGTGCCAAGTGCCCTTTTGAACCATTTCCCACTTCAGGGTAAATCCTCTTAACATATGCCACTGACAGTCAATAAGAGTGGGAGATATTCTTGGTCAGCCATGTGATGGGAAGAAATTGGAGCCTCTATCATCACTATTCATAGCTCCAGACTACCACATGCATGTAAAAATGCAAGTTAACACAGCAACATGAGCTGCTCCAGTGGAGGGTTTGATTGACTTGGATGGCTAGTATGCATCAGGTTGGTGCCAACAGCTGCTCCAGCTGCAGCAGATTGAGGGCTTGCCTCCTTGCCCTATCTGTGGTGCAAATTGTGGCACTGTGTCTCCGACCTGCCTATGGGCAGAGAATCAAAGATGACACGTTTAAGCAAACAATACAGATACATTTATTTATATTGGTTTGTGCCAGACTGAGATAATAAATCATTTTCTTGCATCAATGTAAATAGAAGCAAAGTGTAACTGCTGATGCTGTTCCTAAGTCACAGCTTCTTTATTTTCAGTTCCTTTCATGTAAATCTGAGTGTATTCTGCTTCAAACACCCGTTTGAACTACTCCTGAGATCATATTGCCCAAGCTGGCAACATCATAAGCCCATATATTTCAAAGATTCCCTTCTGTGCATGCCATCAAGTAAAGATACAAAGACCTTCCATCAAAGAATGCAATTTCAATCCATAGTTCTCTATCTTATTTTTTGCCTTGTTCACGACTCTTGTATTTATTCTGTGCCTCAGAAAGTCAGATTTTACTAAATGATGCATAAGCGAATACACCCTTAGCTATAATAAGCCCCGAGGCAATCATTTTCAAACAGGGCAGGAAATGTCTCTGAAGTTAATTTGTGTTGCTGCTGGATTGTCATGTGACATTGAGTGTTAAAGTGCTTGATTCGCTTTAGATGTTTTAACATCAACATTTTAAGCTGTCTGAAGATCATTTTGCATTCACTACTTTGGAAAGTATAAACTGCTTTCTTTTGCCTGTGCCACTTTCCTGGCAAACCTGCCAGACTGCTTCAGCACTAATTTTCTGGAAGGATGGCACATCTCTTCACACTGATGAGTTGAGGGGAAATCTTTCATTTAATTTTCTTTATAGGCCTCGCTCTTCGGCACCAGTGGGGCTCTCTGAATGATTTGTTTTAGTGTTTAAGGCTTCTCCGGATGATTTTCTTCAGTTTATAATAGCTCCCTGGGTGAATGTTTTTCTGCCCTCGTGTGAGACTGGCTAACTGCACCACATCTCTGGAACAATGTAATAAGCAGTTCCTTAATGGAGAGGAGTATAGTTCCTTTGAAAATACCAAACATGGCTTCCTGAATCAAAATCAAGACTGGACAGTGTTCAGTTGAAGGCAGCAGAAAGCTACAGTGCCTGTTCGATATCCAGCCACAGGAAAGGTATACATTTACAGGCAGGTGAGACAGAACATCCTTCAAATTAATTAACCCTTCAGTTGTGATTCTTGCTAAGACTAAGATACAACTTCAGTGACTCAACCATAAGCAAAGCAGTCCTTCTATTCAAAAGCTTTTTTCATTTATCTTTTTAAGTGATTGACTGGAGTATTGTTAACAGCGTTTATGCAAGAAGTGTTGATTTTAATTTACTCTATTACGTAATTTCATCAATTCAGTGTCGCAGTCATTCCCCCCCTCACACAGTTATATGAGTGAGACCTAGGCAGCCCATTCGTCCTCATCTCAAGCCCTTAAGTGGCCAATTCGTGTTTCCTTAAGGGCTGTTTCCAGCCCAGTCACAATTTTGAGTCCTGTGGGATAGAGATCAAGGATAGGGGGAAATACCAGCCGGGGAGCCTGCTCCAACCTCATTTGGGAAAAAGAGGGGGCCACATCCCTTATAACTGACCTTTCCTTATCAGGGCTCTCCCTCCCACATGTCTGCTCCGCATAGGTTCTCACTCCCCCTTGATCCTTTACAACCTGACCTCCAACTCCCTTACTTTCCCCTGCCCAATCAGATTGGCAGGCAGCTCTTTAATGTGGAACCCCCGCCAGGTAGTAGACTCCTTCCCCGTCCATTAATGTTTTCATAGGTTTTGACGGTTCTGTCAAAGGAGCCTTGGTGAGTTGCTACAGTGTACCCCGCGGTGCTGGCTTCACGCCGGGATTGGCAGCTGGAGCGGCGTGGGCCACTCCAGCTCCATGCTAGCCCCCTGTGGGCTGGAGAATGGGGTCCCGGAACGGGCGGCGATGCCGGAGTAACACGCTCCTGTTTTTACGCCGGCGTCGACACTTAGCCGCCCGATGGGAGAATCGCGCCCCAAATCTTTTAGTGTCTTAATCCCCTTCTCCTCCCATTTCCGAAAATTTCCATCCCACCTCCCTGGCTCAAATCTGTGGTTCCCCCGAATCGGCTTTTCCCTAGACCCTGCACCCAATTCGAAGTGTTGCCGAAACTGCCTCCAAATTCTCAATGAAGCTATTATTACCGACGCCCTGAGTATTTCCGTGGGGCCCCCACACAAACTCTCCTCCATTCTGACCCACTGGGAGTCAACCCCTCTGACCCAGCTCCGCACCGTCTGCACATTCGCCGTCCAGTAATAATACATCAGGTTCGGAAGACCCAAACCCCTTGCCTGTCCAGTGTCTGAGGATTCATGAATGATGCTGAACACTGTGCAATCATCAGCGAACATCCCTACGTCTGACCTTATGATGAAAGGTAGGTCCACTCTTTCGCACCGTTTTACCGCTTCTTTCAGTCTTTTTTTAATTTGACGAAAACAACAGCTGCTCCTTTGAAATCCTGCAATCCTTTTATGACATTTAGCTCCTCTACACATTTTTAACCCGACACATTGATGTTTTTCACTTTCTTTTGAGTACTTTCTTTACCATATCCCCAGCTTCATTCTCTATGATGCACAGGATTTTCAGTTCTTTTGTAGAGCCATTACAAGTGCTGTTGTTTTCAACCATATCTGTTATTCCAATCTAATTCCACAGTCAGTGTTTGTTGCTATCACTCCCACCCCACTCAGCCAGCCTTTTATAAACTTGCAGCCATTATAGGTATTCTTCAGACCTGTTTTGGGCAGCAAGGTAGCACAGTGGTTAGCACAGTTGCTTCACAGCTCCAGGGTCCCAGGTTTGATTCCCGGCAGGGTCACTGTCTGCGCGGAGTTTGCGTGTTCTCCTCGTGTCTGCGTGGGTTTCCTCCCGGTGCTCCGGTTTCCTCCCACAGTCCAAAGATGTGCAGGTTAGGTGGATTGGCCATGATAAATTGACCTTAGTGTCCAAAAAATGTTAATGGTGTTATTGGGTTACGGGGATAGGGTAGATACGTGGGCTTCGGTAGGGTGCTCTTTGTAAGGGCTGGTGCAGACTCGATGGGCTGAATGGCCTCCTTCTGCACTGTCCATTCTATGATTCTATGAATTGCTAACCTTTCTTTTTGAAACTCCATGCACAATAATATTTCTTTGGACTCTCATCCCCAATCCCTTTCCTTGCTACGGGCAGAAAACTGAAGGGATTTGATTGACCACCCATTTTTGACTTCACCCAATTTTAGTTTCAATTGACTTCAAATGGTTTTCAGTGGAGTTGAAATAATAGCTGGGATTTTGCATTAGCAATGACACTGAGGCAAACAGCACTTGCCGTTATTTATGGGGAAATTTCTGGGGACCACATCAATGCAATTAAACGCAGAATTCATGAATCAGTTGTCCGAGTTGCACTGTTAGAATCATATAGTAATAGAGGTCCACAGTACAGAAAAGGTCCTTCGGCCCATTACGTCTGCATTGGTTAAAAACAACCACCTATCTGTGCTACTCCCATTTTCCAGCACTTGGCCCATAGCTTGTATGCCTTGGCATCGCAAGTGCACATCTATAATAGTAATAATCAAAATAATCTTTATTGTCACAAGTCGGCTTACATTAACACTGCAATGAAGTTACTGTGAAAATCCCCTAGTCGTCACACTCCGGTGCCTGTTCAGGTACACTGAAGGAGAATTCAGAATGCCTGATTCACCTAACAAGCACGTCTTTCGGGACTTATGGGAGGAAACCGGAACACCCAGAGGAAACCCAATCAGACACAGAGAGAATGTGCAGTCTCCGCACAAATAGTGATCCAAGCCGGGAATCGTACCCGGGTCCCTGGCGCTGTGAAGCAACGGCGCTAACCACTGTGCTACCATGCCTTCTAAATACTTCTTAAAAGTTATGAGAGTCTCTGCCTCCACCATCCTTTCAGACAGCGAGTTCCAGACTCCCACCACCCTCTGGGTGAAAAAGCTTTTCCTCACATCCCATCTAACCCTCCTGCCCCTTACCTTAAATCTATGCCCCCTTGGGCAGCATGGTTGTGCAGTGGTTAACACTGCTGCCTATGGTGTTGAGGACCCGGGTTCAATCCCGACCCTGGGTCACTGCCTGTGTGCAGTTTGCACGTTCTCCTCATATCTGCGTGGTTTCACCCCCACAACCCAAAGATGTGCAGGTTAGGTGGATTGGCCATGCTAAATTGCTCTTTTAATTGGAAAAAAATAATTGGGACTCTAAATTTATTACAAAAAAAACTATGCCTCCTTGTCATTTATCCTGTCACCAAGGGGAAAGGTTTCTTCCTGTCTTTTCATAGAATCATAGAATCATAGAAGTTTACAGCATGGAAACAGGCCCTTTGGCCCAACCAGTCCATGCCGCCCAGTTTTTACCATTAAGCGAGTCCCAGTTGCCCGCACTTGGCCCATAACCCTCTATACCCATCTTACCCATGTAACTATCTAAATGCTTTTTAAAAGACACAATTGTACCCACCTCTACTACTACCTCTGGCAGCACATTCCAGACACCCACTACCCTCTGAGTGAAGAAATTGCCCCTCTGGGCCCTTCTGAATCTCTCCCCTCTCACCTTAAACCTATGCTCTCTAGTTTTAGACTCCCCTACCTTTGGGAAAAGATGTTGACTATCTACCTTATCTATGCCCCTCATTATTTTATAGACCTCTATAAGATCACCCCTAAGCCTCCTACGCTCCAGGGAAAAAAGTCCCAGTCTATCCAGCCTCTCCTTATAACTCAAACCATCAAGTCCCGGTAACATCCCAGTAAATCTTTTCTGCACTCTTTCTAGTTTAATAATATCCTTTCTATAATAGGGTGACCAGAACTGCACACAGTATTCCAAGTGTGGCCGTACCAATGTCTTGTACAACTTCAACAAGACGTCCCAACTCCTGTATTCAATGTTCTGACCAATGAAACCAAGCATGCCGAATGCCTTCTTCACCACCCTGTCCACCTGCGACTCCACCTTCAAGGAGCTATGAACCTGTACTCCTAGATCTCTTTGTTCTATAACTCTCCCAACGCCATACCATTAACTGAGTAGGTCCTGGCCTGATTCGATCTGCCAAAATGCATCACCTCACATTTATCTAAATTAAACTCCATCTGCCATTCGTCGGCCCACTGGCCTAATTGATCAAGATCCCGTTGCAATCCTAGATAACCTTCTTCACTATCCACTGTGCCACCAATCTTGGTGTCATCTGCAAACTTACTAACCATGCCTCCTAAATTCTCATCCAAATCATTAATATAAATCACAAATAACAGTGGACCCAGCACCGATCCCTGAGGCACACCACTGGTCACAGGCCTCCAGTTTGAAAAACAACCCTCTACATCCAGCCAATTTTGAATCCAATTGGCAACCTCACCCTGGATCCCGTGAGCTTTAACCTTCTGCAACAACCTACCATGCGGTACCTTGTCAAAGGCTTTGCTAAAGTCCATGTAGACAACGTCTACTGCACTTCCCTCATCTACCTTCTTGGTCGCCCCCTCAAAAAACTCAATCAAATTTGTGAGACATGATTTTCCACGCACAAAGCCATGCTGACTGCCCCGAATCAGTCCTTGCCTCTCTAAATGCTTGTAGATCCTGTCTCTCAGAATACCTTCTAGCAACCTACCTACTACAGACGTTAGGCTCACCGGTCTGTAGTTCCCAGGCTTTTCCCTGCTGCCCTTCTTAAACAAGGGCACAACATTCGCTACTCTCCAATCTTCAGGCACCTCACCTGTGGCAGCCGATGATTCAAATATCTCTGTTAGGGGACCCGCAATTTCCTCCCTAGCCTCCCACAACATCCTGGGATACATTTCATCAGGTCCCGGGGATTTATCTACCTTTATGTGCTTTAAGACTTCCAGCACCTCCTCCTCTGTAATATGCACACTTCTCAAGACATCACTATTTATTTCCCTTAGTTTCCTAACATCCATGCCTTTCTCCACCGTGAATACCGATGAGAAATATTCATTCAGGATCTCACCCAACTCTTGTGGCTCTGCACATAGATGTCCTTGTTGATCCTTAAGAGGCCCTACTCTGTCCCTAGTTACTCTTTTTCCCTTTATGTATCTGTCGAAGCTCTTTGGATTCTCCTTTGCATTATTTGCCAAAGCAATTTCATGTCCCCTTTTTGCCCTCCTGATTTCCCTCTTAACTCTATTTCGACAATCTCTATACTCTTCAAGGGATCCACTTGATCCCAGTTGTTTATGTACGTCATATGCCTCCTTCTTCTTTTTGACCAGAGTCTCAATATCTCGAGTCATCCAGGGTTCCCTACTTCTACCAGCCTTGCCCTTCACTCTAAAGGGAATGTGCTTAACCTGAACCCTGGTTAACACATTTTTAAAAGCCTCCCATTTACCAGCCGACCCTTTGCCTGCCAACAGTCTCCCCCAATCTACCTCTGAAAGTTCCTGTCTGATACCATCAAAATTGGCCTTGCCCCAATTAAGAATTTTAACTCTTGGGCCAGACCTATCATTCTCCATAGCTATCTTAAAACTAATAGAGTTATGGTCACTTGTCCCAAAGTGATCCCTCACTCACACGTCTGTCACTTGCCCTTCCTTATTTCCCAAGACGAGGTCAAGTTTTGCCCCCTCGCTAGTCGGTCCATCCACATACTGAATGAGAAATTCCTCCTGAATACACTCAACAAATTTCCCTCCATCCAAGCCCCTAATGCTATGGCTGTCCCAGTCAATGTTGGGAAAGTTAAAGTCCCCTACTATTACCACCCTATTTTTCTTGCAGCTATCTGTAATCTCCTTACATATTAGCTCCTCAATTTCCCCGCTGACTATTTGGGGGCCTGTAGTACAGTCCTATCAAGGTGATCTCTCCCTTCTTATTTTTCAGTTCCACCCATATAGACTCAGTGGGCGAACCCTTGTTTTCCAATTAAGGGTTAATTTAGCGTGGTCAATCCACCTGACCTGCACATCTTTGGTTTGTGGGGGTGAAACCCACGCAGGCACGGGGAGAATGTGTTCTTCCTGTCTACTCTATCTTTGGCACTCATAATTATTTACATCTCGATCCTGTTCCCCATCAGCCTCCTCTACTCCAAGAAAAACAACCCCAGTTTAACCAATCTTTTGTCATAACTAAAACTCTCTAGCCTAGGCAATATCCAAGTAAATCTCCTCTGCACCCTGTCAAGTGCTCTCACACCCCTCCTATAATTTGGTTTCCAGACTGCACGCAATACCCTAGCTGTGGCTTACCTAACGTTTTATACTGTTCCAGCATAACCTCCCTGCTCTTAAACTCATTGTGCGCGATCTACCAGCCGCGTTACACCTGAAAGGCATTACAGCACAGCTGGTAGATGCTGGGAGATCCCTTTTCTGGGATCTACCCAGCTCATCACAACTCACAAGGTCTGACCCCTCGCCTCGGAGACCTCGGGGAAGTGCTGTTCAGTGCTGGTCTCCACTGATGGAATTGCACTTGTGAAGGTCTTCCAGGGGATCAGAGATCCCTAGGTGCTTGCCCCTTGGGCAGGGTGGCACCCTGGCGCTGCTGGTGCCAGCCTAACAACTTAGCACTGCAAGCCTGGCACTCTGGCAGTGCCAACCTGATACCCTGGCAGTGCCACCTGGATGCCAGCCTGGCACGTCCATTTGACACTGATCAGCCCATCTGACCAGCCCCTTTATATCCTTCTGTGATCTAAGGCTATTGTTCACACTATTTACCACCCCACCAATTTTCATATCATCTTTGAACTTACTGATCAACGCTCCTACATTCAAATCTAAATAATTTTTAAAAACCACAAACAGCAAACAGGGCCCCAACACTGATCCCTGCAGGACCCCATTGGACACAGGCTTCCAGTTAGAAAAATACTCCTCACCCACCACCCTTTGCTTCCTGCCACTCAGCCTATTCTGGATCCAATTTACCAAATTTCCTTGGATCCCATGGGTTCTTAGCTTTACTATCAGTATCCCACATGGGAGTTTATCAAATGCCTTGCTTAAGTCCAAGAAACTACGCCAATTGCATTGCCCTCATCTACACACCTGGTCACCTCTTCAAAACATTCAATCAAGTTGGTCAGTCATGACCTTGCCTTCACAAAACCAAGCTGACTGTTCTTGATGAATCCCTGCCTCTCCAAATGCAGATTAATTCTGTCTCTCAGAATTGCTTCCAATATTTTCCCCATACTGAAGTGAGACTGATTGGCCTGTAGTTTCCTTTCTCCCTTCCTCCCTTCTTGAATAATGGTACCACATCAGCTATCCTCCAGTCCTCTGGCACCAGGGGCTGGTTTAGGACACTCGGCTAAATCGCTGGCTTTTAAAAGCAGACTAAAGCAGGTCAGCAGCATGGTTTGATTCCCCAAACCGGCACTGGAATGTGGCGACTAGGGGCTTTTCACAGTAACTTCATTGAAGCCTACTTGTGACAATAAGCAATTTTCATTTCACCTCTCCTGTGACCAGAGAGGAATTGCAAATTATTGCCAGCTATTTCCTCCGGCACCTCCCTCAACAGCCTGGGCTACATTTCATCTGGCCCTGGAAATTTATCTACTTTTAAGTCTGCAAGACCACTCACAGCCTCCTCTCTGCCTATATTCATTTCATTAATGTTATCACAGTCCTTCTCCCTGATTTATATACTTGCCACATCCCTCTCACGAGTGAACACCCACACAAAGTATTCATTTATAACCCAACCTACAACCTTCCGCTCCACACACAAATTACCACTGTGATCCTTCATGGGTCCTAATATTTCCCTAGTTATCCTTTTATCCTTAATATACTTGTGAAACAACATAGGATTTTCCTTTATTTTACCTGCCAGTATCCTTTCATGTTCCCTTTTTGCTCTACTAATTTCCTTTTTAAGTTTCCTCTTGTACATTCTATACTCCTCTATGGCTTCTGCTGTTTTGAGCCCTCGCTATCTGACATAAGCCTTTCTTTTCTCTTTATACAATGCTGTACATCCATCGATATCCAGGGTTCATTGGATTTGTTGGTCCCACAGTGAGTCTCACTCTAATATGTGTTCCCGAGAACTAACCAAGGCATCGTATCTAGCTCCCTTGCCTTGGAGACCTCAGTTGCGCGCTGCCCAACACAAATGAGGACCAATGTAATGGCACTCATGGGGGTCTCCCAGGGGACTGGAGGCCTCAGGTGCTGCCCTCTGAGCAGGGTGGCACCCTGCCACTGCTGGTGCCAGCTGGGCACCCTTGCACTTCCAGCCTGGGTGCCTGCCTGACGCTGCCAATGTATGCAGGTGGTAGTGGCAGCTGGCAGGGGCACTGCCAGGGTGCCAGGCTGCCATTTTGTGCTCAACGGGGATTGGGCCTCGTGGGGACTTGTAGTGGGTGTAGGGAGCAGATGATCCCCTTATAGGTGAGTTGGGACTGGGGTGGGGAGGGGATTTGCGTCAGGGGTTTAAGAGATCTGGTCGCCATTTAAAAATGGCGTCCCGATCTCTCCCTGAATTGAGGAGTTCCGGTGAGCGGAGCTCCTCAATGTAGAAAATGGGACTAAGTGCGGCCACGGCTGCGCATTCCCCGCTGAGGCCGCTGATCTACCCGAATGGTCGTTCAATAGCATGGTGTTTCTCGGTGCTCTGAGTGCTCGGAAACACTGACTAATTGCGCTATGGGACTCTATTCCCATCCGGGTAGTTCCCGCCCTTTGTTTAATTTTTTTCTCCATCTCTTTTATCTTTGTCTTAATCCAATTTTAATTCCCCTCTTATCCTGTTTACCGTACCTCACTGGACATCAATGTAAATATTTTAACTGACATTTCCTGATTGACAGTCTGCTCTGATCATTAATAATTCTTCAACTGATTGGTTAAGGACTTGCTCTTCAGCAAGTTTATATAGTTCTTTGATTCCTTATGGAGGGTGATTCACTTTTCGATTGCTGGTTAACAGGGACATTCCTGCAAAGGCCCATAAAATGTCTCCAGCTCATTGTAAGTGTAAAGAACGGGTTGGATTCTTCCGCCTCGCCCACCGCAAGATCGCCATGTAAGTTCCAGGACAAAAGCCTCTTGCTTGCTGACAGGATGGCATAATAAGCAGTCTTAAACACCAGGTTAAAGTCCAACAGGTTTGTTTCGAATCACTAGCTTTCGGAGCGCTGCTCCTTCCTCAGGTCCCCACATCCTGTAAAAAAAAATGAATTTAAAAAATGTTCATGCTCAACCTGAGTTGAATGCATTGTGGATTCACCTTCCTCAGCCGTCAAGTCCTGGGGTGGGACTTGAACCTCGAGCTTCTGGTCAGAGGCAGGGCCAATACCAGCTGCACCACAAGACCTCCGCTTAAACATACTGGGCGGGATTCTGTTTGCCTATGGCGAAATCGCGAAATGCAATAGCCTCTGACGCTGAAATCGCGGTAGGCGGTATGACGCCAAATCAGGATGCTCCGGCACCCTGAAAATGGCGTAAATGCGTCACTCGCATATCATTACCGGGTCTGACACCCTATTCTCCAGGGCATCCCGAGATTCACCACCTCCAATGGGCCGAGTTCTCATGGCGTGATTCACTTGTGCTCTCGAAAGTCATGAACCTGGCATCGTGGTTGCTGAGTGAGAGAGAGGAGCTAGGAACTGACGTGGAGTGACAGCGGCCTGCCGGCCTGGACACAGGTCATGCTGACTGCAGCGAGGGAGCCCCTGACAGGGCTGGAGGAGTGGAGGGATGGCAGGGAACAAGCTGGGCAACTGGGGTCCTCTACCACAGGACTGGGCGGTGCCTGGGCACCGACTGCCATTACGGCAGCCATCTTGCTGCGCACCCACTGACCACCCACCCCGGTCCCTGGTTCTACGCAGTGACACCGGCTGTATGGTTGCGCCCACACCCGCACCCCACCCCCCGCCACAGCGCCACCCGCCCCCAAACACCCCGCCCAACCGGCCGCCTCCCACCAGCGGACAACCCAGGCAACACCCAATTTTCCCCCCCGTGAGGGCCATGGTACCCCTGGCAAGAGGGACGGGCACCAGGACCGTGGGCCCCCATGATGCCGGACACCGACGCGGCAGGGGTGCGGGGTTGGGGGAGGGACATGCGTGGGCGGGGCCCACAATGCCAACTGAGGCCACCGTGCAGACCATGGAACCTAGCTGGTCACGGGAGTATGCACCATGCTAACATGTTGGCATTTCACACCCTGCAAACACTGGCATTTGGCTTTCAACTGCAATGCTGGCTTCCCTGGTGATGGTCGCAGCCCTGCGAGATGCTCTGTGGCCGTGTGAGCGGGGGCCGCTCGGAGAGGAAGGGGAAGCTGCAGAAGCGGAGCGGACAGCAGCAGAGCAGGCAGCAGCAGAGCGGGCAGCAGCGGAATGGCAAGCAGAGGACTGGGCTGCAGAGGAATGGGCTGCAGAGGGGCAGGTGACGGCCGCACAGGCTGGAGGGGCGACCGCCCAATAGGCCGAGGAGGAAGAGGTGCCAAGGTGGCACCCCATGAGGCCTCGTGTGTACTGGCACCGCCTGTCATTCGAGGAGCTGTCGAACCAGGCATGCCTTCGGAGACTTCAGCTGAGCAGAGAGACAGTGCAACACATCTGCCAGATGATGGCACACCTGGAACCGTAGGGGAATGGGGGAGGACACCTGCTCCAGGTGACCGTCAAGGTAACGGTCGCCCTGAACATCTACGCCACAGGGTCCTTCCAGTCACCGAGTTGAGACCTGTCCGGGATCTCACAGGCCTCGGTGCACAGGTTAATCCACGCCATCACGAAGGCCCTATATGCCTTGGCGCCTCAATACATCTAGTTCCATTTGGATCGAGCCAACCAGAGTGCCCGGGCAGCGGGGTTCGCTGCCATCGGCGGGATGCCCCGGGACCAGAGGGCGATAGACGGGATACATGTCGCCCTACGGGCACTGGCGGATAACAGGCCGCTCTACACTAACCGCAAGGGGTACCACTCGATGACTATCCAGCTGGTCTGTGACAATCAGCTGCGCATTATACACCTCTGCGCCTGATACCCAGGCAGTGTGCACGACTCCTTCTTCCTGGCACACTCGGTCATTCCTGACATGTTCGAGGGGCATGCCCCCAGCTGCAGGGTTGGCTCCTGGGCAACAGGGGTTACCATCTGCGGCCGTGGATGATGACACCGATCCGAAGGCCACAGACTGACGTGGAGACCCACTACAATGATGTCCATACACCAACCAGGAGTATGATCAAGCGATGCTTCGGCATCCAGGGCCAGCGCGCACAGGCTGCCCTGATCGCGACACGGTTCACCGACTAGGAGGGTGGGGGTGGAGAGGGGGTGCTGGTCAGCTGCATGGACACCACATCCCAAACTCACACCCCTGTGGTGAACGTATTGCTGCTACAATTCACCACTGTATTGTATTGTATTATGTTGATGCCCTTGTGCGCTCCGCCCATGGCTCCGCCCCCTCGGGGAGGTATACAGATCTGCAGCCTGTAGGCGGGACTCAGTACAGAGAAGTCGCAGGCAGGCACACATCTCGCTTATTAGAACCACTGTTCACTTCTACTAACCGTCTCGTGTGAATTGATGGTCACATCAACCCCCTCACCTCCACACCGCCAATCCGCCTGCTTGCACAGCCCTCCGTTATACATACCTACAGCGCTACGAGCTGGGGACTCTGAGTTGGCAGTGACAGCAAGTCTGGTCCATGGGATGGAGGATGATGACAACCTGCTCTGCGATGAGCTCCGGTACTCCACATCGTATGACAACATCTGACTCAGGCCCACAGTAGCACCTTCCACCTGGGAGATCCCTTCATGCGATCTGGCCAGTCCATCGCACGGTCCTATCGAATCCCTGGGCTGGGGGCGCTAGGGACAGTCGGGGCACGGGGGAGAGGGGGGGAGGGAGGGGGGAGCACGGTCCCCCCACAGAGCCTGCAATGGCCCCCTGCCACCCCCTCCCCCCTCCACCCCAGGCCATACCGGACCAGCCCACCCCCACACCTATCAGACAGAGCAACGAGGCAGGTTTCAATGGTGTTATCAGGTGTTTATTGTGGAGTCTGTGCCCTAACACCTATGACTGAACTGCGCCCTGTACCTGTGTCACGCTAACTGGTGTCTAACCTTCTGGCCTGACGGGCCCTTACACTACGCCGAGGTGGTTCCCCAGATGATACAGCGGGAGTGGAGGCAGCCTGCTGTGACTCCTGCCCAGCGACAAGGGTCCCCGATAGGGCGCATGTCCTGGGGCGACCCAGCATAGATGAGCCCAGCTGCTGCTCGGGTGTCCCGCTTGGTGTGATGCTGCCTTGTACTGCCCGCTGTCCACCAGATGCACCAGGGACAGGCAAAGGGTGGGTGGGGGGGGGGGGGGGGGGGAGTCCGAGGTGCTACTTTGTTCTGGCACCTCCCCTGCAGGAGGCACCGGCAGGGGCCCCATCATTTCCTCCTCCTCCTTCGGAGTGCCTGATGGCCCCCGGGCTACTCCATGGATCGGGGGTGCGAACGAAACCATCCTTGAGGCCCCCCCGCCACTTGGGTCCACTGCCAGTCCTGGAGGCCCGTCCTAGTCTCGACCAGGGTCTGCATGCTCACGGACATGGAGCACAGGGAGTGGACCATTTCCGTCTGGGACTGCACCACATCACACTGTGACTGTGCCACCACCTTCTGGGTTTGTGTTACATCAGCCAGTGACTGGGCCACCTCCCTCTGGGACTGGGCCACACCCCCCAGTATCTGCGCCATGCTGCCCAGCGCCTGGGCAATGCCGCCGACGTTTTCAACCATGGCCTGCTGTGACTGGGCCATGCTGAGGAGCGTCGCTGCAATGCCCAGGTGGCTCTGGCACATGGCTGCCTGTGAGAGGGCAGCCCTGTCCTGGGCCTCGGTCACCGCCTGCACAGAATGCCCCAGGCCTTGGACATGCTGATCCATATCCAAAACCGTCGCCCCAATGCCTCCACCGCGGACGCCACCCGTGCGGTGTCGGCCTGGTGGCATGCATGACCGGCACCACCCCTTGCTCCTGCACGTGGATGGACTCCTCCACCTGCGCCCGTAGTTGCTGGACACCGGCTGTCATCCTCTCTTGTAGTCCTTGGGTCTCTGACTGCACCTGCTCTGTGGTTGGGACAGGACGTTCCAGGAGCCCGGGACCCATCTGGACAGAAGCTGGTTCCTGGAGCCGGCCTGCCCTCTGACCGTCCGACCTCTCGGCTGCTCCTACCTCCACCTGCTGTACCGGACCGACTGTGTGGTGCGCACCAGATAGTGTCCCAGGAGCCTCTTCAATAATGCGTCCAACCGAGGTGATAGTCTCTGGGATGGTGGAGGGTGTTGGAGATAGCTGTGACGGAATGTCCGTATCCTCCTCCGAACCGAACTCTGGGATATCCTGAGTCTCGGGCAGGAGGGCTGGTGTTCGGGCTGCTCGTCCCGTCAGTGCTTGGTCATCTGGGGGGCACTGGCTCTGACAGTAGCTGGGGGCGGTGGGATCCGGATGGACCACCCCATCTCCGGCAGGTCCTGCGAGACACAAGATGACATGTATGGTTAGAAAGTGGACCGGGGGGGAGGTCATGGGTGGGTATGGGGGGGAGTTGGGTTGCGGGGATGCAGGGGGTGAGGAAGGTGAGAGGGGTGCGGGTTGAGGAGGGGGTGAGAGTGTGGGGTGGGGTGAGAGGTTGCGAGTATCATAGAATTTACAGTGCAGAAGGAGGCCATTCGGCCCATCGAGTCTGCACTGGCCCTTACAAAGAGCACCCTACTCAAGCCCACATATCTACCCTATCCCCGTAACCCAGTAACCGCCACCTAACCTTTTTGGACACTAAAGGCAATTTAGCATGGCCAGTCCACCTAACCCACACATCTTTGGACACATCTTTGGACTGTGGGAGGAAACTGGAGCACCCGGAGGAAACCCACGCAGACACGGGGAGAACGTGCAGACGCTGCACAGACAGTGACTCAAGCTGGGAATTGAGCCTGGGACCCTGGCGCTGTGAAGCAACTGTGCTAACCACTATGCTACCGTGCTGCCCACAATGTGGGTGAGGGGGTTGCGGGGTGGGTTGTGGGGGGTCGGGGGGAGGGGTTGTTGGGTGAGGGGGGTGTGGGGTGAGGGAGTTGGGGGTGTGTGGGGGGGCACACATGTGTCATGGGGATCTGCAACTAAGCAGGGTCTCGCTCGCCGGCCACTGAATTCCGCCTCGGCGACTTCCCTTTCCTCCGGGCCGCCGATCACGTCCAGTGCCCTCTGCTTGGGCATGGTGAGGGGGCCCTAGTTCTGGTGGTCCCCCTCCCGTCTTCTCCCGCTCTCGGCGGTTGTGCGTGGCCTTCTCCTGGGGGGAGGGGGAAACACAAACAGAAAACCCGTTAGATGTTCCGACACATGCAACCCAGGGGTTGGGTATATGGTGGCCTCAGTGGCCAGGGCACACAGCCATGGCGGCTGGCAGGTGGGGCAGGCCTGGGGTTCGGCTGTCCCCCATAGGGGGGTGGAGAGGCCTTGTACGGTTATGTGGGGGCTGGCTGGAGTTAGTGCCAGGGATGCACCACTGCCATCTCACCCTGGCTGCCCTGAGGAGGTTGTGGTGTTTCTTCCTGTACTGCTTGCCAGTCTGGGCGACATTGCCAAGGCGCTGACCGCCTCTGCCACCTGAGCCCAGGCATGGTGAACGGCGGCGCCTGGCGGCCTTCCTCCCGGGCCGGGGTACAGGGTCATCCTCCTCTCCTTTACGGTGTCTATGAGGGGGTCCAGCTCAGCGTCCCTGAACCGTGGCGCTGTTCCCCTTCCAGCCATCTTGTTGGCTGGGACGGTGTGTGTGGGGGGATGGATCGTTTAAGTACGGCTGCGGCGTGTGAGCCTCATGTGCGTCAATCACGGTCCCGGCAAATCTGGCACCGTTTTGCATGGAATTGGTTGTGCTCCGATGGCGATGCTGCTAGCCCATTTAAAGCAGCTGAATTAGTGCAGCTGTTGCCATCCAGTCGGGTGTTCCGGTCGGGTGTTCCGGTCGGGTGGGGGGGAGCAGCGCCTCCTTATGAGCCGTCACGCCGTGCGGCGTGTATGACGCTGCACGGCGTGAACCACGTGCGCAAGCGCGGATCCCGTCACGTCGCTGCTAGCCCATTTCGGGCCGGAGACTTTTCAACCATTTGTCGTAAAAGCCGGTGTCGGCACTTAGTCTCAAAATCGGAAAATCCAGCCCATTGTTTTTTTTGGTATATAACACATGTTGGGCAGACAATGGACGGGAGCCTTGGTCAATTTTCATGTTTGGTCTCATTTCAAAACAAGAGGACAGCTGCCAGCACTAATTATGCTCCATTGGCAGCTTGCTAATTGAAGAAGCAAGAGCTATGTGGTAACTATTTAAAGGTAGTCGATGGATGCCCCATAAAATTCAACAGCAGCAATGAAGAGAGGTGGCTGAGTAAATACACTCCAGTACACCACCTGGAGGGTCTCACACTTTACGGTGGTCTGATGCATCCTCCACAACCTGGCACAGCAGTTGGGGATGAGGAGCATGTGCCCCACTCCAAGGAGGATGATGATGGGGCATCCATTGTGGCATCCTCGGAGCTCTCCTCTGAGGTGGTCTCATGGGTCGGTTGGAGGACCTGTGGGACTATGGACACTGGGGCCGCAAATCTCTGGCTGCGTTGGGGTCTCGCTTCAGCGCAACGTGGCCGGAGAACGCCGGGAATGCCATCCAGCGAGCCTCCTGACAGCTTCCGTGCCTCACACAATTCTCCAAGGTCCCACGAGATGTCGGAGTCGGAAACCCGCCCCAAATGGGCGGGACTGAATGACACCCGCGGAAGTAGGTCTTAAACCTACTGACGACCTACCTGCCCAGGATCCAGCGGCCTCCCTTGATTCATCGGCCTCCCCAGCGAGGCCGCAGCCAGGCGGCGATCGGTGCTGGCCCACACAAACGTGAACCAGGTGGAACGGCACCCGGGGGCTCTCCTGGCCACTGGAACCCTAGCGTGGTCAGGGTAAGTTCAAGGTGGCTCCCTGGCCCTCTTCCTGGAACACGGGCACCTTGGCACTGCCCACCATGCACCTTGGCACTGCCACTCTAACACTGCCAAGGTGCCCGGATGGCACTGCCAAGCAGCAGGAGCACTGTCTGGTTGCCAGGGTGGCAGTGCAAGGGTGCCCAAGTGTCAGGATGGCACTGCCAAGGGTCAGAGGTGGATTTTGCCCATGAAATAAGGGTGGAGGGGGGTTTAAAGGGTGGGGGAGTACAGGGCAGGTAAGCAGGGGCCTCTGGGAAGTTGGGGGTGATAGTTGGGGGTCCTGGAATGGAGAGGGTTCCATAAGGGTCCTTGGGGGGACCTGAAGAGGGGAGGCCCCAGGGACCCCATAGCAGGGTGTCCTCACTTGGGGGAGTGTGGAGTAGTGTCCATGTGATAGGGGGGGGTGACATTGCCAATGGGTGGGGGGTGTGGGGAACCCAAAGCTTACTTAGTGACTGGGACACACTTTCGAAATGGCAGCCCAATCTCTGAGTTCAGCTCCCAGGGCTGAACAAAATTCTAAGTGTGGGCTAAACTGATGAGAAACTCCCCAGGGCCCAAAAAGTGACAAAGTGTCATTGAATAGAGGCGGAGGGAACTCGTCGGCAGAGCTTGCGGGAAACCCCCTGAAAAAATCCAGTGTAGGTCATTGACCTTCTTGCGGCATGGAAGACCAGTCCTCCTGGTGATGCTTACTGAGCTGACGGCTGCTGCCAGTTCGTCACAGGCATTACTGGCTGCCCTGTGGCTGACCCTCTGGGACCCTCGGGGGAACAGGACATCCCTCTTGGCCTCCACCACATGTAGCGGTCTCCCTAGGTCAGCATCCCCCAATCTTGGGGCCGGTTCTCTTGGCGCCATGGCTGCGAGCTGATTGGAGTTGGCTGTGCAAGTGCTGCTTAAGTACTGCTCGATCTTGTTCGTGGGGTTGGGGGAGCTGGCATGCTCAATCCCGGCGAATCAGCTGGAGAGCCGACATTTGCGGCATGAAGCCTGTGGGGCCTCAGTAAGTGGACCAATTAACGTTGTATTGCGTTGCCGGCCTCACAGGGCCAAGCACAGGGAAGCTCACAGTAGCTCCCGCTCGCTACCAAACTTAGAAATCTTTTTGGAGAATTGTGCCCAGAGACTTTATGATTAGAGCAGGGTGGTAAGTGGATTGATTTTAACCACTTAATCAATATGTTTCCATCAGGCAGGTTGGGTTAAAATGGGGCAGGATTCTCCGCCCCGCCTCACCTGTTTTCTGGTCCAGCGCGCCCCCTACGGCAACAGGATCCTCAGTCCTGGCAGCCGGCCAATGGGGTTTCCCATTGTGGACACCCCCATGTCGTCAGGAAATCCGTGGGCATGAGTGCGCTGCATGTGAAGCGGAGGATCCCACCGACGGAGAATCCAGCCCCAGGGTCTTTATCTGCAATTGGTAAGAACTAAAAGTGGAGAGTGAAGATCATTGTTACTTCAAACAAGAGATGTGTTTCCGCATTTTGATTCCCTTGACAATAATGTGCAACTTGCCGACATGGATTAAGCTTCCTTTAATCCTTTCTGCTTTCACTAGATACAATTAGTGTCATAATATTGGTGCTAACCCTATTTACCCATATTTATGTGAGTCTTAAAATCCCTCATCCAGTACCAGTCAAGCAGCATTCTCTTCAGATTTCTTGCTTTGTGTGATAACATTCCCCCAGGCCTTGTTTGAAACTGGGAATTAATACTAATGCACGCATCCTGCCCAAATTATAATTTCTATTTTGGCAAGGTGGAATGAAAAAGCTCCCTTTGAATTGAGCACTACAAATTATGAAAATACAATCTAGCATCATTCTCCTCGAATTTCAGGCACATTTCTGATGAATATCCTACTTTGAGTATATAATGTAAAATATCCCTTTGAGTACTGAAGCTTTAGGTGTACATTGTCATTGCACAGCAAATATTCTTTTAAAACACGGAAATACCATTTTGTCGATTGTTCATTGACTATGGTAAAATCAATTCATCTATCTTTTAGTATCTTTCTGTATCTACCTGATAGAGATGCTACATTTTAAACTCTTGGGGTGTGATTCAACGACATCATTGCGCTCAGTGTGTGATCCCCAAGTCGGACTTCGTACTGGGCCGATCATGAGTCACCTGATTCACTCCACCCAGCAAGATCTGGATCTCAGTCTCACTGGGTGAGATCCTGGATCTGAATATTTAAATGAGCCGTACCCGGACTCCGGATTCACCCAGCGCATGGGACCTATTGGCTGCGCCCTGGAGACCTCACCAGGGCGATGTTTAGTATTGGTTCACACAAATATGAACCAGTTGTGACAGCACCTGCGTGGGCCTCCTAGGCCATTGGAGACCTCCTGGTGGTTGGGGACATGCACCCTGGCACTCCCCATGGCACCTGGGCACTTTGGCACTGCCAGCCTGGCAGCCTGGCAATGCCTGGCACTGCCAAGGTGCTAGGGGCACTACCAGGGTGCCCAGATAGCAGTGCCAGGGTGCCCATGTGTCAGGTTGGCACTGCATGGTCCCGAGGGGCCTTGGCAGATAGAGGGAGGGGGTTGTTTCCTGGGGGTGGGGCTGAAGGGGGAGGGAGAAAAGAACGGGGCTGCCGGACAAAATGGCACCCTGATCTGCGAGGAGCGCCAGCACGAAATCCCTCTAAATGCAGCCTCAGCGGGGAGAAACCTTCTGAGGCCAAAATTACAGCAAAGTCCCATTGGATAGCGAGGTGTGCCTTTGCATTGCAGCCACCAAGAAACACCCTGCTAAATGTGCCATTCTGCAGACTTTAACTTGAATGCGCTGAATCGCGCCCCAACTGTTGTGTTATTTAGAATATTAAACCTAATTTTTTCAGTTTCATGTCAATGCTGCAATCTATTTATATGTGCTACACATAAACCCCTTAGAAAATGTCAACAGAATTATAGAAATATTGAAGAGGGTCACACAGCACTCATTCAGTATCAGTGTTGACATCTGCAGAACTGGTGTAATAATAAATCCAGAATGATTTCTGAACGTTTTGCAGTAAAAAAAACTGTTCAATATATTACCACAGCAGTTTGCTATGTTCCAACTTGTTGACAGTTTTGCAAACTTGTTGGGTTTTTTGTTCAAATAAAATTTGCAAAAGTTAAGCGAGGAACGTCACCTTTAATTTTTTGGAGCACAATTCCATCACGTTGTAACTATCATGTGAAAGCCTTCGCCAGAAAAGGAAGCAGAACACTAGAAGCTTGCCGAGATCCTGAATTGTTTATCCTATCTGAGTTTCATTTTTTTTCCTCAAATGTAACCTTTGTCTTCTCAGAAGTTTGTAAAAGTGGCCCTTGGTATTTAGTGGTTTATACTATAATTACATCGAATTATTGCATTTAATAGAGTTTTGGGAAAATTGCTGTAAAAATAAATGGAAGATTTGATTCAATCCAGATTTCCAATTAGCAAGAATCTTTCGCTTCACTTTCAGTTAAAAAAAAAACCTTGCATGTATCGTTTGACTTGTGGCGTGAAATAGTTATGCTTACTGTGTGGTGAACTGTAAATTGAGTTTTGTACATTTTTATGTATCTCGTTGAAATGCCATTTAAAAAGTTACATTTGTGAATGGAATCATATCATAGGTGTCTGGTCTTTTTCTCTTAGTGTTTAAAAGTTGAAAAACTTGTTTTGTGGCAAAGGAATGAACAAAATTTACTAATGTCATCTGTCCTATTCATCTTGATTGGCTTTTCCATGTAATATGACTTTTGTGTGTAGGGTTTTAGTATTTATGAGGTGATTCTATGTTATCACATGGTGCAGAGGAATGATATGGTAATTTAAAACTGGGCTTAAATTGTAGCTCAATGTAAATTATATGGGATTACTGCCTTGGCTATCTCAATGAAGAAAAGACTGTAATTTGAAAAACAGAAAGTCAGCCTTAGCTCTAAATTAGCACTTGTAAAATGGTTGTTTTAGGATCAAACAAGAAGCAGTTTTACAATAGGACAATGACATAAAGGTTTGTAAGAAACTGACAGCATCAACTTAAATAATGAAGAGTTAACTAATTCACATCAGCTTCTTTGTAAAAATGGTCTATGAATAATTCTTAATTCATTCACATTGACAGAATAAAGACACTGGATTTAAAGGTTTTCATGATTCAAATTCTGTCAGATAAATGTCAAGGAATCCAGTTACCATCCACAAAAGTAGAGGAATATCATTAATGACCTGTAAGTGCTTGCAGTTACATTCGTTTGGTTACCGTATTACTGCATAGTACCATTCTTTACAGATTAGATGAGGTTCTGTTTTTATACTTTAACCCTTGCTTAATGGCGCTGGTATTTTGTAGAGTATTCCATGTTCTTTAACATCTGCATGAACAATATAGTAAAGTGAAATAAAATATTAAAGTTATAATGATGAACAGTGTGAAGAATGATCATATATAAATAATGTGAGCATGCCACTCCTTGTTATATCTGTGGAAATGGTGCAAAAATATTACTTGCTCAGCTTCGAAAATTTTATGATATTTTCTGAGAATATACAAAAGGCTCACCAAAAGCAAGCCTGTAGTTAACATTATTTATTGGCGGAGATTGATCCTGAGCTAAATACCCAAAGTCTTTTGGAAAATATTAATTATAAATGCTTAACAAACAGGCTCATTACAGAAAGATTCAAACTGTATGTCATAGTTTTCATTTGATTAGACTGGTCTGAAGACAGGGTTATAATTTGACTTGAACTCTTTAACAGCTTATATATCAAGAAATCACCATTGCTAATATATTCTGTGTTGATATTAAGTAAAAATTAATCCTTATATCTAGGTATAGTCTTTATTTTCCATGATTTTGTCACAGGTTTTTTAAAAGTTTGTAATGATTTCAGCTTTATGCAGCTTTTCTAATATGTTGTAAGACGACACAAGGATGTTCAATAGTTATGTGATTAATTCTATCACAGAGAGCTTAGGAACATGCTAATCAGTGTCTAGAATTAAAATAACAACAGTGGATTGGTGTAATTTGCATAGAGGTCATGTTTTTTCTAATATGTGTCTTGTAGTAATAGTTAGCATGTAAAAGAGGCTGGTAAAATTTGACCCACTGACATTTTTAAATTTCAAATTATGCATAAAGTGTGCATTAAATTAATTAGGGAATTCATTAAGAAATAAAGGTACAAGAAACAGTCTAGCAGCTTGTAATATCTTAGTAATGTAAAGTCATTTAGTATAATTGTTGAAGTCAAATTGTTTCATAAAAAATTTCATTGTTAAATTACTATATTAGTATAGAATTTATGAAGCTGATTAACATTACTATTAATTACTATTAGAAGAAGACAGTAGATCTTTTAGTGATAATAAAAAAAGTGTTCAGCCAGATGGTTGAAATTACAGGAACATGTTCATTGTAATATATTGATTCTGCAATATGGGAAATTCATAAAAACAGTTATCTATTCCTCCTGTCACAAAAATTGACATCCAAGAGACTGATATAACAACAGGAAAGATTTATTGCAGCATAATAGTACCTTTTTACCTGAATGGAGCAGCTACATTTCGAAGAAAATGACAGAATAATTGGCATTCAGCAAAACCGTGATTATCAATAGGTCATGGTACTGGATTAAAATGATTGTTGTATGATCACAGATCTGATTGTGACATCCATAATGATTAGTTTTACTAATATAATGTTTAATCAGATCTCAAAATCAAGAATAAGACATAAACTAAGACGAAACAAAATACAGTTAAATTTTTCATATTAATAGTATTAAATATTTCACATTATACATCAATAAATATAAAATATCACCTCTTCCAGCATTCATTTCTATATAGACATATTGAAAATCTATTAAACAGGACTTGAATTAGCTAAAATGCATTTAAAAGTTGTGATAAATGGGGTATATAGTCAGCAACAATGGATATGTAGGTGATTGCTCATTGCAATTTTTAAAAATATGTTTTTTGTGAGCCAAAAATGCAATGCAGGCTCTTGCAACGAGCTCGGTAAGGAAGCTGGTGACTGACATAATGCAGCGTTGGACTGTCCAAACAAAACATTGGCTCTCAGTAATTTAAACTCCGGACTAGTCTATAATCAGTAGGGTTCTGTACTTTTTCATGATTATAATCCATAAAACTAGAATTTTAAGGCAATTTCCCATAAAAATGCCTGGTAGAATGAGTGAATTTCTTACCTACAGGTTGTTAAAATGGTAGAATTTTATCTTAGTGATATATAATAATCACTTGCTCAGGGACGGTGCAAAAGCTTGTCATTCTGGAGGAAAAGGACTGTGGAGACTTTGAAAACTATTTGTACTTTTCTAAATGAGCACCAAGGGGATGAAATCTTCACAGTGAATTGAAAGATGCATTGCTGTGGTGAAGCTCTTAAGTGTAATTGTAAATCCAAAGCAACCATAAAATTTCTTGTTTAATGTTGTTAGCAGAATTTTAATGTTGTATTGCTGTGTTTAACTTTTTAATCAATTTGCTAGTTCAGCCAGTTTGGTTTTGCATCACTGCAATTTCTGTTTTTTCTTCATCTTGCAAGTATTAATCCTTTCAAATTAAACCATGTTCCATTCCTCGGAGGAGAATTTGAGTTAAGTATTCAATGAATGAGGAAGGAAGTGAATAAGAGTATAATCAGATGTATTGGTTTAGGTTACCAACCTCTTTTAATTAACATTTAACATAAATCTGCACATACATTTTGGCAGGATCTCATCAAAGTCCAGAAAGTACTGTGATTTAAGGGCTTCATTTTCCCACCTACCTATCATTTTTACTTTGTGATGGTGTGTGAGTAAAGGGGGGGGGGTGACTATTATTCTGCAGGACTTGTTTCACCCATCTTATTTCAGTTAATATCTTAGTTCATTTCTATCTGATGAGTAATCCAATGACGATAACGGCAATCTGATTGTTGGGAAGAAAGTCAACCTCTAGCTCTTTCGTTCCGAGTGCATTAATGATAATAACATGCATATATTTTAGCCCATTTAAATTAGCCCATGCAAAATGCCAGTTTGACCATATTAAATTTTGCAAACTAATGGAAAATATCCTTAATTCTTCTTAGAAACATATTTTCTGAAAGGGTATCAAAGTATAGGTAAACATCAATGGTTCTTCAATGGTTAACTGTGCTTATTAGAAATTACTGTGAATATTTTTAAGGGGTTATATAGATAGCCTTTTCTCAGCAATCTAAGATGTTGATCCTACTTAAGTCAACATATTGCTCTGTATGTTTAGGCATAAAAGCTTACATTAATAGAAAGGTTTTTAATCAATTTATTCGATGCACACTTTTTAGTGCAAATGTTTAAAATGAGCTACTACAGGGCTAAATCGCTGGCTTTGAAAGCAGACCAAGGCAGGCCAGCAGCACGGTTCAATTCCCGTAACAGCCTCCCCGAACAGGCGCCGGAGTGTGGCGACTAGGGGCTTTTCACAATAACTTCATTTGAAGCCTACTTGTGACAATAAGCGATTTTCATTCATTTCATTTCACTTAGTATTTTAACAGGCAATTACTATTTTGAAAACTAACAATGATCAAATTTACCTTTTTTTAAAGATTCTTCCTACTCTCCCTGTCTTCTCCCAAGGCAATGAATGCAGGACTGACATTACCTGGGTACAATGTTCATTGATCAAATAGTACACCAGTTACTTCCTCTGTATGACTGACTTAAGATCTGCATTGCTTTAGATGTCCTGCAATGTGATTGATGTATGGCACCTATCTTTGAAGAATTTAGAAGATTGCAACTAAACAATGAATTATAATTTGAAAATGTTTATTGCTTTTTTGTTCATGTGTCACTTTAAAAATGTTACCTGTCTTATGAATAAATCAGAAGAGAAGGACTTTAGTTTTCTTGAAAGTTGAATGCTTTTGTTAAATTTTTATGAAGGCAATTCGCAAACAAGTGATTTATATTATCTCATCATTACAAAGGCGACCTGAGAATATACTATTCAAATTAACTTTTTCACAAATGAAATCATTCTTTTCTTTATGCTACTTTTCATCTGGCTTTTGTCTTGTTGCAGAATCTTTTTTCTATTTCTGTTGCAGTCATCTATTGTGCCCTTTCCTTGATCTGATAGCATTAAACATATAATTAAGTCATAAAGGAGTGAACTGATGAGTATAGCAGATGGTAATTGCCTCCTACATTTGAATTAAATGATATGCATTGCTACAATTTACAGCCCTTGCCTCATATTTTATTCAGCAACCTTTTATCTCTTTTCCTGCAGAATTATTCTGCAATAAATTTAGACATCTTATCAATAACTCTACTGATATCAGCAGCAGAAATTCAACACAACAGAGAGGAAAATGGAACCTGTACATTTTAATGCTGTTTTAAATAATTTTCCATAATAATTGAATTATCAGCTGATGAAAATCTCACTGGGTACCTCAATGGTTTTTACATTTGAATTAGGGGACGTAAGTGGAAATTTTTTGTTGTAATTAAGACAGAGGGAACGACATTAAAATTAGTTTGATGTTTTATTTGTTTGCACACGCTGGCTGTCTGCTTGTAATTTATTTGGTAATTTTTTTTCTCTAAAATCCTACTCATGGGAACTTCCTACACTTAAATGATTAGCAATCAGCCTTCCAATAAATAATATAAACAGCTTGAAAAAGGAGAGTGTTCAAGTAGATTTCATCTTGTTGATTGCAGGTAACAGTATAAATCAGAATTAAGTGTGAAAGTTAACAATAGGACAATCTGTCTGAGTTCCATTGAATTCTCCAAAAATATGTTACGCGGGGATGAGAAAATAAGACAAAAAGAATAGAAGACGGGCAGAAAGAGAAGGAAACAAGTGAAATTCAGAAAACAAGAGAGGGAAACAGATAGAAAAGAGAAAGTAAAGGGGCCCAAGAGGAATTACAAATATGCTGTTGCCTTATGTCTTCTTCAGTAACATTTTTATCATTGGCAAATTCAGTAGTTTACTTACCAGAACTTTGAAAACAGTAACTGAAGTACTGCACATATTGGACACGACACAGCGACCCTGTACACCTGGCACGGATCCAGGTACAACGGGTGAATCTCGTAAGATTCCCAAATCGGGCTCCACACTGGGCGCCGGGCTGATCGCGAGTCACTCAACTCACATTGCCCGGTGCGACCTCCGTATTTAAACTTGCCCGGTCGTCAGATTCACCCAGCACCTGGGACGCAACGGCCATGCGATTACGTTTACTTTAGTGATGGAAAAGGATAGGTATATACCGCAGGGCAAGAGTTATATCTGGGGGAAAGGCAATTATGATGCGATGAGGCAAGACTTAGGATGCATCGGATGGAAAGGAAAACTGCAGGGGATGGCACAATGGAAATGTGGAGCTTGTTCAAGGAACAGCTACTGCGTGTCCTTGATATGGAACTGGTCGAGCGAGGGAACCGTGGTTTACTAAAGCAGTCAAAACACTTGTCAAGAGGAAGAAGGAGGCTTATGTAAAGATGAGACATGAAGGTTCAGTTAGGGCGCTCGAGAGTTACAAGTTAGCTAGGAAGGACCTAAAGAGAGAGCTAAGAAGAGCCAGGAGGGGACATGAGAAGTCTTTGGCGGGTAGGATCAAGGATAACCCTAAAGCTTTCTATGGATATGTCAGGAATAAAAGAATGACTAGGGTAAGAGTAGGGCCAGTCAAGAACAGAAGTGGGAAGTTGTTATGGAGTCCGAGGAGATAGGAGAGGTGCTAAATGAATATTTTTCATCAGTATTCACACAGGAAAAAGACAATGTTGTCGAGGAGAATACTGAGGTTCAGGCTTCTAGACTAGGAGGGCATGAGGTTCATAAGGAGGAGGTGTTAGCAATTCTGGAAAGTGTGAAAATAGATATGTCCCCTGGGCCGGATGGGATTTATCCTAGGATGCTCTGGGAAGCTTGGGAGGAGATTGCTCAGCCTTTGGCTTTGATCTTTAAGTCATCTTTGTCTACAGGAATAGTGCCAGAAGACTGGAGGATAGCAAATGTTGTCCCCTTGTTCAAGAAGGGGAGTAGAGACAACCCCGGTAACTATAGACCAGTGAGCCTTACTTCTATTGTGGGCAAAGTCTTGGAAAGGTTTATAAGAGATAGGGGGTGCAATTCTCCGTTATCGGCGCGATATCCGGCGACCGGCGCCAAAAACGGCGCAAATCAGTCCGGCATCGCGCCGCCCCAAAGGTGCGGAATCCTCCGCATCTTGAGGGGCCGAGCCCTAACCTTGAGGGGCTAGGCCCGCGCCGGTCTGATTTCTGCCCCGCCAGCTGGCGGGAAAGGCCTTTGGTGCCCCGCCAGCTGGCGCGAAACTGACTTTGCCGGGCGGCGCATGCGCGGGAGCGTTAGCGGCCGCTCACGGCATCCCCGTGCATGCGCAGTGGAGGGGGTCTCTTCCGCCTCCGCCATGGTGGAGACCGTGGTGAAGGCGGAGAGAAAAGAGTGCCCCCACGGCACAGGCCCGCACGCGGATCGGTGGGCCCCGATCGTGGGCCAGACCACCGTGGGGGCACCCCCCCGGGGCCAGATCACCCCGCGCCCCCCCCCCCCCCCCAGGACCCCGGAGCCCGCCCACGCCGCCTTGTCCCACCAGTAAGAGAGGTGGTTTAATCCACGCCGGCGGGACAGGCATTCCAGCAGCGGGACTTCGGCCCATCTGGGCCAGAGAATCGCCGGGGGGGGCCCACCAACCGGCGCGGAACGATTCCCGCCCCGCCGAATATCCGGTGCCGGAGAATTCGGCAACCGGCGGGGGCGGGATTCACGCCAGCCCCTGGCGATTCTCCGACCCGGCGGGGTGTCGGAGAATCTCGCCCAGGATGTATAATCATCTGGAAAGGAATAATTTGATTAGAGATAGTCAACATGGTTTTGTGAAGCGTAGGTCGTGCCTCACAAACCTTATTGAGTTCTTTGAGAAGGTGTTCAAACAGGTGGATGAGGGTAAAGCAGTTGATGTGGTGTATATGGATTTCAGTAAAGCGTTTGATAAGGTTCCCCACGGTAGGCTACTGCAGAAAATATGGAGGCATGGGATTCAGGGTGATTTAGCAGTTTGGATCAGAAATTGGCTAGCTGGAAGAAAACAAAGGGTGGTGGTTGATGGGAAATGTTCAGACTGGAGTCCAGTTACTAGCGGTGTACCACAAGGATCTGTTTTGGGGCCACTGCTGTTTGTAATTTTTATAGATGTCCTGGAGGAGGGCGTAGAAGGATGGGTGAGTAAATTTGCAGATGACACTAAAGTCGGTGGAGTTGTGGACAGTGCGGAAGGATGTTACAAGTTACAGAGGGACATAGATAAGCTGCAGCGCTGGGCTGAGAGGTGGCAAATGGAGTTTAATGCAGAAAAGGGTGAGGTGATTCATTTTGGAAGGAATAACAGGAAGACTGAGTACTGGGCTAATGGTAAGATTCTTGGTAGTGTGGATAAGCAGAGAGATCTCGGTGTCCATGTACATAGATCCCTAAAAGTTGGCACCCAGGTTGAGAGGGTTGTTAAGAAGACTAACGGTGTGTTAGCTTTTATTGGTAGAGGGATTGAGTTTCGGAGCCATGAGGTCATGTTGCAGCTGTACAAAGCTCTGGTGCGGCCGCATTTGGAGTATTGCGTGCAATTCTGGTAGCCGCATTATAGGAAGGATGTGGAAGCATTGGAAAGGGTGCAGAGGAGATTTACCAGAATGTTGCCTGGTATGGAGGGAAGATCTCATGACGGAAGGCTGAGGGACTTGAAGCTGTTTTCGTTAGAGAGAAGAAGATTAAGAGGTGATGTAATTGAGGCATACAAGATGATCAGAGGATTAGATAGGGTGGACAGTGAGAGCCTTTTTCCTCAGATGATGATGTCTAGCACAAGGGGACATAGCTTTAAATTGAGGGGAGATAGATATAGGACAGATGTCAAAGGTAGGTTCTTTACTCAGAGAGTAGTAAAGGCATGGAATGCCCTGCCTGCAACAGTAGTGGACTCGCCAACACTAAGGGCATTCAAATGGTCATTGGATAGACATATGGACGATAAGGGAATAGTGTAGATGGGCTTTAGAGTGGTTTCACAGGTTGGTGCAACATCGAGCGCCGAAGGGCCTGTACTGCGCTGTAATGTTCGATGTTCTATGCCTGTGAGACCTCATCAAAGCGCCGTTTAGTACTGGTGAAAGCAAACGTGGACCAGGTGTAACAGCACCTCGCGGGGGGGGGGGGGGGGCGTCAACAGCTATTGGACACTCCCAGGTGTTCGGGAACAGGATGGGCTGATACCCTGGCACTCTCTACGCACCTGCGTACCTTGGCACTGCCAGCTGACACCCCGGCAGTGCCACCATGGTACCTCCATGGTTGTCGGGTGGTACTGCCAGAGCACCAGAGGCACTGCCAGGGTGCCAGCCTGGCAGTGTAAGGATGCCCAGGTGCCAGGTTGGCACTTCTGTAGCCATCTCAGATGGCCACCTGCAAAGGACCATGGGAATTATGGCCAACCCAGGACTCGGACAGACTCAGAGCTTGTGTGTGTATTTGCAACCCAGATAGCTAGACGCGATCGAAACCCCCGCTCGTTTGCATTCTAATGGACCATTTCCCCAGAACAAAAGAACTGTACTCAGGTAACCGATACAGATACAGACTAATCGGCGCCACTCCCTTTACTCAGGGAGCCCAAACAGCCAAGGTCAATGACCGCTGAGGACACGCCCAGCCATCAAGGCACCCGCCCCTTTATTGGCCAAAATCGGAGGCAGTGATCGAAGCCTGTCGAATTATTGGGTCCAAGTTAAGGACCGCCCCAAAGAGCACAAAATCCCAGAGGGATAAGAAGAGACATAGCCATGTGCTTGGTCTCTCTTGGATCCGGCCTATGCCAACCCAAGTGCAGCACAATGACCAGACAGACAAGTTCAAGACCAGCGATCGCTACCAGATGGATGAGCCCAGCAGAAACACAGCTACTTCTTCCACCCAGCCACGCAAGATCCGGACAAAACCCTTGTCCATCTGCACAGAGCCGGTTGCCCTGAAGTTAAGTATAAGTTATTGTAGTTGTTAAGTGTAGTTTAACTTGTAGTGTTTTGTGTTGCATGTCGAAGTAATCCTTGTGTGTAAATAAATCATCTTTGAACTTGAACTGACGAACTGGTTGTGTGGTCCTTTGATCGATAGCCGGTAAAGCCTTGTGGTGGTATCATTTTATACCTGGCAACTCTAAAGAGCATCATTATTAAGTGGCAACATTATTCCGGTGCCGATTGGCAACACTTCCACAGGTTGGGGGGCCTTGCCAATTGGAGGGAGGGTGAGAGGGAGTTCCCAGGGGCCTAGAGAAGGTGGGGGAGAAGGTTGAGGGGAGGGGGAGTCGAAAAAGCGGGAGGTCATGAAATGGAGGGGAAAGATCAAAATGGCACCCCGATCTGCAAACAGCGCGGCCTCGGCACGATGAAACACTCCAACGGCAAAACAACCCATCAAAGTGCCATTGAACAGCTTGGTGTTACTTGGCACTGCAGCCATTGAGAAACACCCCTTTAAACGTGCCCTAAAGCGGACTTTAGCATTTGTCCGCTGAATCACGCCCATTATCTACAGTTTCAATTTTATTTCTATTATTAACAATGACAGTAATGTCATTGTCCAGAGACAATAAATTTCACTAAAAATTGGTGGTATGGGTCATTAAATTGTAAGTTAGGCTACAAGCACTTTACACTGTCTTCAGTAATGGTCCATGCAGGGTCACTGTGACAGTGCATAATTTGCCTAAATGTTAGGTGTTAATGAAACGAATTTAGAAACCAAAGAACACTTGTGTCAGTGGAATATTCTGCTGCGTGTTTACTGTCTGATTATTGTAAGATTATATTAAACACTATGAAATCTAATACACTGACCAAGTTATTAACAGGTATCTTGGAAAGTTTAAAATGTTATATTACAATAAATAGAGTTCAAATAATACCATAAATCACATAACTAATGTTTGAGTAATGTATAAAACCCCTTGAAGCCTCCAGGTTTTATGGGTGCCTTGACATTGCTCTTGGGTGGTTACTTTTAAATGAACAGTGTTAATATTTTCAACTGTTAGCTGTTATTAAGTTGCAATGTATTTGCATTGAAATATCATGGATTGAGAAGTTATTACAGCAGGTTTATCTTCAGAAAATTTGAACTCAATGCCTGGCAAATTCGATACCATATATTAAATGTCCACTATTACTTCCCTCTGCTCAACTTCTGTTAAAGTTATTTACATGTATTTTGGTACTCTCCCAATGACTCTGCTAAAAGGATTTCCCAGATGTTGCTTAATATCATATTTAAATATTTGATTAAATAGGTAAGCTAAATTTCTTCTGTTTAGTTTCCTACTTAAGGCAAATAGTTTCTGCTGAATGTTTGGGACCAGGAACTGAGGAATTATCCCAAATGTGAAAGGCAGATTGCAATGGTAACTTTTGCAAGGACCTGAACCTACATTCACTCAAGCATGATACAATGGAATCTTACTTTGATATAAGGGGCTGGCATATAAAGAGTTAACACGGGACTGAGTATAGTACCGCCCACACAGTGATGTATGAGAATTCATGACTCATGCCAAGGGGTCAGTCTAATGTTGGACAGAGCCGTGTGCACAAGCAAGCATGGAGACAACTCCTAACTTGAACCCTGTATATATTTTCGTAGTTCTTGCAGTTAATGAATAGATACAGTTAACCTACTTAAGACTGAAAAGGTTCCATTAATGGTTTCGAACACCGCAGCTCAGTTAGCTGCGAGTTTCATTAATTTAAATGAAGGCAAAAAGACTCTTGTCTCAAAGAAACTTTCAAATTAAATTTTAAGAGTTGCTGATTATTGAATATACAGAAACCAATGAATCATTGAGTAATAGACTGGTTTCAATAAAGAAGGAGGCTATTCAGTCTGTCATGTTTGTGCCTGTTCTCTGCAAGAGCAATCCAATTAGTTCCACTTCCCACTTTCCACACAGTCCTGCATTTTTTCTTTAGCCACTTATGCAATTGCCTTTTGAAAGCCACAATTAAATCTGCCTCCACCATCACTCTCAGGCAGTTCATTCCAGACCCTAACCACTCCCCAAGTTAAAACTGATGTTGCTTAGGTTGCTGATGATTCTTTTGTGATTCACCTTATATCCACATCCTCTCGTTCTCGAGCCTCCTGCCAATGGGAACAATTTCTCTCTATCTACTCTGTCTAGACCCCTCATGATTTTGAAAACCTTCATCAAAATTTCTCTCAACCTGCCCTCCTCGAAGGGAAACAACCCAATTTCTCCAAACCAGCCACATGATTAAAGCCCCTCATTCCTAGAATCATTTTTGTAAATGTTTTCTGTCCTCTTTCTAAAGTGTTCACATCCTTCCTAATGCGTAGTGTCCAGAATTGGGAGCAATACTCCAATTGAGGCTGAACCAGTATTTTCTAAAGGTTCATCACAGCCTCTTTGCTTTCGTATTCTATACTGTCATAATATACACCAGTATATCATGGTGCAGATACACACACACTGATGGACACACAGCGGGACCAATCAACACACACAACACCGCAGCCAATCACCAGTTAGAGCACACTCACTATAAAGATAGGGGGCATGAGAATTCCCGCTCATTCGGGATGCAGCCTCCTAGAAGGACAGAGCTTACAGCACAGATCTTCACCATGTGCTGAGTGCATAGACTGGTTAGGACAGGCATAGGTCTTTAGTTTAATCTAACACCGTGTTAACCCACAGTGAAAGTATGTTCAACAGTTTCTAACTTAAGAAAATAGTGTTGCACTATTTTAAGTGTTGGTGGCCTGTATGTGTTCCACGGATCCAGAGCACCCAACACAACATATACTTCTATTTGTGAAGCTTGGGATCATGTCTGACCTTTTAACCACTTAGCTTGTTACCTTCATTGATTGCCCATATATTTTGTCAGGTCTCTTTGTTCCTGCACCATCCTTTAGAATTGTATCTTTTATTTAACAGTGGCTTTCCTCATTCTTCCTACCAAATTGTATCACTTCACAATTTTTTGCACTAATGTTTTAAAAAGTATTTTTATTCCAATTTTCAACATTTTACATTTTACAAGAACAAAAAACCATAACCACCATATTAAACCCCCCCACACAAAACAACCCCTCCCATCAAACCACCCCCCTTAACGGTCGAGGATAACCAGCTCTCCAAAATGCAAAATGAACAAATCCCAACTCTTGTTGTACCCATCATTCGCCCCCGCCCCCCCCCCCCCACCCCAGAGCAAATTGCACCTTCTCCAGTGATAAGAACTCCATTAGATCCCCCAGCCACGCCAAAGCACAGGGTGGAAAAGCTGACCTCCACCCGAACAGAACCCACCTGTGAGCGACCAGCGAAGCAAAGGCTAAAGCATCTTCCCCCACACCCGCCTGAAATGCTGGCTGGTTCAACACCCATAATATGGCCCCCAGGGGACCGGGCTCCATGTCTACATGTAAGACAGCTGATATGATGTAGAAAATGACCTCCAGGGCAGCACGGCATCTCAGTGGCTAGCACTGATGCCTTATGGCGCCGAGGACCCGGGTTCAATCCTGGTCCCGGGTCACTGTCTGTGTGGAGTTTGCACATTCTCCCCGTCTCTGTGTGGGTCTCACCTCACAACCCAAACATGTGCAGGGTAGGTCGATTGGCCACGCTAAATTGCCTCTTAATTGGAAAAATAATAAATACATTTTAAGAGAAATAACCTCCAAAACCTTTCCAGCTACGGGCAAGACCAGAACACATGTACATGTTTAGCAGGTCCCCTCCCACACTGATTGCAATTGTCCTCTATCCCCTCAAACAACTGGCTTATCCTTGACTTTGTCAGATGTGCCCTGTGCACCACCTTCAGCTATACCAGCCCAGCCTCACACACGAGGTTGAGGCATTTACCCTCCACAGCACCTCACACCATAATCCCTCCTCTAAAGCCGTTCCCAAGTCCTCTTCCCACTTGGCCTTAATCCCCTCCATGGACACCGGATCCTCCTCCAGAATCCTTCCATAAATAGCCGAGACACCGTCCCTTCCAGCCTCCCCACTGACAGTACCTCCTCCAACAATGAGGAGACAGGCGCTATTGGAAAGGTCGGAAAGACCTCCTTCGCAAAGTCCTGCACCTGCATGTACCGAAAGCTCCCCTCCCACGCCAGTCCAAACTTCTCATTCAGCTTCTTTTGCTTTACATTTAACCTGCCACTTGTCCTCCCATCTCACCAGCTGGTCTCTGTCCTCCTGAGGTCTGCCACCATCCTCCTCATAGTTCACAATTTTTCCAAGTTTTACTTTCATCTGCAAATTTTGAAATTGTTCCCACAGCAGGTCATATCAAGAAAAAGGGTGGTACTGATAACATTGTGCACAATCTCCTTTAAAAACACTTGTCTTTGCAGGAGCAGGCCAGTCGATTTCAGCGGAAGCGGAGCAGGTTAGTCAATTTCAGCGGGAGCAGTGCGCAAGTGATTGCTGGGAGGTAAGTTTCTCCTTTAAAAACACTTGTCTTTGCAGGAGCAGGCCAGTCGATTTCAGCGGGAGCGGTGCGTTAGTGATTTCTGGGAGACCTTCACAGGAGCAGGCTAGTCAATTTCAGCGGTAAACACTTACCTGGTCCCGTTTTCGGTCCCTCTTTGCTGTTTTTAAAAAAAATTTAGTGTTTAAGGCGGGAACAGGAAGTTCGACCCGCGGACTTCTGGGAAGACCCTCACCAATAAATTCTGGTGGAGAGGAAACCCGAGACACTACACGTGTAGTGTCTCCCACCCGCCCTCCTCCTCTAACCTAATAATAAAACCCATTGGTGTGAGGTAAGTACCATATTTTATTATTATTATTTTTTTCTAATTTAATTTAGTTGTTAGCCAGATCTTGGTAGAAAGTTAGAGGGATGGCAGGGAAGGGAGTGCAATGTTCCTCCTGCAGGATGTTTGAGGTGAGGGATGCTGTTAGTGTCCCTGCTGATTTTACCTGCAGGAAGTGCTGCCATCTCCAGCTCCTCCAAGACCGAGTTAGGGAACTGGAGCTGGAGTTGGAAGAACTTCGGATCATTCGGGAGGCAGAGGGGGTCATAGATAGCAGCTTCAGGGAATTAGTTACATCAAAGATTGGAGATAGATGGGTAACTGTAAGAGGGACTGGGAAGAAGCAGTCAGTGCAGGGATCCCCTGCGGTCGTTCCCCTGAGAAAGAAGTATACCGCTTTGGATACTTGTGGGGGGGGGGGACTTACCAGGGGTAAGCCATGGGGTACGGGCCTCTGGCACGGAGTCTGTCCCTATTGCTCAGAAGGGAAGGGGGGAGAGGAGCAGAGCATTAGTAATTGGGGACTCGATAGTCAGGGGCACAGATAGGAGATTTTGTGGGAGCGTGAGAGACTCACGTTTGGTATGTTGCCTCCCAGGTGCAAGGGTACGTGATGTCTCGGATCGTGTTTTCCGGGTCCTTAGGGGGGAGGGGGAGCAGCCCCAAGTCGTGGTCCACATTGGCACTAACGACATAGGTAGGAAAGGGGACAAGGATGTCAGGCAGGCTTTCAGGGAGCTAGGATGGAAGCTCAGAACTAGAACAAACAGAGTTGTTATCTCTGGGTTGTTGCCCATGCCACGTGATAGTGAGATGAGGAATAGGGAGAGAGAGCAATTAAACACGTGGCTACAGGGATGGTGCAGGCGGGAGGGATTCAGATTTCTGGATAACTGGGGCTCTTTCTGGGGAAGGTGGGACCTCTACAGACAGGATGGTCTACATCTGAACCTGAGGGGCACAAATATCCTGGGGGGGAGATTTGTTAGTGCTCTTTGGGGGGGGTTTAAACTAATGCAGCAGGGGCATGGGAACCTGGATTGTAGTTTTAGGGTAAGGGAGAATGAGAGTATAGATGTCAGGAGCACAGATTTGATGTCGCAGGAGGGGGCCAGTGTTCAGGTAGGTGGTTTGAAGTGTGTCTACTTCAATGCCAGGAGTATACGAAATAAGGTAGGGGAACTGGCAGCATGGGTTGGTACCTGGGACTTCGATGTTGTGGCCATTTCGGAGACATGGATAGAGCAGCGACAGGAATGGATGTTGCAGGTTCCGGGGTTTAGGTGTTTTAGTAAGCTCAGAGAAGGAGGCAAAAGAGGGGGGGGTGTGGCGCTGCTAGTCAAGAGCAGTATTACGGTGGCGGAGAGGATGCTAGATGGGGACTCATCTTCCGAGGTAGTATGGGCTGAGGTTAGAAACATGAAAGGAGAGGTCACCCTGTTGGGAGTCTTCTATAGGCCTCCAAATAGTTCTAGGGATGTAGAGGAAAGGATGGCGAGGATGATCCTGGATAAGAGCGAAAGTAACAGGGTAGTTATTATGGGAGACTTTAACTTTCCAAATATTGACTGGAAAAGATATAGTTCGAGTACATTAGATGGGTCGTTTTTTGTACAGTGTGTGCAGGAGGGTTTCCTGACACAATATGTTGACAGGCCAACAAGAGGCGAGGCCACGTTGAATTTGGTTTTGGGTAATGAACCAGGCCAGGTGTTGGATTTGGAGGTAGGAGAGCACTTTGGGGAGAGTGACCACAATTCGGTGACGTTTACGTTAATGATGGAAAGGGATAAGTATACACCGCAGGGCAAGAGTTATAGCTGGGGGAAGGGCAATTCTGATGCCATTAGACGTGACTTGGGGGGGATAAGGTGGAGAAGTAGGCTGCAAGTGTTGGGCACACTGGATAAGTGGAGCTTGTTCAAGGATCAGCTACTGCGTGTTCTTGATAAGTATGTACCGGTCAGGCAGGGAGGAAGGCGTCGAGCGAGGGAACCGTGGTTTACCAAAGAAGTGGAATCTCTTGTTAAGAGGAAGAAGGAGGCCTATGTGAAGATGAGGTGTGAAGTTTCAGTTGGGGCGATGGATAGTTACAAGGTAGCAAGGAAGGATCTAAAGAGAGAGCTAAGACGAGCAAGGAGGGGACACGAGAAGTATTTGGCATGTAGGATCAAGGAAAACCCAAAAGCTTTCTATAGGTATGTCAGGAATAAGCAAATGACTAGGGAAAGAGTAGGACCAGTCAAGGACAGGGATGGGAAGTTGTGTGTGGATTCTGAAGAGATAGGCGAGATACTAAATGAATATTTTTCGTCAGTATTCACTCAGGAAAAAGATAATGTTGTGGAGGAGAATGCTGAGACCCAGGCTAATAGAATAGATGGCATTGAGGTACGTAGGGAAGAGGTGTTGGCAATTCTGGACAGGCTGAAAATAGATAAGTCCCCGGGTCCTGATGGGATTTATCCTAGGATTCTCTGGGAGGCCAGGGAAGAGATTGCTGGACCTTTGGCTTTGATTTTTATGTCATCATTGGCTACAGGAATAGTGCCAGAGGACTGGAGGATAGCAAATGTGGTCCCTTTGTTCAAAAAGGGGAGCAGAGACAACCCAGGCAACTATAGACCGGTGAGCCTCATGTCTGTAGTGGGTAAAGTCTTGGAGGGGATTATAAGAGACAAGATTTATAATCATCTAGATAGGAATAATATGATCAGGGATAGTCAGCATGGCTTTGTGAAGGGTAGGTCATGCCTCACAAACCTTATCGAGTTCTTTGAGAAGGTGACTGAACAGGTAGACGAGGGTAGAGCAGTTGATGTGGTGTATATGGATTTCAGTAAAGCGTTTGATAAGGTTCCCCACGGTAGGCTATTGCAGAAAATACGGAGGCTGGGGATTGAGGGTGATTTAGAGATGTGGATCAGAAATTGGCTAGCTGAAAGAAGACAGAGGGTGGTGGTTGATGGGAAATGTTCAGAATGGAGTTCAGTTACAAGTGGAGTACCACAAGGATCTGTTCTGGGGCCGTTGCTGTTTGTCATTTTTATCAATGACCTAGAGGAAGGCGCAGAAGGGTGGGTGAGTAAATTTGCAGACGATACTAAAGTCGGTGGTGTTGTCGATAGTGTGGAAGAATGTAGCAGGTTACAGAGGGATATAGATAAGCTGCAGAGCTGGGCTGAGAGGTGGCAAATGGAGTTTAATGTAGAGAAGTGTGAGGTGATTCACTTTGGAAGGAATAACAGGAATACGGAATATTTGGCTCATGGTAAAGTTCTTGGAAGTGTGGATGAGCAGAGGGATCTAGGTGTCCATGTACATAGATCCCTGAAAGTTGCCACCCAGGTTGATAGGGTTGTGAAGAAGGCCTATGGAGTGTTGGCCTTCATTGGTAGAGGGATTGAGTTCCGGAGTCAGGAGGTCATGTTGCAGCTGTACAGAACTCTGGTACGGCCGTATTTGGAGTATTGCGTACAGTTCTGGTCACCGCATTATAGGAAGGACGGGGAGGCTTTGGAGCGGGTGCAGAGGAGATTTACCAGGATGTTGCCTGGTATGGAGGGAAAATCTTATGAGGAAAGGCTGATGGACTTGAGGTTGTTTTCGTTGGAGAGAAGAAGGTTAAGAGGAGACTTAATAGAGGCATACAAAATGATCAGGGGGTGAGATAGGGTGGACAGTGAGAGCCTTCTCCCGCGGATGGAAATGGCTGGCACGAGGGGACATAGCTTTAAACTGAGGGGTAATAGATATAGGACAGAGGTCAGAGGTAGGTTCTTTACGCAAAGAGTAGTGAGGCCGTGGAATGCCCTACCTGCTACAGTAGTGAACTCGCCAACATTGAGGGCATTTAAAAGTTTATTGGATAAACATATGGATGATAATTGCATAGTGTAGGTTAGATGGCTTTTGTTTCGGTGCAACATCGTGGGCCGAAGGGCCTGTACTGCGCTGTATCGTTCTATGTTCTAATCAAAGCTTGGAATAAACATAAAGAAATACGCTTTTGCATATTATCAAAATAAGGAACCACCAGATAACAATCGCTGTTAGCAGATGAACAACAGCAGGAGATTGCAGAACCAGTATATGCCATTGAAAAAAGGAGACAGCTTCCATTTTGAAACATGGTAAAAAATTAGAGATCAAAGAAACAAATATATGTGTCAGCATTATATGCTTCCCCTAGGTGGGGCTTTAGGTGGGTAGGAGCATGATATTGCAGGGACGGGAGTCCCTCCAAGTTTCCTCCCACCCTGATCTATTAGAGATTTTACGCTGGGGTGGGCAGTGGCACAGAGAGGAGGCTCGCTGTTGACCCAATTGAAGCCCTTAAGTGGCCAATTAATGGCTGTCCCCTATCAATTTTTAGGTTGGCTCCATGGGGGAAATCTGGAAATAAAGCAAGTTAAATCTTGGGAAGGAAGTGGGGGAGGAGGGGGGAGTCTCTCTCCCCCTAATACCTAATGCTTAATGACCTCTAGGCGTCTCTTCCCCCACCCCAGCCAATCACCCAATATCCTGATCGCTCCCTCATGATTCCCCCCAGGTCTTTCCTGTCTTCCCTTTTATTGGACCCCTTACACTTGCCTGGTCTCCAGTTCCTGGGTCTTAGGTAGCTCCGCGCAATTCCTCTTCCAGCCACTGCAGCAGTGTTTTTTGGAGGGACTCGAGAGCTACCAACCAATCAGATGCTGGCAGCTCTCCCAAGGTGGGAATTCCTCCTGAGTGAGGGGTGGAGTAGGACTGTCCCCAAACCATCCTGTCATGGATCAGTTGAGATTTTTGTATTTTCAGCTGGGTCAAAAAACGTGAGAACTGGCGCCGTGGTGAGCGAAATCTGCAATGCCTGCCACTCTTGTTCATGGTTGCTGGACCACTGGAATGTTACATTTTTCTTTATGGTCTCCCTCAGGTGTGCTGTTTTGGCTGCCAAGTCGGGAATAAACTTGCCCACAAAATTGATCATACCTCGCATTCGTAAAAAGCCTTTTTTATTTGTAGGGCGTGGCATCTGCAGAATTGCCCTTACCATGTCTTTACCGGGCCGATCAGCTTGTGCGGACAGCTTATCTCTTAGGAAGGTGATGCTGTGCACCACGACTTGACATTTCACTCTGTTCAACTTCAGACTGTTTTTCTTGATACTTTTTAGGACCCTGAGAAGCTGAACGATATTCTTAAAAAGCAATATCTCCTGAAGGGTATGTTGAATGTGCACATTTTGGTGCTTTCTTTATCTAGTTTCAGTTGCCAGAAGCGTTGTGATGCATCCAATTTGCTGAAACAGGTTGCTCCTGCCATTTCACATGTTATCTCATCCCTTTTTTGTATAGGTAGTGTTCTATTTTAATATTGAGATTCAAATCCTTTGGATCCATACAGATTCTTAAGTCCCCATTGCGCTTCTTTACACAGACCATGGAATTAACCCAGCCTGTCGGGACTTCAATATGCTGACTGACACCCAAGGTCTCTCGAGCTCTCCCTTTAGTTTAACGCTTAATGGCGCCGCACACGTCTCGGCGCATGAATCACAGGCTTTGCATCTTTCTTTAATTGAAACTTGTACGTGTATGGTAATGTACCAAAACCTTGGAAAATTTCAGGCAAATCATTCGGTATGGAGTCTCCTGAGGGATGAGGGCCTGTTTGAGCATTGTCTGCACTATTGGACAAGCTGTAGCTCCTCACACACCTCAACTCCAACTAAAGACTCGTGGTCCACCGCCACTACAGAAAATGTCAACTTGTGCATTTTGTTTTTTACATCGACATCAAGCTCACAAGCTCCTAAAGACGAGATTTTGTTACCATTGTAAACTCTTAACAATACCGTTCTGGTAACTAATTTTGGTTGAACCCGCAGCTTTTTTACATCGGACAGGCTGATGGGGTTGGCCCTTGCAATAGTGTGGAGCTTGACTATTATCACTGTCATTTATCTTTAATGGCACTGTCCATTTATCTTCATGATTAGCTGCCTTCAATTCACTATTGCTGCAGATTGGTACAAATACATTGTTATTTGGTTCGTCTTGAGTCTCCTTGTCTTCGCTGGAGATAATGTCTCCATTAATAGCACTGATACTCTTTCTTTCTTCAGGCTTTCTCCTTGAATAACATTGGGTTGCAAAATGATTCCTGCCATTACAGATGGCATATGTTTTTCCATAAGCAGGGCATTGTCATGGCAAATGCCATTTGCCACATTGCGGACACAAAATGGAGGATCGGGTCAGCCGCTCAAAATGGCCACCCACACTGGGATCACATTTCTTATTCAGCTGCATCACCACACTAATGAAATGAAATGAAATGAAAATCGCTTATTGTCACAAGTAGGCTTCAAATGAAGTTACTGTGAAAAGCCCCTCGTCGCCACATTCCGGCGCCTGTTCGGGGAGGCTGTTACGGGAATTGAGCCATGCTGCTGGCCTGCCTTGGTCTGCTTTCAAAGCCAGCGATTTAGCCCTGTGCTAAACAGCCCCTTTGGCATCTGCCATCTCTTCTGCCTTCGCACCAAAATGCTGGAGATTCAACGTGTTGAGCTGCTTTGCTGCCAACTCACTCGTGTGACATATTTGAATCGCACTTTCTAGTTGCAGGTCTGTTTCCCGCAGAAGCTGCTCGCCCACTATATCATTGGCGAATCCGAAAACTATCTGATCGCGTATCATTGATGCCTGGAGTGTGCTGAAGTTGCACGACTGCACCCTCTATCGCAAGTCAGTGAGGAAGCTCTCGAATACTTCCCCCGCGTTCTGGGTGCACGTACAGAATGTCTAACGCTCAAAGGTTTCATTTCTTTTTTAGGGGAACAATGCCAATCGAATTGTTTAAGAACTTCGTCAAAGCTTTTGCTGCCAACATTGTTTCAAAGACAAAAGTGTTCAACATTTCAATTGCTTGGGGGCCTGCTACAGTGAGCAGCAACGCGATACACCTCTCATCGGGCTGTGCCTGCAGACCAAGGTCTGCAACAGAGAGTTTAAACTGTTGCTTAAACACCCTCCAATTCCCATCTACATTATCGGTAATCCAGAGCTGTTGAGGTGCCTGGATGCCTTCCACCCCAGGCTATGAAGTTTTATCACGGGTTGAGCACCAGATGCCAGAAGCTAGCAAGGTTAGTAGCAAAGATGCATTTTCTTCCTTATCCTATAAAGTTATCTTTAGTGGTTTGGATTTTTTTTGTACAGAATCTTCGAGTTCTTAGTAAATCATCAAACCTGATACCATGTCATGTTCTATAGATTGGCCGAAATGAATGATGAACTACAGAACATCTAGTTTAAATAATTTATTATGAAACAACTGCATGATGAGATAACTAGGATAAATTAAATAATAAACTACTAACACTAATTAACTATTGTAGAGCTACTGCAAAACATGTCTCTCCTCCAGCACGACTTACATGCTGGGTTTACACTGACACCTAGTGGTCGGGAGGTTGTGCATAACATTATGTACAAACTTGCTTTATGCATATCATCACAGGACCGAGCCACTTGTTTACCTGTAAAGACTCACATCCCAACCATTCTCCACATTCCACTCTGTAATTATCTTGCAATTGTGTCTCTCCTCTTTATGCTGTGATTGTGAACCTGCCTCCACTTCACCTGATGAAGGAGTAGCGCTCCAAAAGCTTGTGATTTCAAATAAACCTGTTGGACTTTAACCTGGTGTTGTGAGGCTTCTTACTAAAAATTAAAGCCATAGGGTTCATGGTGTTATGGGCCAGGGTTTAGAGAACCCCAAAGTATATCATGGAGTTCACCTGACCCACAACTTTTAATAGATTGTGGTATGGGGAGCACACGGCCCACTCTACAGTTGTGGTACAGCAGAAATGGAAAAGTATTTTTTAAAGCAAAACAATATTTATTCTATGAACTCAAGTTAACCTTTTTAAAACATACAGTGAACATCTTAGCAACCATTAATTCAAATACAACCCCCAAAGAATACAACACTAAGTAATCCTTTAAGCTTTCCTTTTAACATCCATAAGACTTAAAACACCTTTTACCAGAAGCACATCAGGTTAAAGTCACTACTGTTATTAGTTTTAAATCACCAGGATCGATTTACAGTCTTTAGATTACAGAGAGAGATTCATACACCTTCTGGCTGTGACTGCAGCTATCCAGCTCTGAAAATGAAACTAAAACACACCCTGCAGCAAACAGCCTAAAACAAAAGTAAAAAGCTGACAGACAGCCCAGCTCCACCCACTCTCTGACATCATTGCAGTAATAAATACCCATTTCTTAAAGGTACTCTCACTATAGATATGTATATACACACCCATTTATAAACACCTATTGCTTAAAGGTACTCTCACATGACAATGGGTATGATGAAAATAAGAGGCACAAATTCAAGAAATGAATAATAAGGAGATTCTGACATTCAGGGTTGGGCTAGACTGAAGGTTTCTTTGAGTGCTTGAACAGAGCATTTCTGACCCCTCTTGCCCACACGGAGTGCAGGAAAGGCACTTACCTTGTGGAACTGGCAACTTCACTAATAACACCCCACATGATGGGGAGGAGTGAGGGGAGAGGGAAATTAAAATTTAAAATGATTAATGTATCCCTGAACCACTGATGCCATTTTATAGTGTTTAATATTGAGGCATACTATTGGGAAACAGTGCAGTAAGTTAACATACTTAAATCCTACAGTGCAAACAGGAGGCTGATTTAAAATTCACCCCAATCTCAATACCTTAGCACCACCTGATTCTCCTCTGACCCTGTTACCCATGAAGTGACCTGACTAGTCCTGCCACCATACTCTCCCCTTGACCACCCTACTCTCCCCCGATGTCTTGACTCCCTCTAAACCCTCCAATTCCTCCAGACCTCCGACTATAGCCCCACTACCAGACTCACTCTCCCCGTCCAATGCCCCAACGTCCCCAACGCCACCTGGCCCAACCTCAGCACCCCACCCTCCTACCTTACCACCCTACCCTCTCACCCACCCTATCTCCTTACCTTTTTATCTGACCCACCCTACCCTCTCATTCACCGCACCAACTTACCATCCAACCATACCCCCTCACCCATCCTACCCACTTACCCACTTACCAAACCAACCCTATCCTCTCACCTACCCTACCTCCTTACCCACTTACCTTACTCACCCTATCCTCTCACCCACCCTACCACCTTACAGACTTAACTTCTCTCTGTGTCTTTTCAAACAAACTTTGAGACATTTAAATTCTACTTACAGAATATGGCAGTTAGTGCCATAAAAAGTGGGCTGAGTATTCCTGTATCTGGGAGTTTGGAAGGATCCTCCTTTGAAGATTGTCCTGAAATACCCTGGAAGGTAAGTGCATTTTGTTTTGTCTGATCAGGGTTGGAAATGTGGATTCAATCCTTGAAACGAAGATGCGGGTCTATGGATTAGGAATACAGTTCATGTAAAGGATAAACAAAAAGGCTGACTGCTTGGGCTAAGGAGTTGGTTTCTGACTGGATTTTCTCCATAATACTATGTATAAACTAGTAATAATACAGAAAATTGAGCAAGTATTCATACACAATCTGCAAACGTTCTGAAACAATTTGCCACAAGATTTAGAGGGGAAAACACATACAATTTGAAAAGTGTGATTTTACAGCTCAGTAGTTCCAGAAGCACAAACTTCACCTTCAGTTTTCAGACCAAAACGCTCAGAGATTGTTGGCAATGCAGAATTTCAAATATGCTCTGCTGATGGATAAGGCAGTTTGCAACTTCACCATTGGGTGTCAGTACCGCAGCTGGAGCACTCACCCCGATAGGACTCAGCTGCTTTTTGTCCAGTTCTTTTGAATGGAAATTTCTGCAGTGGCCGGTCAAAATGCTCCACCACATTACCCCACAGCATGTGAATCTGGAAAGTGTACTCGTTATTTGAGAAAATTACCTCCTTACCAAGAATTTTACTTTGTTCTAGATTATTGATTGTTCCCCAGTCATATTAAGCTTTTGTTGAATGTGCACCATATTATAATATGTACAGACATCATTTATATACAATAATTGATTTGATACACAGGTTATATGTGCTTATTCCTTTTACATGGTACCTAGAGATAATTGTTCTGAAGCTAACAAGGGAGTTTTACTGTGTTAATAGATGGAAATCAATACATTCAAGATTAAAGAAAGGAATATGTTGGTACTGTGGTACGGTCATCTTTCAGCTGTGACATACTGAGGTCCAATATTGAGGACCAATAAGGCATAAGAATGCTGCCTTTGCTGCCATATTACATCAAGTGACCCTTGGGGGCTTACAGTGTGCACCAGAAAGATGCAAAAACTTTATTATAATATATTAAAAGTGTCCTATACTGGTTGTAGGTCCCTTTTGTGAAACAGTTTTGATTCACGATGTGATAAACTCAGCAAATATAGGCGCTAACTGGTAAGAAGAACCCTTCACCCCTTCCATGCAGGTTTATCCTGTTAGGCCGCCTGTCAATTTCTACTGTTCTTTTGAGCAACTTTACCCATTGTTATGTACAGCTTTGGTTTCCTTATTTGAGGAAGGATACACTTGCATTGGAAGCAGGTCAGAGAAGTTCACTTGACTGATTCCTGGGATGAAGGCATTGTCTTATGAGGAAAAATTGAGCAGGTTTGGCCTACACTCTGTGGCGCACAAAGACTCCATGAGACAAATAGAGTGAAGTCGATGAGGCTTTATTAAGCATGTCTGTTCCCCAGCAGCCCGGTAGTAAACTGGCATGCGGGGGAAGGCACCGGCTTCTTATACTTCGCCTTCAGGGCGGAGTATGAGGTCAACGGCCAACCAGGACCCGGGATCTGTCAGCCAATGACATTAGGGCTTCCAGTCCCACATGACCCCCAATACATACTACCACATTCACCCCTTGTCAAAAATGAACCCGGCGGGGTGATGCTTCGTATGGTGGTAAGGGTTTACAGTACTGGTCCTGGGAGGAGAGAACAGTTACATGGTAGTACTGTATTGGACAGTATCGTCCTGTTACAACTATTTACAGAGGATATAGGAAAACAAAATGTTCATTGGACAGTCCATCTTTGTTTTACATCGACGCCACGAGTCGGTCGGGCGGTCTGGTCGTCCGTGTCGATCGCCTCGGCCCCGGCGGTGGTGGTAGTGCTTGTACCAGTGTTGTTGCCTCCGGGAACCGCACGGTTTTAGCTGTCGGTGCAAAAGGGAGGGGGACTGATCCTCCTGGGAAGGGGGCGGTCGCGGGGTGCGGCGGTGGCAGGAAGGGGGGCGGTTGGGTTGATGGTGCCGGGGGGGTGTGCGTGGTGCCGGCGGGCGCCAGATCCCGCAGGGAGACCGTGTCCTGTCGGCCGTCGGGGTACTCCACGTAGGCGTACTGGGGGTTTGCGTGGAGGAGGTGAACCCTTTCGACCAACGGGTCCGCCTTATGTGCCCGCACGTGCTTTCGGAGCAGGATGGGTCCTGGGGCCGCCAGCCAGGTCGGCAGCGACGTTCCAGAGGAGGACCTCCTAGGGAAGACAAGGAGACGCTCGTGAGGCGTTTGATTAGTGCTCGTACATAATAACGACCGGATGGAATGGAGAGCGTCCGGGAGGACCTCCTGCCACCGTGAAACTGGGAGATCCCTGGACCGTAGGGCCAGTAGGACGGCCTTCCAGACCGTGCCGTTCTCCCTTTCTACTTGCCCGTTCCCCCGGGGGTTGTAGCTGGTCGTCCTGCTTGAAGCTATACCCTTGCTGAGCAGGAACTGGCGCAGCTCGTCACTCATGAAAGAGGACCCCCTGTCGCTGTGGACGTATGCGGCGGAACCGAACAGTGTGAATATGCTGTTCAGGGCTTTAATGACTGTGGCCGCGGTCATGTCGGAGCAGGGAATGGCAAAAGGGAAGCGGGAGTATTCGTCCACTACATTAAGGAAATACGCGTTGCGGTCGGTGGAGGAGAGGGGCCCTTTGAAATCGAGACTGAGCCGTTCAAAGGGACGGGAAGCCTTAATCAGGTGCGCTCCATCTGGCCTGAAAAAATGCGGTTTGCATTCTGCGCAGATGTGGCAGTCTCTTGTGACTGTACGGACCTCCTCTAAGGAGTAGGGGAGATTGCGGGACTTGATGAAGTGGTAAAACCGAGTGACCCCCGGGTGGCAGAGGTCCTCGTGGAGGGCTTGGAGGCGGTCAATTTGTGCGTTGGCACATGTCCCGCGGGATAGGGCATCAGACGGCTCGTTCAGCTTTCCGGGCCGGTACAAGATCTCATAGTTGAAGGTGGAGAGTTCGATCCTCCACCGCAAGATCTTGTCGTTCTTGATCTTGCCCCGCTGTGCATTATCGAACATGAAGGCAACCGACCGTTGGTCAGTGAGGAGAGTGAATCTCCTGCCGGCCAGGTAATGCCTCCAATGTCGCACAGCCTCCACTATGGCTTGGGCTTCCTTTTCCACTGAGGAGTGGCGGATTTCTGAGGCGTGGAGGGTTCGGGAGAAAAAGGCCACGGGTCTGCCCGCTTGGTTAAGGGTAGCCGCGAGAGCTATGTCAGAGGCGTCGCTCTCGACCTGGAAGGGGAGGGACTCGTCGATGGCGCGCATCGTGGCCTTTGCGATGTCCGCTTTGATGCGCCTGAAAGCCTGGCAAGCCTCTGTCAAGTCGTGGTCTGTATTAGGGGGCGGGCCTTGTCTGCGTACTGGGGGACCCACTGGGCGTAGTATGAAAAGAACCCCAGGCAGCGTTTTAGGGCTTTTGGGCAGTGCGGGAGGGGAAATTCCATGAGTGCGCGCATACGTTCGGGGTCGGGGCCTATTATCCCATTGCGCACTATGTAGCCCAGAATGGCTAGCCGATCGGTGCTAAAAACGCACTTGTCCTCGTTGTACGTGAGGTTCAAGGCTTTGGCAGTCTGGAGGAATTTTTGGAGGTTGGCGTCGTGGTCCTGCTGATCGTGGCCGCAGATGGTTACATTGTCGAGGTACGGGAACGTGGCCCGTAACCCATGTTGATCAACCATTCGGTCCATTTCCCGTTGGAAGACCGAGACGCCGTTTGTGACGCCAAAAGGGACCCTTAGGAAGTGGTATAATCGCCCGTCTGCCTCGAAGGCTGTGTACTTGCGGTCACTTGGGTGGATGGGGAGCTGATGATAGGCGGACTTGAGGTCCACGGTGGAGAAGACTTTATACTGGGCAATCCGATTGACCATGTCGGATATGCGGGGGAGAGGGTACGCGTCTAGTTGTGTGTACCTGTTGATGGTCTGGCTATAGTCAATGACCATCCTTTGTTTCTCCCCTGTCTTCACTACTACCACCTGCGCTCTCCAGGGACTATTGCTGGCCTGGATTATGCCCTCCTTTAGTAGCCGCTGGACTTCGGAGCGAATGAAGGTCCGGTCCTGGGCGCTGTACCGTCTGCTCCTAGTGGCGACGGGTTTGCAATCCGGGGTGAGGTTCGCAAACAAGGACGGGGGTTGCACCTTGAGGGTGGCGAGGCCGCAGATAGTGAGTGGGGGTATGGGGCCGCCGAATTTAAACGTAAGGCTCTGTAGGTTACATTGAAAATCTAAGCCCAGCAAGGTGGGGGCACAGAGTTGGGGAAGGACGTTAAGTTTGTAGTTTTTGAATTCCCTCCCCTGTACCGTTAGGGTAACTATGCAGAATCCCTGGATCTGTACGGAGTGGGATCCTGCAGCTAGGCAAATCTTTTGTGCGCTGGGGTAGGTAGTTAAGGAACAGCGTCTTACCGTGTCGGGATGTATAAAACTTTCCGTGCTCCCGGAGTCGACGAGGCATGGCGTCTCGTGGCCGTTAATTAGGACCGTTGTCGTCGTCGTCTGGAGAGTCCGGGGCCGAGCCTGATCGAGTGTAACCGAAGCGAGCCGTGGTTGTAGTAGTGGGGTGGAGTCCGTTGTTGCCGTCCAAGATGACGTCGGGGATGGATAAAATGGCCGCCCCCATACCTCGCCCGTAGATGAGGGGTCACAAGATGGCGTCGGGGGTGGACAAAATGGCCGCCCCCATGCGTCGTACAGGTCGGGGGCGGTCCAAGATGGCGGGGCCCCTCCTCCCCTCGTGGTGGTCGGGACCCAAAATGGCGGCGTCTGCGGGTCGCACATTGAGTGCTGTGGGGTCTGGGGGGCGCTAGGACCGCGCGGAGTTCCCGGGCCGCGGGCGCTAGGACCGCGCGGAGTTCCTTTGCTGCGAGCGCCAGGGCCGCGGGCGCTAGGACCGCGCGGAGCTCCCTTGCTGGGGACCGCGGCTTTCGGGGCCAAGGCATCAGTACTGCGAGCGCTGGGACCGTGAGGAGGTCCCTCGCCGGGGACGGAGATCGGGGTCCAGGTAAGTTGTATTGCCGGCGGGTCAGGCGTGGGGCGCGGGACGGGGGTGAGGGACCAGGTCGGCGGCGCTGACGGGTCAGGCGTGGGGCGCGGGACGGGGGCGAGGGCCCAGGTCGGCGGCGCTGGCGGGTCAGGCGTGGGGCGCGGGACGGGGGCGAGGGCCCAGGTCGGCGGCGCTGGCGGGTCAGACGTGGGGCGCGGGACGGGGGCGAGGGCCCAGGTCGGCGGCGCTGGCGGGTCAGGCGTGGGGCGCGGGACGGGGGCGAGGGCCCAGGTTGGCGGCGCTGGCGGGTCAGGCGTGGGGCGCGGGACGGGGGTGAGGGCCCAGGTCGGCGGCGCTGGCGGGTCAGCCGTGGGGCCGCGAGCGCTGGCACCGCGCGGAGCTCCATCGCCGGGGACAGCGGTGGTCGGGGTCAAGGTAGGTGGCGCCGGCGGGTCAGGCGTGGGGCGCGGGACGGGGGTGAGGGTGGCGTTCGGGATACGAAAAACCCCTTCCTCTCCGTGGAGAGTGTTGGCCGGCACCCAAATCGGGAGCGCCGGCGGCGGGTCATACATGGGCTGCGGGGAGGGGGGTTGGGGAGCGTAGGCGGCGTGCAGGGCTCCCAGTTCTCCCGGGGCCGCGGTGGTCGGGACCCAAAATGGCGGCGCCTGGGGGTCGCACATGGCGTGCTGGGGGGGTAGGGAGGCATAGACTGCCTGTAGGGCTCCCTGTTCTCCCGGGACGGCGGCGACCACGCGGGACCGGCACACCACCGCATAGTGGCCCTTTTTCCCGCAGCTTTTGCAGATGGCTGCGCGGGCCGGACAGCGTTGTCGGGGGTGCTTCGCCTGGCCGCAGAAATAACAGCGGGCGCCCCCGGTGCGACTCGGTGTTTGGACTGCGCAAGCCTGTGGGGTGTCCGGGGGGGGGGGTAGGGGGTTTGCCGCGGCGGGTACGTACGGGGCCCAATGGCCTGCCGCGCGGTCGGGGCCGTAGGCGCGGGTATTACGCGCGGCTACGTCCAGCGAGGCTGCCAGGGCCCGTGCCTCTGAGAGTCCTAGTGACTCTTTTTCTAGAAGTCTTTGGCGGATTTGGGAGGATTGTATACCTGCAACAAAAGCATCGCGCATTAACATGTCTGTGTTCATTTGCGTTCAGCGAAGGGCAGCTGCAGGCTCGTCCCAAAATCAGCAGCGCGGCGTAGAACTCGTCCATCGATTCTCCGGGAGCTTGCCGTCTTGTCGCGAGCTGGTAGCGAGCGTAGATTTGGTTAACTGGGCGAACGTAGAGACTTCTCAGTGCTGCGAACGCCGTCTGGAAATCGCGGGTGTCTTCAATGAGGGTGAAAATCTCCGTGCTCACCCTCGAGTGCAGGACCTGCAGTTTTTGTTCATCTGAGACGCGGCCTGTGGTCGATGTGATGTAGGCCTCAAAGCAAGTCTGCCAGTGTTTGAAGGCTGCTACCGCATTCACTGCGTGGGGGCTGATCCTCAGGCATTCTGGAATGATCCTGAGCTCCATAGTCCTTTTTAGGCACGCTTAATAAATTGTGGCGCACAAAGACTCCATGAGACAAATAGAGTGAAGTCGATGAGGCTTTATTAAGCGTGTCTGTTCCCCAGCAGCCCGATAGTAAACTGGCATGCGGGGGAAGGCACCGGCTTCTTATACTTCGCCTTCAGGGCGGGGCTTGAGGTCAACGGCCAACCAGGACCCGGGATCTGTCAGCCAATGACATTAGGGCTTCCAGTCCCACATGACCCCCAATACATACTACCACACACTCATTAAGAAGTGATCTGACTGAAAGATACAGGGCGGGATTCTCTGTCGGCCGATGCCGAAATCAGGAAACACGATTGGGCGGAGAATTGGTTCCAAAGCTGAAATTGCGGCATGTGCCGATTTGATGCCAAATCCCAATTCTCCGTCATCTCAACAGCGGCATCAATGCGTTCCGGAATGCACGCACAGTAAACACCGTTTGCATATTATTAGTGGGCTTGACCTGGTATTCTCCGGGACCTCAGCGATTCTCCGCCTCTGATGGGCCGAATTCCCAACGTTGCGGTTCACTTGTGTTTTTAAAAAGCGTGAAACTGACGTCGTAGCTGATGAGGGAGAGAGAGCGGGTACGGAAAGTGTCCAACATCGTTGTGGTTTGCTGAAAATTGTGCCGCTGACTGGGGGGTTTCTGCCAGGGCCGGTCGGAGTAGTGGGGTGGTGGCCAGGAGGTGGGGTCGGGGTGGATGGGCATGGAACACCATTGCCGCAGCTGAAAAGGCAGCCATGCAGCTGCGCATGCTGCTGACAGCCCACTGTGAACTTAGGGCCACGGGTCGTATGCATGTCCCGCCAGGAAACCCACCTATGTGCCCTCTAGCCCAGCCAACCCATTAGCAGGATGGGCGCGATCCAGCACAACCAGTGCCAACTTGTTGGCTGGGATGGTGTGTGTGGGGAGTGAAGTGTGTATATGCGGCTGCAGCTTGTCAGCCTCCTGAGTGTCAATCGAGAATCCGGTGAATTCAGCACCGTTTCTCATTGGAATCGGTTGTGTTCCACTTGGCATCGGTGCTAACCCCTCCACAGTCGCTGAATTGGCCCAGGTTCGGCGCCAGTTTTGCTGTTGTGGAACTCCACGAGACCCGCGCAGACGTCGACACTTAGTCTCAGGAACAGAGAGTCCAGCCCCCAAGGTTCAGAGGGGAGTTAACAGGGTGGATACTGGGAGGATGTTTCCCCTTGTGGACGGGGTGAGTATAGAACTATGGAGGCATAATTTAAAGATATGGGGCAGGATTCTCCGTTCCTGAGACTAAGTGTTGATGCCGGGGCAGGATTCGTGGACTTCTATGGCGGCAAAACTGGCGGCGCACCTGGACTAATTCAGTGACTGTTAAGGGGCTAGCACCGGCGCCACATGTAACACAATCGTGCCGGACTCTCGGGTTTGCGATTGGGGGGAAGCGGTGGAATAGTGGCATTGTCGCTGGACTAGAAATCCAGAGACCCAGGGTAATGATCTGGGGGCCCAGGTTCGAATCCCACAATGGGAGCTGATGGAATTTAACTCAATAAGATATCTGGAATTAAAAGTCTAATGATGACCATGAAACCATGGGAAAAACCCATCTGGTTCACTAATGTCTTTTAGGGAAGGGAATCTGCCATTCTCACCTGGTCTGGCCTACATGTGATTCCAGACCCACAGCAATGGGGTTGACTCTGAACTACCCCCTCAAGTGAAGTTATGGATGGGCAATAAATGCTGGCACAGCCTGCAACGCCCATGGCCATGAACAAATAAAAAAAAACCCAGGAGGCTGACAAGCTGCAGCTGCGTATACACACTTCACTCCCAATGCACACAGCCCAGCCAATAAGATGGCAGCAAGACGCACGGCACCAGAATTCACCGGCGTCGAGCTCGAGACCCTCCTGGACGCAGTGGAGGAGTGGCAGGCCATCCTGTACCACGGCCTGAGAAGGAGGCTGCCAGCTGCTGCCATTCACCGTGCTTGGGTGCAGGTGGCAGAGACGGTCAGCACCACCACCAATACCATCCAGACTGGCCTGCAGTGCCGTAAAATACAGCACAACCTCCTCAGGGCGGTCAGGGCGAGTAGGCAGCACTGTGCCCCTGGCACCAACCCTCATCCCACGCACCGTCCCCGTCCCCCCCCACCAGGAGAGTGGCCTACCTTGTACCACATGCCGGCATCCATACCAGCCGCCACGGCCGGGTGCCCTGGCCACTGAGACCACCAGCTACCCACCCCCTGGGCTGCATGCATCGGACTGTCCAACGCTGTTGTTTTGGTCGCACCCCCCCTGCAAAGAGAAGACCGCCGATAACTAAACCGCCGGGAGCGGGAGAAAACTGGGGACTGCCGGAACTGCGGCCCCTCACCATGGCTGAGCAAAGGGTCCTGGGCGTGGTCTGTGGGCCAGAAGAAAGGGAAGTCGCCAGGGTGGAGGTCGGCTGCGAGCAAGGGCCCCGCATAGTTCATAGAATTATAGACTTTATCATAGAATTTACAGTGCAGAAGGAGGCCATTCGGCCCATCGAGTCTGTACCGGACCCAGGAAAGAGCAACTACCTAAGCCCACACCTCCACCCTATCCCCATAACCCCACCTAACTTTTTTTGGACACTAAGGGCAATTTTAGCGTAGCCAATCTACCTACCCTGCACGTCTTTGGACTGTGGGAGGAAACAGGAGCACCGGAGGAAACCCACGCAAACACAGGGAGAACGTGCAGACTCCGCACAGACATGATCCAAGCTGGGAATCGAACCTGCGCATCTGGTGGGCAGCGGGCAGAACAGGATGGCATCACCCCACTTGGGACACCCGAGCAGCAGCCGATCCATCCAGGCCCGGTCGCCCCAGAAGACGGCCGCCAACAGAGACCCAGGTCACAGGGTGGGAATCACAGCAGGCTGCCTCCACTCCTGCTGCACCATCTGGGGATCCACCGAGACATTGTGTTAGGGCCCATAAGGCCAGAAAGTTAGACACCAGTTAGGTTGGTGCGGGTGCATGGCACAGTTTAGTTATGGGGGCTGCAGCACGTAGCTGCATATATTTGTGTACATTAAATACCTGTTACAACCTGCCTCAATGCCCTCAGATGGGTGTGAGGGGTGGGCTCCCCACCCTCCCCACCCTCCCCACCCTCCCCACCCTCCCCACCCACCTCCACCCTACCCCTCAACCATCCCCAGAAACGCCACCGCAGGGATCCAATGACACTGTGTGATGGAATGGCCAGCACGCATGCAGGGATCGCCCAGGTGGACGGTGGAAAGTGGTACGGTAGAAAGTGGGTGGCACGGTGGCACAGTGGTTAGCACTATTGCTTCACAGTGCAGGGACCCGGCTTCGGTTCACCTGGTCAGTCCCACACCCCCTCCCCCCACTCCCAGTTGGTGAACCTTGAGGTGATCAGAGCGTCCCGTGTGCGTTGGCCCCGGCGCACATGGTGAGCGGCCTCCTGTGCCAGCCTGGCCCCTTGTCCTGCCCATCCTCACCCTACCCCCCATCCTCCTCATCGGACGAGGTCTGGCTCTCATCCTCCTCCTCCAGCACCACACCCCACTGCTGCACGATGTTGTGGAGGACGCAGCAGGCCGCCACGATGCGGGCAGCCTCTCAGCATCATACTGGATGGCCCTCCAGAGCGGTTCAGGCACCTGAACTACATCTTCAGGAGCTCGAAGCACCGCTCGATCAAGCTCCTGGTTGCTGTATGGGCATCCTTGTAGCGGTTCTCTTAGTCGGTCTGTGGCCTCTGGAGAGGTGTCAACAGCCATGACCGCAGTGGATAACCCCTGTCACCCAGGAGCCAACGCCCCAGCCGGGAGTGGGGTAGGCGTCTCGAACATGTCAGGAATCATCGAGTGTCCCAGGATGAAGGCGTTGTGCACACTGCCCGGGTATCGGGCGCAGACATGCGTAATGAGCAGCTGATGGTCACATGTGAGCGACACATTCATCAAGTGGAACCCCTTTCGGTTTGTGTAGAGCAGCCTGTCATCTGCAGGTGCTCGTAGGGGGGGGCGTGCATTCCATAAATCAACCCCTAGTGCATCCCATGGATGGCAGCGAACCCCACTCCCCGGGCATCCTGGTGGGCTCAGTCTACATTGAAGTGCATGTGGGGATATAGGGCCTCCGTGATGACGCAGATGCACCTGTGCACCGGCAACAGCTCGGCGCCTGGAAGGGCCCCATGGCTTGGAAGTTCAGGGCGACCATCAGCTTGATGGCATGGAAGCGGGTGTCCTCCCCCATACCCCTGGGGTACCAGGTGTGCCATCATCTGGCAGATATGTCGCACTGTCTCTCTGCTCAGTCTGAGGCTCGAATGGCATGCCCAGTCTGGCAGGTCCTCGAATGACAGGCGCTGCCATTGCACACGAGGCCTCATGGGGTGCCACCTCTGCACCTCTTCCTCCTTGGCCTGTTGGGTGGCTGGCTCTCCACCCTGGGTGGCTGCCCTCTGTTCCTCTGTAGCACGGTCCACTGCTGGTTGTATTCCAACATCCATTGTCTGCAGGGGGTGAAAGGTCGGCATGTTAGCACAGTGCTGCATGATGGCCCCGGTTGGCTCTGCGAGCTCTGCCCCCACATGTACCCCCCGCACCCCTGGCCCCATCGGTGGCTGCATCATGGGGGCCTCAGGTCCTGGTGCAGCCCTTGATGCCAGGGGTACCATTGGCTGGCACAGAACTTGCCAGCGGTGCATTCCGCAGCACCCGCCCATGGCCCCATAGGGGCTACTGTGGGCGTGGCCTTGGCTGGGCCGCCAGCTGGTGGCGGTCTGGTTGGGGGGGTATGGCGGAGGATCGGGTGCGGGGAGGGCAGTTGGAGGCACCCATATGGCCGGGGTCACTCTGCAGAACCAGGGGTCAAGATGGGTTGTCACTGGGTGCGCAACAAGATGGCTTTCTTGTAGACTGCAGCAATGGCGGTCCGTGACTGGACACCGATCCAGTTCCATGGGGGTTTACCCCTGTTGTGTTATGTAATTTGGAATAACACAAGCTGCCACTTGATGCAGTTTTGAGTAAAAGATGCTCCAGACTTTGAAGTGAGTTCAGTGTGTTTTATTGAACTATTAGCACAGTTCTCAATGAGTTCGACTCTCTGCTAATCTAAATGTAGTAACTCAGTCTGACTGAACCAGCCTTGCTCTAAACCACGTGCTGGGGTGTGATGCTGAGGATACACCCTGTCTCACTCTGCAGATGTTGGTCTGTGGAAAGAGGCGGGGTGTGAGTGCCTCATCCCTTTTATAGTGAGATACCACCCCTGACTGTCCTGACTGCTCATTGGTTGTGTCCTATTCTATGTGTTCATTAGCTGCATGTTTGCATATCATGACAACCCCTGCCACTCGGCCTTTTTCCCCTTTACCCACCCCAGCCAGTCTGGCCAGTGTATGGCTCGGCAGCCCACAGTCGCGCCTCTGTGTCCTATTTCCTCTCCCTCATTAGCCATGACGCTGGTTTCATGATTTTTAAAAGCACAAGTGAACCGCGCTATCTGGAACTCAGCCCATTAGAGGTGGAGAATCGCGGAGGCCCCGGAGCATAGCGGGTCAGGCCCGCTAATATGTAAACGTTTACTGTACGTGCATTCCTGACCGCATTGACGCCGCTGTCAAGGCGATGGAGAATTGAGATTTGACGTCATATTGGTACCCGCCGTGATTTAGGAATCGGAACCTAATCTCTGCCAATCGCATTCCACAATTTTGGCGTCAACCAACAGAGAATCCCGCTCAAGAGCGTGGTCATGATTTGTTGTTATCTGCTGCATACTGCACACTATTGCTGTAATGAACTCGGAATTCTGCAGAGGCATTTTCTGAAAGTGGTGGGAGTAGATAGAGGTGGCACTTAATGCCAGGACTTTAACCATGAGGGCCTAGATGCAGTGTTGCAAAATGATTTCACAAAAGTAAGCAAAGTCAGTGAATCAAATTTTCAAATGTTATATCCTACCAACTGCACTACTAGCCTCAATGCACCACACGCCCATCACTCATTGGCAGACAGGAAACAAACATTAGGGAGAAACACGTCTTTATCCAAATGGGAGGTGTCATGATATGCAGACATGCACAAAATGAGATACAGACAGGCAGCTAATGAACACAGAGAACAGGACATAACCAATCAGCAGGCAGAATACTTTGGGGTGGTTTCCCACTATAAAAGGCACGAGGCACTCACACTCCGCCTCTTTCCACTGTGGACATCTACAAAGTGAGTCAGGGTGTATATATCACATAACACCTCCAGCACGTGGCTAAGAGCTGGTCTGGTTCAGTCAGACAGAATAATCACACTTAGGTTAGCAGAGAGTCGAACTCACAGAGAACTGTATTATCTGTGCTACTGGTTTAATAAAATCAGATTGAACTAACCTCAAGGTCTGGAGTATCTTTCAGTTAAAGCTGCATCCAGTTGCAGCCTGTGTTATACCTGTGTGCTTAACACGACATGGTACCAGAAGGCTGCTATCCCTAGGTGGTTTACCTCAATTTGTTCCGTGACGACCAGCAAATGTATCCCGGCACCATGGAGAAGATCCAGGCTCCTCAACAGCTGCGGACCTCCGGCAATCTCAATGCCAATTTGCAGAATTTCAAGCAAAGGTTTCTGCTGTACAGCGAAGCCTCAGACTTCGAGGGTGCGTCTGATACAAGAAAGATTGCGCTTCTCCTCTCAACTGCGGGGGATCAAGCCTTCCAACTCTTCAACTCGTTTAACTTCACCGAAGGCCAGGACAAGACAAAGTTTCAGATCATCCTGGACAAGTTTGAAAGTCATTGTGAAGTGGACACCAATGAAATCTTCGAGTGCTATATATTCAAACAACGCCTCAAGGTAAAGATGAATCTTCCAACTCCTTCTGAACTAATCTCCGTCTACTAGCGCTGACCTGCAACTTTGGCGATATTGCTGACTCCATGCTCAGAGACCAAATCGTTTTTGGAGTTCACTCTGATCCTCTGAGAGAGCAGCTTTTAAAAATCTAGCATATGACCCTGTCAGTCGCGATTGAAACATGTGCAGTGCATGAGCGTGCCGAAAATCGGTATTCCCAATACAAATCGGCTGAAAATGAGAAACTTGCCTCCCACGAGGCAGAGAGTGTGCAGGCCATCTCCCGGATGCAGCGCCTCAGCATTGATGAAAGCGGCCATTTCGCGCGCTCTTCCCGGAGCCCCACGCATGCGCGAAGTGAATGGGATAGCGAAGCGGCCGATCACCACACTGTGCACGTGCGAACGTTTGCTGACCGCACTGCGCATGTGCGACGATGCACGGAGTGTAACGACGTCATGACATGCCCGAACTGCGGCACCGCCCACTTAAAGAAACACTGCCCTGCAAGAGGCAGGCGATGTTTAAATTGCGGAAAGCCTGGACACTATGCAGCCTTGTGCAGATCTGCACCACCGGTCAAGGGCCAGCGATCCCAACTCCAACGCAGGCGCGTTCGGAGTGTCCAGCAAGGTTTACAGGATTCTGATCCTGGCAGTACAACGGATCCAGAGGACGATTGCCTGGAGTCCCCCTACCGTGTGGGCATCATTACCGCACGTGAACATGTCTCACCGACATCATCACGAAGCCTGTCCATCCTCACTGTGGATTCTGTGGACGAATGGCGAGCGGTGATGCAAGTAAATCAATGCTCTACCCAGTTCAAGCTGGACACAGGTGCTTTTGCCAACCTCCTTTCACAGGCAGATTTCAACCACATCAAGAAGCCACCCAAGCTCCTTCCAGCAGCCTGCCAGTTCCTGGACTATAACGGCAATGCCATCACTGCACTGGGATCCTGCCATCTGCTCGTCTCCAACAGGAGCATTCACGGAAGGCTAAGGTTTGAAATCATCAAGCCAGACAGGGCCTCCCTGCTCGGCGCACATGATTGCAGGCAGCTAAACCTTGAGCAGCGGGTCTACACAATGACCTCCCCCAACGTGGATCTTCAAGCCGGCATTGACGACATCCTCGCTCAGTACCTGGATGTGTTTGACGGGATGGGCACTTTGCCATATCGGTACAAGATCCTGCTACGGCCTGATGCCACGCCTGTGGTCCACGCACCACACCGGAACCCGGCTCCACTGAAGGAGCGCCTGAAGGCGCAGCTAAAGGATCTTCAGGACCAGGGCATCATTTCCAAAGTTACAGAACGGACTGACTGGGTCAGCTCGATGGTATGTGTAAAAAGCCTTTGGGGGAGCTGCGCATCTGCATTGATCCCAAGGATCTCAACCAGAATATAATGCGAGAACACTACCCCATCCCGAAGCGGGAGGAACTAACAAGTGAGATGGCACACGCATGTTTTTTTCACAAAGTTAGATGCGTCACATGGATTCTGGCAAATCCAGCTGGATGAGTCCAGCAGAAGGCTCTGCACCTTCAACACACCGTTTGGCAGGTACTGCAATAACCGTATGCCGTTCGGCATTGTCTCGGCCTCGGAGATCTTCCATAGAATCATGGTGCAGATGATGGAGGGCATTGAATGGGTTTGTATGTTTGTGGACGATGTTATCTTATGATCCACGACCCCCGAAGAGCACATCTCTCGTCTGCAGCAGGTATTCCGCCGTGTCCATGCCAATGGCCTCAAGCTGAACAGGGCCAGGTGTTGCTTTGGCATGTCGACACTTAAGTTCTTAGGTGACCAGATATCTCAGCAGCGTGTGCGCCCGGACACAGGCAAGGTCAAGGCCGTCGAAGCCATGAAGACCCCTGAAGACAAGAAGGCAGTGCTGCACTTCCTAGGCACGGTAAACATTTTGGGCAAGTTTATCCCAAACCTGGCGTCACACACCACGGCCCTCAGACACCTGGTGGAAATGTCCACTGCCTTTGAGTGGCAGGCAGCTCATCAAGCAGAGTGGTTGGAGCTAAAAGCCAAGCTCACCACTGCACCTGTATTGGCATTTTTTGACCCTGACAGGGAAATCTTGCCCAGTGAACCGCCGGCATTCATCCAACAGATTGAATCACAGGTGCAGCTATGGGCCAGCAACCTCCCGGCGTCGGATGAAAAGGTGATCCGCATTCGCGACGAGACAGCCAAAGACCCGCTTCTGCAGCGTGTCATGCGCCATCTCGCCAATGGCTGGCAAAAAGGGCAGTGCCCTCAATTATTTAATGTGAAGGACGACCTGACGGTGGTTGATGGTAGCCTCCTCAAGCTGGACTGCATTGTCATTCCACTCAGTCTCCAGAGCTTGGTGCTCTGGCAAATCCACGAGGGGCATCTGGGTGTCGAGAAGTGCAGGCGCCGAGCCAGGCAAGCTGTCTACTGGCCTGGGATTAGTCAGGACATCTCGAATATGGTCCTCAACTGTCCGACCTGTCAACGCTTCCAGCCAGCACAGAGTAAGGAGACGCTTCAGCAGCACAAAATCATGACCTCCCCGTGGTCCAAGGTGGGCTACGACCTCTTTCACGCCAATGGTCATAATTATGTGTTAATCATTGATTATTTTTCCAACTACCCAGAAGTCGTGAAGCTCTCGGACCTCACATCCAAGACCGTCATCAAGGCCTGTAAGGAGACGTTCTCCAGGAATGGTATTCCACTCACTGTCATGAGTGACAACGGTCCTTGCTTCAGCAGCCAAGAGTGGTCAAGATTTGCCCAGTTATATCAGTTTAACCACGTTACTTCCAGCCCACATTACCCGCAGTCCAACGGGAAAGTTGAGAAAGGGGTGCACATAGTGAAGCAGCTCATCTGCAAGGCCGCGGATTCTGCTTCTGACGTCAACCTTGCGCTGCTTGCATACAGGGCAACCCCTCTGTCTACCGGCATGTCACCAGCTCAACTCCTGATGAACAGGGACCTGCGGACGACTTCCAGCCATACACTTGCCTGACCTGGATCACCTCCCGGTGTGCAGAAAGTGCAGAAACTCAGGGACCGGCAGAAGCAGGGCTATGACGCTCATGCCACCGATTTGCCTGTGCTATCCCCGGCGGATGCTGTTCGGATCAAGCTACCTGATGGAGGCTGGTCAGCTCCAGCTGTTGTTGTTCGACAGGCTGCTCCTCGATCGTACGTTGTGCGTATGGCTGATGGCTCTGTTGTGCGGCGAAACAGACGGGCACTGCGCACAGTTGCCTGCCCGCAACCACATTCTTCGTTGTTTCCATCTGTTATTGTGCCACCTCCTGATACCTCGAACCACGAGGCCACCAGTCAGGCTTCCATCCCGCCTGTCAAGGTGCCGCCGCCCCCACCACCACCTCTCTGGCGGTCGACCAGGATCAGACGCAAGCCCCAGAGACTGGACTTATGAACATTTGTTTTGTTTGCTATGTTCTGTTTTCGCACATTAGACACCTGTTTTCACATGTACATATGTTCCCATCTGCCATAGTATGTAAATAAGTTAGTTTTTCGGCCTACACATGTAAATACTTTCACATATGCTACAGAAAAACATTTCAAAAGGGGCGATGTCATGATATGCAGACATGCACATAATGAGATACAGACAGGCAGCTAATGAACACAGAGAACAGGACATAACCAATCAGCAGGCAGAACACTTGGGGGTGGTTTCCCACTATAAAAGGCATGAGGCACTCACACTCCGCCTCTTTCCACTGGGGACATCGACAGAGTGAGTCAGGGTGTATATATCACATAACACCTTCAGCACGTGGCTAAGAGCTAGTCTGGTTCAGTCAGAATAATCACACTTAGGTTAGCAGAGAGTCAAACTCACAGAGAACTGTGCTAACTGTGTGACAGGTTCAATAAATCAGATTGAACTAACTTCAAGGTCTGGAGTATCTTTCAGTTAAAGCTGCATCCAGTTGCAGCCTGTGTTATCTCAGTGTGCTTAACACGACAGGAGGCAGTGACCAGTGGGGTATCTCAAGGATCGGCTGTTCATAATATATTTAATGATTTAGATGAGGAACTCAATGGAATACCTCCAATTTTGCAGCTAACACAAATCTGGGTGGGAGGGTGAACTGTGAGGAGTATGCAGAGACGCTTCAGTGTGATTTAGACAAGCTGAGTGAGTGGAAAAATGCATTGATGATGCAGTATAATGTGGATAAATGTGAAGTTATCAACTTTGGGATCAATGTGCAATGAGGCCTGGGTGTCCTCGTACACTAGTCACTGAAGGTAGGCATGCAGGTGCAGCAGGCGGAAAAGAAGGCAAATTATATGTTGGCCTTCATAGCGAGATAATTCAAGTACAGGGGCAGGGATGTCTTGCTGCAGGGCCTTGGTAAGGCCACACCTGGAATATTATGTGCCGTTTTGGTGTTCTTATCTGAGGAAGCATCTTCTTACTCAAGAGGGAGTGCAGCGAAGTTTTACCAGAATGAATCCTGAGATTGCAGGACTGACATATGAGGAGAGATTGAGTCAGTTAGGATTATATTTGCTGGAGCCCAGAACCAGGGGTCACAGTCTGAGGATACGGGGTAGACCATTTAGGACTAAGATGAGCAGACATTTCTTCACCCAGAGAGTGCTAAACTGTGGAATTCATTACCACAGAAAGTGGTATCACCTTGGGAATATGAAACTCCTTCAAGAAGAAGTCTGACAACACTGGTTAAAGTCCAACAGGTTTGTTTTGAATCACTAGCTTTCGGAATGCAGCTCCTTCATCAAGAAGAGTTAGATATAGCTCTTGGGGTGAAAGGGATCAAAGGATATGGGGTGAAGGCGGGAACAGTTTACTAAGTTGGATGATTAGCCATGATCCTAACTAATGGCGGAGCTGACTCAAAAGGGCTGAATGGCCTATCCTGTTTCTATTTTCTGTGTTTCTATCTACCAATCACTTCTATCAATCATAACTCAAGCTTTACATTCTTATTCCTCACCTCGACTTCATGTACTTTGGACTGGTGTAAGGTGTGGGACTGTTGTTCCATGAGGAATTGAGGCTGTATTTACTGGCATTGCAGGTGCTGAGACAATCATGGACAAAAATGATGTGTAGGTTGCCTCGTTCCTCCCTCTTCCTCCTCCTTCCCTTTCTTCTCCTCGTATGCCTCTGCTAACTGCCTTATAACCGATAGAAAGGGTTGTGCCTTCATTACAGCAAGGATGTGCAGTATGCAACATTTAACAACAAATCTTGACACACACTCTACCGAGTGCTGCAGGGCCTCTCCAGAGTGATCCAGCCACCGGAAGCATTGTTTAAGCATACAAGTGATCTGCTCTATCACATTTCCTGTGGAAGCATGGCTTTTATTGTGTGCATTCTTCTCACATGTGCATGGATTACTCACTGGAGTCATAGGTCATGGCATCAAAGGATAGTCATTATCACACAGTCACCTCCCTCTCACTTGTTGTGGTGCTCAAATGCAGAAGACACAGAAAGCTGCTGCAAAATGAACGCATTGTAACTATTTCCAGAATACTGTGCATTAATCTGCATGGTTCACTGCCTTTGGTCACACGCAATCTGGATGTTAAGAGAATTGAAACCATTGCTATTATGGAATATCTCTTGGTTGAAAGGCAGTGCCTGCGAAATGACACACAGGCAGTCAATAGCAGTTTGCACCATAGGGATGTCTGCAATCTTGCAAAACCATGTGCTCACTCCACCTGTTTTTCTCTGGTAAGAGAGAATGAAATCCATTCTGTTCTCTTGGAATATGGAGCCTCAGCAACCTTCCTTCTGCAATAATGGATGGAAACTGAGAGATGCTACAAATATCACCTACTCTAACCTAGAAGGAGCCCAACATATAGAAGATCATGGCCACAGTCACCTTCACAGACACATGCGTTTCTGTCCATACCCTGCTTTGAGGTTGCAATTGTGGCTGCAGCAAGAGGAAGATTTTAGTGAGGGCATCCTTATTGAAACAATAGCTATCTGAAGTATTGTTCCTCACTGAGGTTCAGGGAAGAGAATTGCTCCCTGAACACCCTGGGGATATGGACTCCTGCAAAACGCTGCTCTTCCCTTCCTCCTCCCTCTCCCAGAAGCTTATCCTGCTCTCTGTTGATTCTGCTCATTCTCCCTGGCATAGCATAGATCAAAGAGAATGCAAACTACTGCACCCATGTCTGGGAGCACGTGGCTTGGATAGAATCTTTGAAGTGAGGATAAATTCCTTCAGCACCTGTCACACCGCTCCCTGTCACATTTAGCAACTTTAGCTCTGAAGCTACCAGGCACTTCCACAAACCTAGCAAAAGCTAGTAATATTCCCTGAAAGTAGTTGATGATCCTGATAAGAGTGCTGGTGAGGGGTCCTTCCTGCTTCTAGACACTTTTCAGTTGTGCAGTATTAATACAGGGAATGAGCTTGTGGACTGAGCTCTAAAATGACAACACTGGCATCAAATCGGTATTGCACACTAATTGATATGTTGATCTGTCTGCTCTGCAAACTTCTGGTCAAAGCTCTCCAATTCACTGGATATAAATTCTGAGTATTATAAATTATTCTGAGTAAAAGGACTATCTATGGTGAATCCCAATATATGGGGTTGAATTGAGTAAATTAGCCGAATGGATGGACAATCTTTGAGAATCCCGAGTCCATTTCCACTTAAGCTGCCTTTGGAAGCTTCAGAAGATCAGATGGAAGGATAAAATGCCAGGTGCTGAGGTGCAAACCTGACATGTCAAGTATGCACATATTGAGACAGTCACAATTGAGCTGGGCTGATAATGTAGGCAGAATGCCTGACAATTGCTTTCCCAAAGCAAACCTTTTACAGAACTTCAGTCTAAGGTGTGCTCTTATGGGGATCAAAGGAAGCACTACAGGTACACGCTGAGGGATTCACTTATGAGTTTTGATATCAAAATCTAGCCCTGGGAGAAGTTCGCTCAGGATCCTTGCAGCTGACAAATCTGGACAAATGCGAGGTGATGCATTTTGGAAGATCAAATTCAGGTGTGAATTATACAGTGCCATGTGAGAGTACCTTTAAGAAATGGGTGTTTATGAAATGGGTGTTTATAAAAATAGCTGTAGTGGATGTACCTTTAAGAAATGGGTGTTTATCAGTGATGTCAGAGTGTGGGTGGAGCTGGGCTGTCTGTCTGCTTTACTTTAGTTTTAGGCTGTTTGCTACAGGGTGTCTTTAGTTTTGTTTTGAGAGCTGGCAAAACAAGGAGCTGTATAAGGATCTCTCTCTGCAAACTAAAGACTGTCCCCAGATTAATTGGGTAATTTCAAAGTGCTGACTGCTCTCAGTAGTGAATTGAAACCTGATCTCTGTGTTAAAAAGGGTCTGTTGTCTTATGGATGTTAATAAGGAAAGATTAAGGTTTACTTATAGAATATTGTGCCTGTGGGGAGGATTGGGTGTTGATAGTTGTTAAGATGTTTACTGTGGGTTTATAAAGTGTTAACTGGTTTCATAAATAAACATTGTTTTAATTTAAAGGTACTGTGGATCTCTGGTGCATCACACCTGTAAGGTACGCCCGTGTGCTCCCCATAACCACAATCTATTAAACGTTGTGGGTCAGGTGAACTCCATGATACACTTTGGGGTTCTCTAAACCCTGGCCCATAACAACAGTAAATGGCAGAATCCTTTGGAGCATTGACATACAGAGGGATCTGGGCATTCAGGTCTATAATTCCATGGAAGTGGCAATGCAGGTGGATAAGGTGATGAACAAGGCATACGGCATGCTTGCCTTCATTGGCCGGGAAATTGAGTACAAGAGTTGGCAGGTCACATTACAGTTGTATAAAACTTTTGTTAGGCCACGTTTGGAATACTGCATGCAGTTCTGGTCGCCACATTACCAGAAGGATGTGGATGCTTTGCAGAGAGTGCAAGGAAGGTTTACCAGGATGTTGCTTGGTCTGGAGGGTGCTAGCTATGAGGAGAGGTTGAATAAACTTGGATTGTTTTCGTTGGAAAGATGGAGGCTGAGGGAAGACCTGATTGAGGTCGACAAAATTACGAGATGTATAGACAGGGTGAATAGTCAGAAGCTTTTTCCAGGTGGAGGACTCAATTGCAAGGGGACACAGGTTCAACGTGAGAGGCGGAAAGTTTAGGGGAGATGTGCGGGGAACGTTCTTCATGCAGAGGGCAGTGAGTGGCTGGAACACGTTGCCAGTGGAGGTGTTGGAGGCAGGCACGATAGCAATGTTTATGATGTATCTTGATAGACATATGAACGGGTGGGGAATGGAAGGTACAGATCGTTAGGGCAATAAGTAGTAAGTCGAAATAAGGAATCCGGATCAGCACAGGCTTGGTGAGCCAAAAGGTCTCTTCCTATGCTTTGTTCTTTGTTCTTTGACACAACCAAATAAAAAATGGTGTGGCCTCCTTTGAAAGCAAATGCATCTCAGAGTATTACAATCTTGATCGAAAAGAAGAAATCTAAAATTCCAGTTATTTACTGAAAGAATGAGGTCACAAAATGTCACAGTTTAAAACAGAAGAACTTGTACGACACCAGTGTCAAACAAAGCAAACACTCAATACTATCTGAGGGGTAGTGAGCGCTAAAACCAAAATCAATGCAAGTTAAACCTGAATAAACAGGAAAATTGTAGCCAATTATAAAGTATAAATGGCACATTAAATGGCATATCCAACTAAAATGGGTCTTACAAATTTACTTAACAGTTCACTCAACCTATATATAATCAATCTCAGTCAGAAAGTGCTCAAAACTCCGTCTTCCTCACAACGAATTTCAGCGCTTTTTCTTCTAGGATTTAGCCTGATCACTAGTTGGCAGTGGCCTGAGTTCCATGGACATAGTCTTCACCATAAATGAGGAACATTGAGCGAGATATAACGGCCCCATTGACCACGGGCGCAAATCCCGTTATGGCCGCTAAATCTTGCAAGCGGGTCAAAACGCAATTTGCGCCAGCGAGATCTTGGTTTGAGCCCGCACCAGTGATGTGATCAAGTTTGAGCCCAGAGAGGGCATGGACCTGAATTCCATGATTTCACACAAATGTTAATATAATTAAAGGTCTTCACTTTGTAGTGTCTGCTCACAGTGTATCCTCCATCCCCGGAGGTGTGACGTCACTGTTGCGAATCATTACTGGTTTTCAAAAGCAAAAACAAGTTGTGATGACCACGTGGGGGGCACGGTGATGCCTGGAGGCCCTGAGAGTTGAGGAAAGGCTGGGAATTGCCGCTGGCAGTGACAAATGGGCACTGCCAAGTGGGCACTGCCAAGTGGACACATTAAGGGGCAGTGCCATGGAGGTAGCCCTCCCCATTGCGGGAGGTGGGTGTTCCCCTTAAATATGGCCGGGGGAAAGTCCTCATGATATCAAGCAAGAGAGGAGGGGTGGGAGGAGGGGGGGTGTTCCCCGATGGTTGGTGCGGGTGCCGATCTCTGTGGCAGGCGAGGAGGGCCTTAAATGTAATTTTGAGATTGGGGCTTCTTTTAAGGAGGGTGCCCCGATCTCAGAATCCAGGCTTTGCCGGCATGTTTAGGACCCGCTTCCCATAGCTGGCTGTGTGATTCTCACCCAGCACTCTGAAATTGCACAGAGTGAAATTGCACAGTGCCATTTAATCAGGCGAGAAAATGTGTAGCTGCCGAGTTTCACACAGCTTTTCTCACCTGATCCAACACTGCAATTTTGTGTCAATTTTACCTTGGAGGATGAACAAGCAAGCAAGCAGGATTTGAGCATGATAAATTATTCAAAATCAAGAGGTCTCTTGTGAGAACCCAGTATATAAGCTCACAGTATTATAAATTACCTGTATATAGGGACCATCTGGGTGTAAACACATTCCCTCTATGCAGTTCAAGTTAGAAAATTGCCCTGTATAAAGAGGCCCAAATGATCTGAGTACAGTGAATTACATCTAGTGTAGATCTTTATGTGTCTATGAGCATAGTAATATCCCATTGAAATTAATTTCCTGTGCACTAAGGAAACAAACTGAAAGTTTGGGGCTGATCACCTAACCCTGCTAATTAGTCCCTGATATATTAGTCTCCTGTCATGTCATCTGGGCTCTGCCCAGAAGACAAGGGGCGAAATTCTCCGTTATCGGCGGAAAGTCCGCCGATCGGCGCAAAAAACGGCGCAAATCCGACTTGCGTCACGTCGGAAAAATGGGTCGAAAGTCTCCGGTCCGAAATGGGCTAGCAGCGACGTAACGGGATCCGCGCTTGCGCACGTGGTTCATGCCGTGCGGCGCGTATGACGCTCATAAGGCCGCGCTGCTCCCCCCCACCCGACCGGAACACCCGACCGGAACACCCGACTGGATGTCTGGCCGCCGCTCAGCCCCGAGGTTCGAGTCACGGGATGTGGAGGCGCTCCTGGACGCAGTGGAGCAGAGGAGGGACGCCCTGTATCCCGGGCACGGCCGCAGAGTTGCCCCACGCCACAGCCGGCGTCTGTGGAGGGAAGTGGCAGAGGCCGTCACCGCTGTGGCCCTGACACCACGGACAGGCACCCAGTGCCACAAGAAGCTGAACGACCTCATCAGAGCAGGCAGGGTGAGCCTCCCCCATATCCCCCCTCCCCCATATCCCCCCTCCCCAATATTCCCCTCCCCCATATCCCCCATATCCCTCCTCCCCCATATCCCCCCTCCCCCATATCCACCCTCCTCCATATCCCCCCTCCCCCATATCCCCCATATCCCCCCTCCCCCATATCCCCCATATCCCAAGTGAATACAGCCCTAACCTTAACCTCTGCAATGCATGCGCAACCGATGGCGTGCATTCATATACCTGCCTAACAGTGTTGCCTTTTACCCCTGCCACCACCCCCACCCTGCCCCCACCCCCACAGGAGAAGCGCGCACACAACAATAGGGAGCATGTGAGGACTGGAGGAGGCCCCGCTGATGAGAGGCCACTGACCGAACACCAGGAAAGGGCCCTGGAACTGGCTGGCGGACCTGAGGACCGGGAGGTTGCTGATGCAGAGGTCGGGGGCGTACTAGCAAGTGAGCCTCCGACAGCTCGTCCCCATATCCCCCTCCCCTATATCCCCCTCCCCCATATCACCTGATCACTGCCTGATGTCTAACCATGCATGCTTCATTGTGTATCGCAAACGTCCAGGCACCCATCCCCGCAGATGCAGACCGCCCGCAGGATGCCCCTCGGAGGCCACGGGAGACAGAGAGACCCGGACCCTCCAGCATGCGATGCCCGCAGGATGCCCCTCAGAGGCCACGGGAGACAGAGAGACCCGGACCCTCCAGCATGCGACGCCCGCAGGATGCCCCTCGCACACCACGGGAGACGGAGAGACCTGGAGCAACAGGGAGACGACACCCCCGTCACGTGCGGGAGCGACCACCCAGCGACGAGGGGGGCAGCCACAGGCCCCCGTCACATCCGAGCCAGGACACCACTACCCAGGACACCACTACCCAGGATACCACTACCTAGGACACCACTACCCAGGACAGCACTGCCCAGGACACCCCTACCCGGGACAGCACTACCCAGGAAGACGAAATACCGGACAGTGACTCAGAGTGGATGGGTGGAGACGAACCCCCACCCCAAAGTGCCATGGACTCAGAGTGGGACGAAGAGCACGACACAACGCCACTGCTGTCACCAACACCCTCCACCATCGCAGAAACACTCACCTCTGTTCGGCACTTTAGTGATGAGGCGTCTGCTACACTCACTGGTGCGCACAACACAGCCGTCCCGGTACAGCAGGTGGAGGTAGGAGCAGCAGAGGGGCCGGACGGTCGGAGGGCAGCCCAGCCCAAGCGAACATCTGCCGCCCAGATGGATCCCGGGTTCCTGGAGTTACCACACCCACACATAGATCCGATGCAACCACCGACCCGGAGACGAGCGAAGAGGGTGACGGCCGGCTTGCGGCGGCTGCAGTCGCAGGTGGAGGAGTCCACCCGCGTCCAGGAGCTGGGAGTGGTGCCGGTCATGCGTGCCACCCAGGCCGACACCGCACGGGTGGCGTCCGCGGTGGAGGCAATGGGTGCGACGGTGTCAGACATGGGGAACGGTTTGCGAGGCCTGGGGCTTTCCGTGCAGGCGGAGTCTGTGGCCCAGGACATGGCTGCCCTCTCACAGGAGGCCATGAGCCAGTGCCAACGCCAGATGGCAGAGGCGCTCAACACCATAGCCCAGTCTCAGCAGGCCATAGCCCAGTCTCAGCAGGCCATGGCCCGGTCTCAGCAGGCCATGGCCCAGTCTCTGCAGGCCATGGCCCAGTCTCTGCAGATCATCGCTGAGGGCATCGGCGCCAGTGGCCATGTGCGAGCCGGCGTCGCACTGTCACAGACAGGGTTTGCCAACCCCCTGGGCTCCATGGCTGCAAACCTGCAGACCCCTGTCGATACCAGCACGGGCCTCCAGGACTGGCAGCGCCAGATGTCGGGGGGGGCGTCGGATGGCCAGTCATTTCGCATCCCCCACCCATGTAGAGGCCTGGGAGCCATCGGGCACCCCGAGGGAGGAGGAGGTGGTGTGGTCCGTCCCGGCTCCCCCTGTAGGGGAGGTCCCGGAACACAGCGAAACCTCGGACTCCCCCCCTTCCGTCCCAGGTGCATCGGGTGGGCAACGGGCAGGACAGGCTGGCAGCTCGCCATCCCAGTCGCCCGGGCCGTAGCCTGGCCCATCTAGGCCAGGACGCCCCAGGAAACAGCCGCCAAAGGGATCCAGTGTCAGAGGGCAGGAATCACAGGAGTCCACCTCCAGTTCTGCTGTACCGTCTGGGGAACCACGTAGACATAGTCAAAGGGCCCGTAAGGCCAAACAATTAGACACTGAGTAAGTTGGCACGGGTGCAGGGCACAGATGAGTTTTAGGGGCTAGGGCACGTGCATGAACTCCTTTGGTTATTAAAGTCAATGTTACACCTACAGAAGCTGCCTTTGTGCTCTGTCCAAAGCGTGCGGGGGTGTCATGTGCGCTGAGCGCAAGTGTGTGTGTGTGAGGGGTGGTCTTACCTCAGCCCCAGGTGAGCCTGCCCCGTTCCCCCTGGGCCGCCATCAACATCCCCCCGGGCAGAGGACGGGACCGTGCGCTGCAGTGTCACAGCCGCATGCAGGGATGGTCTGGGTGGATGGTGGTACTGTGGCCATGGGTCAGACATAGTCCAACGATGTGGAGCCAGGAGCTCACCGCAGGGCGGGTTGTCATCATCCTCCATGGCCTGCAATAGACACGCGTCCACCCTCAACTGTGTGAGCCCGTCCCGTTGTGCCGCAGGTGGATCGGCAATGGGGGGGGTGTGCATGCGGGTGGGGTGGGTGGGGTTGGGGAGGGCGGTGAGGGTGCTGGGTGGGTGGATGGGTGGGGGGTGTGGGTGGTCGGCTGTTGCCATGGTGTGCGGTCTGTGGCCATACTACCCGATTCCCACGCCCATCTAGTCAGTGAAGCGGGCGGCTATCAGTCTGTCCCGTGCCCGCTGGGCCAGCCGGTAACGGTGGACAGCCACCCGCCTGTGTCTACCCCGTCTGCCCTGAGAATTGCCCCCATCCCCCTCATCTGGGGAGGACTGCGCCTCTTCCTGCTGCTCCTCCACTCCGCCTTCCTCTGCCTGCGGCACATCGCCCCTCTGCTGGGCTATGTTGTGCAGGACGCAGCACACCACAATGATGCGGCCGACCCTATCTGACCGATACTGGAGGGCGCCCCCAGAGAGGTCCAGGCACCTGAAACGCATCTTCAGCACGCCAAAGCACCTCTCCATCACTCCCCTTGTCGCTACATGGGCATCATTGTAGCGGTTCTCCGCCTCATTGCGTGGCCTCCGTATAGGCGTCATCAGCCACGATCGCAATGGGTAGCCCCTGTCGCCCAGCAACCAGCCCCTCAGCCGGGGATGGCGTCCCTCGTACATGCCGGGGATGGATGACCGCGACAACACGTATGAGTCGTGTACACTGCCTGGGTAACGGGCGCAGACGTGCAGGATCATCATGCGGTGGTTGCAGACCACCTGTATGTTCATCGAATAGGTCCCCTTCCTATTGGTGAACACGGCCCTGTTATCTGCAGGTGGCCGCACGGCGACGTGCATCCCATCGATCGCGCCCTGGACCATGGGGAACCCGGCCACGGCAGAGAAGCCCACGGCCCGGGCATCTTTGCTGGCCCGGTCCACAGGGAAGCGGATGTAGCGGTGCGCCATAGCATATAGGGCGTCTGTCACTGCCCGGATGCACCGATGCAACGATGTCTGCGATATGCCGGACAGGTCCCCACTCGGTGCCTGGAATGACCCCGTTGCATAAAAGTTCAGGGCCACCGTAACCTTGACGGACACGGGGATAGGGTGTCCCCCGCCAGTGCCACGCGGTGACGGGTGTGCCAGCAGGTGGCAGATGTGTGCCACGGTTTCCCGCCTCATCCGGAGTCTCATCCTGCATTCCCGGTCCGTGAGGTCCTGGTATGACTGCCGAGGCCGGTACACAAGGGGCACCCTCGGGTGCCTCCGTTGCCGTGGGGCCGCGACGTCCTCCTCCCCCTCCTCGTCCTGTCGGTCAGGTGTCCCTCCAGCTTGGGCGGCTGCCGCCTGCCCCTCTGCGGCAGCCTGCGCCGCCTCTCTGGCACGCTCCTCCTCCTCCTCATCCAGGGCAACATAGACATTAGCGGCTGCCGCCACGGCGGCCAACATCGTTGGATGATCGGAAAACATGACGGCCTGGTGGGGGGGAGGGGAACGACGACATGTCATCATTGCCCATATCCCCTCCTCCCCCCAGCCAGGTGGCATGGACCGCATGGGTCCAACTGTTGGAGGCTGGCACCTGGACAGGTGGACCAACTCACTTGCCCTCGCATCCCCCTCCCCGGCACGGACCCCCCATCCCCCTCCCCGGCATGGACCCCCCCCAACCTCCTCCCCGGCACGGATCCCCCCAAACCTCCTCCCCGGCACGGACCCCCCCCAACCTCCTCCCCGGCACGGACCCCCCCCCAACATCCTCCCCGGCACGGACCCCCCATCCCCCTCCCCGGCACGGACCCCCCCCAACCTCCTCCCCGGCACGGTCCCCCCCCCCAACCACCTCCCCGGCACGGACCCCCCCAACCTCCTCCCCGGCACGGACCCCCCATCCCCATCCCCGGCACGGACCCCCCCCCCCAACCTCCTCCCCGGCACGGACCCCCCTCCAACCTCCTCCCCGGCACGGACCCCAACCTCCTCCCCGGCACAGACTCCAACCTCCTCCCCGGCACGGACCCCCCATCCCCCTCCCCGGCACGGACCCCCCCATCCCCCTCCCCGGCACGGACCCCCCCAACCTCCTCCCCGGCACGGACCCCCCCCAACCTCCTCCCTGGCACGGACCCCCCATCCCCCTCCCCGGCACGGACCCCCCCCAACCTCCTCCTCGGCACGGTCCCCCCCCCAACCTCCTCCCCGGCACGGACCCCCCATCCCCCTCCCCGGCATGGACGCCCCCCAACCTCCTCCCCGGCACGGACCCCCCCAACCTCCTCCCCGGCACGGACCCCAACTCCTCCCCGGCACAGACTCCAACCTCCTCCCCGGCACGGACCCCCCATCCCCCTCCCCGGCACGGACCCCCCCATCCCCCTCCCCGGCACGGACCCCCCCCCCATCCCCCTCCCCGGCATGGACCCCCCCCAACCTCCTCCCCGGCACGGACCCCCCCAAACCTCCTCCCCGGCACGGACCCCCCCCAACCTCCTCCCCGGCACGGACCCCCCCCCAACATCCTCCCCGGCACGGACCCCCCATCCCCCTCCCCGGCACGGACCCCCCCCAACCTCCTCCCCGGCACGGTCCCCCCCCCCCAACCACCTCCCCGGCACGGACCCCCCCAACCTCCTCCCCGGCACGGACCCCCCATCCCCATCCCCGGCACGGACCCCCCCCCCCAACCTCCTCCCCGGCACGGACCCCCCTCCAACCTCCTCCCCGGCACGGACCCCAACCTCCTCCCCGGCACAGACTCCAACCTCCTCCCCGGCACGGACCCCCCATCCCCCTCCCCGGCACGGACCCCCCCATCCCCCTCCCCGGCACGGACCCCCCCAACCTCCTCCCCGGCACGGACCCCCCCCAACCTCCTCCCTGGCACGGACCCCCCATCCCCCTCCCCGGCACGGACCCCCCCCAACCTCCTCCTCGGCACGGTCCCCCCCCCAACCTCCTCCCCGGCACGGACCCCCCATCCCCCTCCCCGGCATGGACGCCCCCCAACCTCCTCCCCGGCACGGACCCCCCCAACCTCCTCCCCGGCACGGACCCCAACTCCTCCCCGGCACAGACTCCAACCTCCTCCCCGGCACGGACCCCCCATCCCCCTCCCCGGCACGGACCCCCCCATCCCCCTCCCCGGCACGGACCCCCCCCCAACCTCCTCCCCGGCACGGACCCCAACCTCCTCCCCGTCACGGACCCCAACCTCCTCCCCGGCACGGACCCCCCATCCCCCTCCCCGGCACGGACCCCCCCTTCCCCCTCCCCGGCACGGACCCCCCCCAACCTCCTCCCCGGCACGGACCCCAACCTCCTCCCCGGCACGGACCCCAACCTCCTCCCCGGCACGGACCCCCCATCCCCCTCCCCGGCACGGACCCCCCTCCCGGCAATCCCCCGGAGCCCAGCCCACTCTAACCACCCCCCCTCCCACAGCACACACACACACACACACAACCCGAGACACACCTCTCCCCACACATTCAGACTGCGGCCACGCCATCGTCTGCCCAGAGCCAACCCCCCAGGCCGTCACTCACCTCCACGCTGGTCGGCGTGAACCTGGAGCACAGGGTCACGCCGATGAAAAGGAGGTTTAATTTACGTCGACGTGAACGGTCACCTCGTCGACGGGACATCGGCCCATCCGGAAGGGAGAATATCGGCAGGCCAAAAATCGGCTGCCTTGTGCAGACTCGTGCCATTCTCCGACGGCAGCGGCGCCATTAACGCCCCGCCGACTTTTCTCCCTTCGGAGACTTCGGCAACCGGCGGGGGCGGGATTCACGGCGGCCAACGGCCACTCTCCGACCCTCTGACGCCCAAGGTCCTGGCTCATTGTCTGCTGATGTTTCATCCTGAACTGTTCTCCTTTGTGGAATGTAGTGGCAAACCATCACAATCACAGGGAGGGTGAGGAGGCAGATCCACTTCAGCCAGTACTGGAATCAAACCCACGCTGTTGTCAACTGAGCTACCCAGCCCCCACAAAATACTGTGCCTCAGATAAATGTTATGTTGTCCCTGCCCATTGCAGACCTAGTTATGTGTTCCTCTAATTAAAGAAAGCAAAGGAAAAAATATATGTTTCCCATCTACCTAAATTGGTGCCCTGGTATTCCTTTGTATAAAACCTATATTGAAATCTGGTAAAGCATGCCCTTTTGAATTAACTTTAAGTATTTCATCCAGATCATTTTTCTTTCAAAGATAAATTATATTTATTGGATTTATCTATTTATTAATAGCCCTGTTTCCAAATCAGTTTATTCAGATAGGCATTCCCTTTGTAAGTTTGGCTGTTGTATTATGATGTCTAATATTAAAGTAACCTTTCTCTATGGTTCTTTCATTAACCAAGATGCTGTATAAAATACCCAGTGTGTGCTACCCTTATTTAAACAGTTTGAATCTCTAAAATGACACGACACTGGGGTGAGATGGGGGTGGGGAGGGAGTGTCTACTCTATTATATGACCTCATTTTATTAAGAGGCCCCTAATATATTCCACTAGTTCCTACCTCTTACTGCGCTGCTGTACTAAAAAACTCATTACAATACCATTTTTAAAAAATCCTCTGGAATCCCAGTACCCGGAATCATTTGACTTCAAATGTCAGCAGGTAAAATATATAGAAATGACCTAAAAATTACAATGCGATCAGTGGAAGAGGTATACTGCAACTTCATGTGTCATGTGCAAGTACAACTGCATTTGGGACTATTTAAAAATACAGTAATTTCCCACAAACCAGTTTAAATTAACACAATGACAGTATTGGTAATGAAAATAGCAGACTGGGCTATTTCACTGGAAATTACAATCATGCCTTCAGATTAGTCCATTAGATTTCAATGAAGCAAAGTTATTGCATGAGAATTTAATTGCATCATAATTACCGCCTGCCATTGCAATTTGACCACAGGAAAAAGCAAGCTTCCAGAATGACCAATCTGAAATAAGCAGCTGTCAATTGGTTTGCAAAATGAGTGAGGGTCTGTCGAGTAGGTACTAGCAACTAGACATTTAAAAACAATTTAGACCTGTCCGGTGCTCTGTTTAATTGGCAAAAAATTGGATTATTAGCGACAGTTCTCCTGATGCCATTAATGCCCTAAGAAATCCAAAATTGCATCTGCATTCCATGTACGCAATTGTGGGGAAAATTGCAGTGGATGTCATTATTGGTAAGGATGTTAGCATGTACACAGTGAACTTTGTCTGGAGGTATGCAGAACAACCCCGATTTGAGCCTTACAATTCCATTTTGGAGATCAATGTTCCAACTAAAGTCTCTTCAGAACCTCATGCAGTTGAACATCTGTTCAGCAGCAAGGAGGAACCCCCAACAGTGCTACTTAAAGAGATCATCAACGATTTACATGTTAGTAGCTGGTTGATTTCTTATAGCTATTGCTACAAGTGTTTGCCGAGCTCTATAATTCTTTCAAATTGCAACGGTCTACAGGGATTGATACAGCAAGTATTGAAGGACTATTTGCTGAATCAAAGGCTTCTACACAAACCAGTCGCTCCCCGACTTGGGTGGATAGTAGCAAATCCCCTTGGCATACAGCATGGCTTGGAGAATAAGCAGTAAACTATACAGAGCTTGACATGCTGCTAGAGAGGCAAGAGGAAGATGTGGAGAAAAGGAAAAGATCATGGGCGGGATTCTCCGTCAGCTGATGCTGTAATTGGGAAAGGCGATTGGCCGGAGAATCATTCCTGAAGCCGAAATTGTGGCAAGCGCCGGGTTCGCGCCAAATCGCAATTCTCCGGTGCCTCTACTGCAGCGTCAATGAGTTCCACTCAGCACGTGCAGTAAACTCCGTTCGCATATCATTAACCAAAAAATGGCTACTGGGCAACAAGTACCATCTGGCCGATGCATGCCTGATGACCCCGATACACAAGCCACATATGCTTGTGTATAATGAGAGCCAAACTATAATAATAATCTTTATTATTGTGACAAGTAGGCTGTCAGAACTGCCATACAAAGTGTGATAGAACAGGCATTTGGCCTGCTGAAACAATGCTTCTGCTGCCTGGGCTGCTCTGGAGTATCTCTGGATTACTCAGCAGAGTTGGTGTGAAGATTCATTGTGGTAAGCTGCATAATAATAACATAATAATCTTTATTATTGTCACAAGTAGGCTCACATAACACTGCAATGACGTTACTGTGAAAATACCCTAGTCGCCACATTCCAGCACCTGTTCGGGTGCACTGAGGAAGAATTCAGAATGTCCAATTTACCTAACAAGCAAGTCTTTCCTCACCTATCATGAGCAGACGGCTCTTTTCCATTACCTATATGATGAGTGGGCGCATGCTGAATAGGAGGAGGAGAAGGGGGGAGACAACCTGGACAGCCCCTTTCATGGCCAGGCTCTCTGTGACAAACTCAGTTGAATGTGATACCACAACACAACTGCACTCCAAAACCCATTCACCAAATGGAAAAGGAAGAGAATGGATGTATACAAATAGAAAGGATGGGACCTGAACTGTATAAAAGGGAAGCCAGTGATCCTGTCATTGGCACGAGTGAAAGATCACAAAGTGACCTCACAGCACAAACAACTCAATGTCAACCTGCACTTTTTTTTAAAGCTTTTACGGTAAACTTTTACAGCAAAAAAATCATTTTAATTCACCCAAATGCAAAACAAAGTTCAATTAACTCAGGAAAAAAATCTAAAAATATATGCTAAATTGATTTAATACATTAACTTTATTTCATTGAATAAATAAAACATTGTTATATAGAAAAGGTTGTTATAGTTATATTATTCCAATATGATATAGGAACTATGTCCATGCATATCATAGAATCCCTAATGTGTAGAAGGAGGCTATTCGGTCCATCGAGTCTGCACCAACCCTCTGAAAAAGCATGCCACTCAAGGCCACTTCCCTGCCCTATTTCTACAACCCCTTAACCTAACCTACACATTCCTAGACACCAAGGGGCAATTCAGCATGGCCAAACCACCTAACCTGCACATCTTGGACTGTGGGAGGAAACTGGAGCGCCCGGAGGAAACCCACACAGACACGGGGAGAAAGTGCAAACTCCACAGAGTGATCCGAGCTGGAATTGAACCCGGGTCACTGGCGCTGTGAGGCAGCAGTGCTAACGACTGTGCCACCGTACTGCCCATAAATAAATACAAAAGTATCCAGAATGTCACATCATATACACAATATATCATTCACTACAGCTTGTGTATCAAACGGACAATACACTGGTTCTGCTGCACATGGTGTCATACGAAAAATACATTTGATAAGGTTCCAGCATTCAAGTTTAAAAGTGTGATTGTTTTAAACTTCTGGGAACCACACAACATGGTGGCAGGTGTCTATAAATAAAACCCTAATATTTTGAATTATTTTAATACTGAATGAGGTTGAGGAAAAAAAATCAACCTAAATTAATGCCAGAGAGAAAACTGAGTGAATTGTACAAAAACAAAATGGCCACCATTGCAGCAATGATGCACAGCTCCAGCTCAGGATGAATTGTGAGGTTGATGATGTTGTCGAAGAATTTTAAATGTTCAAACAAAAGTGCAGGTTGACATTCAATAGTTTTCCAAAAGGAACTAGTGAAGAGGAAAGGGTCAGCTGTATCCTTCTGTGGGCAGGAAGAAAAGGTTTAATAGCTGTGAGAATGACTGTTAAAGTACAGACAACTGTTTTGAGAAGTTCAACACGTAACTCCAGCCTAAGCCAAACCATCGGGTCCCTCAACTTGAATTTCAAAGAACTTCAATGACGTCGGCATTGCTGCAACAGCCTCAGTACTCAACACTGACAACTGCCAATCTCCAGATGCAATTCTTCAACTCATCCGCTTCATTCTGGATCACGTCTTCATCTTCGACAACAAGTTCTTCATCCACACACACGGAACAGCCATGGGGACCAAATTCACACCTCAATATGCCAACATCTTCACGCACAATTTTGAACAAGACCTCCTCACCGCACAGGACCTTCAGCCGACGTTATACACCAGATACATGAATGATATTTTTTCCTTTGGACCCACGGCGAAGATTCACTGAAACGACTACACAATGACATCAAAAAGTTCCATCCCACTCTCAGACTCACCATAGACTAATCTCCAAAATCTGTTGCATTCTTGGACACACTCGTCTCCATCAAGGACGGTCACCTCAGCACTTTGCTTTACCGCAGGCCCATGGATAACCTCACGATGCTCCACTTCTCCAGCTTCCACCCTAAACACATTAAAGAAGCCATCCACTATGGACAAGCCCTTCGTATACACAGGATCTGCTCAGACGAGGAGGAGCGTAACAGACATCTACAGACGTTGAAGGATGCCCTCGTACAAACGGCATATGGCGCTCGACTCATCGATCGACAGTTCCAACGCACCACAGCAAAAAACCGTACTGACCTCCTCAGAAGACAAACACTGGACACAACCGACAGAATACCCTTCATCGTCCAGTACTTCCCCAGAGCGAAGAAACTACGACATCTTCTTCGCAGCCTTCAACACGTCATCGATGAAGATGAACATCTTGCCAAGGTCATCCCAATACCCCCACTACATGCCTTCAAACAACCACACAACCTCAAACAAACCATTGTTTGCAGCAAACTACCGAGCCTTCAGAACAGCGACCACGACGCCACACAACCCTCCCATGGCAATCTCTGCAAGACGTGCCAGATCATCGACATGGGTACCACCATTACACGTGAGAACACCACCCACCAGATACACAGTACATACTCGTGCGACTCGGCCAATGTTGTCTACCTCATACGCTGCAGGAAAGGATGTCCCGTGGTAATTTGGCGAGACCATGCAGACGCTTCGACAATGGATGAACGGACACCGCGCGACAATCGCCAGGCAGGAATGTTCCCTTCCAGTCAGGGAACACTTCAGCAGTCAAGGGCATTCAGCCTCTACTCTTTGGGTAAACGTTCTCCAAGGCCTTTAGGGCATGCGACAAGGCAGAATCGCCGAGCAGAAACCTATAGTCAAGTTCCGCACACGTGAACCAGGACCTTGGATTCATGTCGCATTACATTCATCCCCCACCATCTGGCCTGGGCTTGTGAAATCCTACCAACTGTCCTGGCTTGAGACAATTCGCACCTCTTGAACCTGGGGTTACCCCTCTCTCTGGATCTGTAAAGACTTAATTACCTGCAAATGCTCGCATTCAAAGTATCATCTTGCATCTTTGACTTCGTCTGTATATATGTTTCTGGAATCTACATCTTCATTCACCTGAGGAAGGAGCAGCGCTCCGAAAGCCTAGTGATTTGAAACAAACCTGTTGGACTTTAACCTGGTGTTGTAAGACTTCTTACTGAATTTCAAAGCCCAAGGCAGCGATGAGCCTATTGATAATTTCTTACTGAGATTGAGAACTGCAGCCAGCGAAGTAAATTCAAGGAAAGGGATGAAAGACGGGTGCAGCAGCTTAAATGTGGCTCTGCACACCCTGATATAAGAAATCCCTGATTGAAAAGAACCAACTCACAATATTGAAGATTGGAGCCAATGTCAGGTCAAATGAAACCAAGAGTAGACAGATTAAGATGCTGACTACCAAAATGGCTAGCCTTCAGTTAAGTCAAGGGAAAGACAGGAGGGTTAATTCAGTGAAACAGCAATAAAATAATGTACACCAGACAGAGCAAACGTTGTGCAAGAGCTGTGGACAACCACATGAGTTCACAGACAGAAGGAAATGACCCACATACGGATCAAACTGCAAAACTTGTGGAAAGCATAATAACTGGAGCAAGATGCGCAGAACAAGGAAAGAAGATGGTAAAGTGGTTATCAGAGGCAGAGCAATAGGGAAAATGAGACAGAAAAGAAACCAAAACATCCATACCCTGGAAGTTGACAATGAATTTGAGAACAGAATAGAGATAGGAACTGTAGCGTTCTCTGTGTGTAGTAATACATGATCAAGTAATGTTAAGCAAGTACAGGCAAATGAACACCAGATGGCCACACTACCAAGACCTATAAAGGTTTTCCCGCTCTTTCCTAAGGAGAGTGTGTTCGGAGTATGGAGAATACAGAAGGGAAACAACTAGAGAGAAGACGTCAATAGATCTTAGTATATAGCATTACCTTATTTAATAGTTTAATCTATAGTTAATTGTGTGGTGGTATGTATTAGGGGTAGTACGGTACCCAGTGATGCCGAGAGGCTATTGGTGGACAGACACTGGGTTCTGATTGGATCTGCCGCCTGCTGGCTCCACCCAGTAAGGCAGAGTATAAGAACACGGGTTCTCCCAGCAGCCGCATTCTGTAACCGAGCTGCTGGGGAACAAGTCTGCATAATAAAGCCATCGATTGACTTCATCTCTTCTCGCCTCGTGAGCGATTGATTGTGCTACAATTTATTATGCACACTTTAAAGGACTATGGAGCTCCGGATCGCCCCAGAGTGTCTGCGAATCAGCCCGCAAGCAGCAAACTCAGCGGCCACATTTAAACACTGGCTAGCGTGCTTTGAGGGATACCTCCGAACGGCCCCCGGCAGACCTACAGAAGACTAGAAAATGCAGGTAGGTCCTGCATTCCAGGGTGAGTCCGGAGATCTACACGCTCATCGAAGACGTGGAGGATTTCCCGACGGCGCTCACCATGCTGAGAGGGATCTACATTTGGCCCGTAAACCAGGTCTACGCACGCCACCAACTCGCGATGAGACGGCAAATCCCCGGAGAATCGCTGGACGAGTTCTAAAGCGCACTGCTAATATTGGGAAGGAGCTGCAACTGCCCACCAGTGACGGCAAACGAACATACGGAACTCCTAATCAGGGATCCTTTTGTGGCAGGTATGACCTCATCCCAAATTCGCCAGCGACTGCTGGAAAGAGACTCGCTGGGGCTCAAGGAGGCACGGGACCTTGCGGCCTCCCTCGATGTGGCCTCGCAGAATTCCCGCACTTACGCTCTTGACCGCGCGGTAGCCCCTTGGGCTCCGTGGACCCCCGCCGCAACCGGCTCCCCGGCACCCCCCATCCCCCCGCAAGCCTGCGCAGCCAGAGCACCAGACCACCCGGGGGGCCCCGCTGCTATTTTTGCGACCAGTCAAAACATCCCCGGCGGCGCTGCCCAGCCCGCTCGGCCATCTGTAAAAGTTGCGGCAAGAAGGGGCACTATTCAGCGGTGTGCCAGTCCCGGGGGGTCGTTGCAATCTCCGGGGGAGAACTGGGACCACAGACTCAACCCCCCCACGATCCATGTGCGGCCAACGGGCGCTGCCATTTTGGGTCCCGGGCTCCATGCGGGGGGGATGGGCGCCGCCATCTTGTGACCCTCCGGCCACGTGCGATTCATGGGCGCAGCCATTTTGTCCGCCCCCGACCGCGTGCGATCCGTGGACGCCGCCATCTTGGCTGACAGCCAAGGACCCCAGCATGGACGGCTCCACGGGGCCTGAAGAAAACGCCCCAATGTAGCAACCGTGACTGGCTTTGGTGACCCTGGACCAGTCGCGGCCCCGGATGCTCCAAACGGCAACGACGCCGGTGCTGGTTAATGGGTACAAAACGCCATGTCTGATCGACTCTGGGAGCACGGAAAGTTTTATCCATCCGGATACGGTAAGTCGCTGTTTTCTTTCAATCCACCCGAGTACTCAAAAGACTTTTCTGGCAGCGGGATCCCATTCCGTAGAAAT